>NC_136947.1:14969949-15379949 GCF_949987615.1 Pollachius pollachius | reverse complement strand
ATTGTTTCTCACAACAGAAGATAAAATAACATTTTTTTCTTTGGGGTTTCGACAAAGAATCCGCAACAAAACGCTGCACAATGTTTTTCATAGAAATGGCAGAGTCAGACTTAGCAACATTTTAAAGTCCACAGTCATGACCAGGAACAAAAACCTCTCTCTCTCTCTCTGTCCCTTTCCTTATTTGTTTCCCTGCAGGCTTTCTTTATTTCCGTCAGACGGAAAACGTGTTCAAATGTGTCTGTGACTTCTGTGAGTCTGAGGAACAAAAAAAAGCCCTCTTGAGATCTGATAAGATTCCAGCGTTATTGAAAAGCGAGGCCCGGGCACACCAAGCAGACGTGGACTCACACCGGGCCAACATTGTATGGCCGTTGTCCTTCTGTGACCGCACCGACTCGCCTTGTCTCAAGCACTCACCGCAAGCACGTACACACACACACACATGCGCAGGTGGACGCGCAAAGAACACACACATTCAGACACGCACACACACACACACACACAGGCGCACGCGTAAAGAACACACATGCGCGTGCACACACGCAGACAGACATTCACTCACTGTGCACATGCACGTACACACCCCAACGTGTGTGCACACGCACACGCATACACATACATGCACAGACTAACGCTCTCCCTAGAATACACACAGACAAGCACACACACAAATTCAAGCCGACACAAACTGACACAAAGTAATACAAATACACACACACACACACACGTAGCCCCTCAGCACACATTAAACCAACAAACACATATACACACACACACGTACACAGCCCCTTAGCACACATTAAACCCACAAACACGCATAGGCACACACACACACACACACACACACACACACAGCCTCTCAGCACACATTAAACACACACACGCACAGACTGAGTGAGGTTTCAGCCACCCTCGTACTTTACTTTTCTCAGTTGCCAGACAATGAGCACATTGAAAGGCAGTTTCTATGGCGTGACCAGGGCTTTTGTTTGACTGAAAGAACATATGCATTCTACATGCTCCAATTATGGTTTTATCAGATCTCCGTCAAACACACCAATCATGCGCCTGCCTTTGTGCCGTCTCTGGCCGTGTGTACTGTACCATGCGGATATGTGGCTCGCCATATTTGCATGTTTACCCATGGAGGGAGTGTATCGTCTGAGCTGGGCCCAGAGTCCCCACCGCAGGAAGAGACGTTGGCCCTGAGTGGAAAAACAATATGTCACGTCGTCGGCTGCTACTTCAGAGTAACTGATCGCTTTCAAAATGCCCTCACTTTTTCTGACGCTGTTTCGCTTTTAGCACGGTAACGTTAGCAAGGACCAGAGAAGCAAAGAAGGGTCTCAAGTTTCTTAAATCATTTCCACACAAAGCCCTTCTTCGGTTTGAGTGTCGGTACCGCAGAGTCTAAAAGTTATAGGGGGTGTCGAGGAGAGCCATAGCATGTAGCCAATAGCCGACTTTGCAGCTCAAAGGAGGACGAGCGGGCAACAATGGAAAAGACAGTTGGCCATTGGCTCATGCCTCGGTCGTTCTGACCGCTCTGGTGTCCCAGAGCCGTGTCCACAGAGGTGACCTCGACAGATGTCGAAAGAGTGCGTTCCCACACAAGCGTAAAAAACAAATAGGCACTGAGGGAAGGAACAAAGTGGCTAGCTTAAAAAAAGACTGTGTAGTGTATAAACTTTGTTTGTTGTTCCCTCTCCACATTGGAGTCGGACCGAGGTGAACACACAGCGTTAGCGGTGTTTTCTTTTTTTTCTTCTCCAGCTGAGAGACAAATCCTATTAGCGAGCTCATGGGGAGGCTCATCGTTTCCCTTTAGCGGTTGATCCTGTGTTTTCTCTAGCTCGACCTCTGGCACTATCGCAGGCAGACACAAAGGCAGAGCGGGGTCATTGTTGTGAGGCTCAGGGTGGTGTGTTGATTAGGACCTGGGCCTGTAGCTTGAGGGGACCGGCTCCACCAGGTCCACTGTTTACTGATTATGAAGAACACAGCCTCCCAGACCGAAGATGCCCCCATCCAGACTCACAGACAGTGAGACCGACAGAAAGAGAGACAGGCAGACTGGTTTCACGGCTAGGCCGGCTGATATGATGACAGTGGCAAAGAGGAAAACGCTGTTGTAATGCTTTAGGTTGGCTGGAGACTGGGATGGTTATCCAATACGCTGGTATCTCGGTCACTGCTGCGTCATGTGACCCGAGACTGTTCTGAACAAGTCAAAGAAGAGATAAGGATGCATGACACGTCCCTCCGCTTCAAAGCCAGCGACGCCTTGCCAAACAGTCAATTAGATCGATTCAAAAAGGAAATGGCGTTTATAACTTTCATCCCCTCAAATACACAATAGGAGGCCGGCGTCTGGGACGGGGCTGGGCGGAATACCTCTCTCACCGCACAGTGGAATGGGAAGACAAAGGTTGCCATGAATACAAGACTGTAGTTATAGGGCAGGCGCCCATTGTGGTGCTGTTGACTCGAGAAACACCTTCTGCCACAGCCAGACCACTTCAGAGCCACATCACCTGGGGACAATGGGGAGAAGGTGACACGGCGGCGGTTAGCTGTGAGCGTGTGTGTGTGTGTGTGTGTGTGTCTCGATTAATGTGTTTGCTGTCTGCTTATTAGGACCACCAAAGCTGGACACTAAAACAAGAGAAGACGGTTAAGAGTTAGCCCCATAAATTAGCCAATTTTGGGACGCTTTTCTGATGAACTGGCAAACAATCTGAATGTAAACAAATGAACATATTTTTTTGTCATTCGATGCATTGGATTGCAACACACACACACATGCTCTGCTCTCATATCTCACCTGAGCTGTGATTGGCTCATCACCAACGTCATCCTCGCTACACGAAAAGAACTGAGCTGAGCCATAAACACACACACACACACACACACACACACACACAAACACACACACACACAGAAAAGCACAGAACCACACAGAAACACACCCCATTACAACTCTATATCTATGGTCGTTTATTGTACACAGGATAAAGGTCAGCATGAAGGTCGCTGGGAGGGGTCCGAGGGAGACAGGAGGAGACATGTTGCCAGTGGAGTAGGAGTGAGGGCCCCGGTGTAGGGAGAGGCGGAAGTGGGGGAGAGCGAGCGAGAGAGAGAGAGAGAGAGAGAGAGCGAGAGAGAGAGAGAGAGAAGGATGAATGGATATAGGACGAGGAGAAAGATGAGAGAATTATGATATGAAGGGAGCAAGGCTGTGGACCTCCAGCTCATACGCGGACAGACACACACGCACACTTAAAAAGCCTACACACACACACACAAACGTGCGCATGCACACACACCAAAACCCACACGTACACACCTGCACACACACAAGCTCAAGCGCCCACACCCACACGCACACACACACACACACAGGTGGGATACCTGCAGCACAGGTCAGCCAGAGTCTCAAGAACAAGAGGTGGGAATGAGTAACAGCGTTATATGGTGTTGTTAATGATTAACGCGGCCCCTAGACTTGTGCCCTAGCCCCATGCACCTGCAGCCCCCTTTCATTTTTACAGCCATCCTCCCAGGGCCAAAACAAATACCCACAATGCTTATTGGGCACATCGACAATATATAAACCATCTCCCTTGCCCTGTGTCTCTCCTGCTCTTGTTCTATTGCTTCCTCTCTCTCTCTCTCTCTCTCCATATATATATCTGTCTCTCTCTCTCTATCTCTCTCTCTCTCTCTCTCTCTCTCTCTCTCTCTCTTAATCACTCGCTCTAGAGGCCAACAGACCTACAAAAATCTCTATCTGTGGAAATGGTCAAAAGTGTTAAACCGTTTGAACGTTCAAACATGGCAGTTTTTTTTACTGTCAGCTTTTCATGTGGAGTTCGGCATCGCTGTCAAGCTGCTCAGCTGCACCATGTCCATGCATACGCCTACTCTACACTACTCTACTCGGCCCTACTCCACTCTACACGGCCCTACTCCACTCTACACGGCCCTACTCTACTCTACACGGCCCTACTCCACTCTACACGGCCCTACTCTACTATACACGGCCCTAATCTACTCTACACTATCATACTCTTCTCTATCATACTCTAATCTACAATCTCATTATTCTACTTTATGCCTACTCTAATCTATTTTTACTCTCTTCTACTATACTCTGCTATATTCTACTCTACTCTAACCTATGATCTGAATTACTCTCAACCATTGTATTCTATTATACTCTTCTTCAACCTATGATATTATATTCTTCTCTACTCTAATCTACTATAACTCAATTCTACTTGAACCTGTTGTATCCCACACTCTTCCTTATTTAACTCTACTCTCACCTTTTGCATTGTGCCTAACTCTAAGCGGCTCTTCTCTACTCTACTCTATTGGAGTGGTGTTGCTCATTAAAGACGCCCACTGTCCTTCAGGGTCACAGGAATAGGAGTGATATCTGGCTGCACTCCTCCCTGCAGATGGCCTTGTGGCTTCACAAACACACACGCACACAGGCACATGCACACGCACGTGCACACACGCACAGACACAGCCACACAAATACACACACACACGCTTAAGCACACTCTATCCTTGACAGACACCTTCACAAAATCCTGAAGCTGTTGAGACCACCTCCCCCTCAATCCGTGCTCTCCCCTGTATGTCTCTCCTGCCTGTCTCCACACACACACACACACACACACACACACACACACACACACACACACACACACACACACACACACACACACACACACACACACACACACACACACACACACACACACACACACACACACCTCCTGTGGCTCCCCAAATACAAACAGCAAAACTCCAGCTTTGGTGAGGATAACCTCATGGTGACCCATCGGCTACATCTCCTATTGTGCCCCCCCCCCCACTAGAGGTCTTCCCATCTGCACCACCGAGCCCACCATAGATATGCACACACACACACACACACACACACACACACACACACACACACACACATTTACACACACTCTGAACCACATAGGGGTGCAGGGGAGAAGGAAAGAGAGGTAGGTGGGTGAGAGGGAGAGAGAGAGAGAGAGAGAGAGAGGTGGGGGGGCACTGAAGGCAGTGCTTCGCAGCATGGCTGAGCGGAGATGCGTGTGTACAGTGCAAACAGACCCTTGTACCAAAGGAAGCCCACAACGACAGACTTTGAGCAAGCCAGAGCGAGCACGTGGGCTAATGTCTGTTTCTCACACTAAATGGTTTTTTGATAAGGAGAATATCTGGAGATAAGTGTTGTCACTATCCTATCTAAAACAAAACAGAATCCCGCTCGATAAATCTCCTGTGTAATCTAATAGAGGCCCTCGGATGAGCTACTACCGGGCAAACAAACTTTGACTGGATAAAAAAATAGAAAGTGTGAGTGCGAATCTAGGCGGTAGAATTTGGGACACCCTCTGAGCAGACACTTCCGATAAGACCTTTACATTGTACAAATAACTATCACTGCTCAACTCTGGATTACTTTTGGATTTGTTGATTTATGGAGGTAATAGGCGATAGCCCTCCTCTGTTGCCTAGAGACGGAACATAATGTGTGTGTGTGTGTGTGTGTGTGTGTGTGTGTGTGTGTGTGTGTGTGTGTGTGTGTGTGTGTGTGTGTGTGTGTGTGTGTGTGTGTGTGTGTGTGTAAGTTGCTTTGGATGAGAGCATCTACTAATAGACTGAATGTAATGTGTTTTGTCGGCCATCACCAGAGGTAAAACTCCAGTTGAGGGATTACAAGGTCTGGGATTACGGTAATACTGTTATGCATTGCTGGTTATGCACCCCACTGACATCAGACAACACATCTGGTCAGACTGCATCCTGGCCCACGAAGAAAAATAAACCATTTATCTGTCTCCTCTTTCTGTATTGCAGCAGTTTGCTTATTTGATACATTTTATGTTCTTGCATGATTCTTGCCGTTTTTGTGTTGCGCTCACAACACACTTACTGTAAGTCACCTTGGACAAAAGCCTCAGCTTAATAAATGTAGTGTAATGTAATTAAATTCACTCCACAAAAAGTAAAATAATTATACCAATATATTCAATTCAACTTAATCTGTGTCACATATACAATCAATCACAACCAATCTTTTTAACTAAAATATTAGTCAGGATGATTTCCGTCAAATCACCTGGGTGATGGGCTCAACATTCCACCAACCAGCGCCTAGTGGACGCCCAACCACGCAGCCCCCAGGTCCTAGTGCCCGCCCCCCGCCACACAGTGAAGCCCCGGGCTCACGTTCAACACGATGGACGGATGAGCGTTTCAAAAGAACTGTGACCGCCTTGTTTCAGAAAAGCGACATTTCATCGAGTCTACCTTTTCAAGTCAAACACGCATAATAAATATCAGGAAGGAGAGATGGCGGAAGTTATGAAAAGGGGGATGTTTGACTCAGCTAAATCAATACAGATCCTTGCACTAATAACTAACAGTTCTTACATTAGTTAGTCAAAATGATACAGGAAAAAGGAAGAGAACGCACAAAAGAAATCTTCATCTTGTAGACTGCAGGCGTTTGGGTGGGGTTTAGATTGCGGTTTATGTGAGGGGAGCGAGGGCCCACGAGGTCGGAGGGAGGCCCTGAGCCCCCGCCCTGTCCATGTTTTAGCCGTGTCAGTGATCTGAGCGGCCCCTGGGCTGCGAGCAAACAGTGCCCCCCCCCCCCCCCCCCCCCCATGACCCGGGCTCCCCAGGGGTGAGCCCAAAGTAAACTCCGTCAGGCAGACCACCTCCAGCGGAAAACCGCCCCCCCCCCCCTCTCGGCCTCCGAAACCCCCCCGGCCTTCCTCGAGACCTCCCCCCGCCTCGCCCCCTCACCCGGTCCAACGCTACCTCCGCCCCCAGGTATTTCTGTTTTCACACCTACCATTACTCCTCAACAAAACCTTCTCCTGGTGGTCTACAAGGTCTCCCTCCACCAGCGATAAGACCACCCCTCCCACCCCTCCCACCCCCCCGGCCCCCTCCCACCCCTCCCACCCCTCCCACCCCTCCCTCCCCCTGCTCCTTCCCTCCCACCCCTCCCACCCCTCCCACCCCTCCCTCCCCCTGCTCCTTCCCTCCCACCCCTCCCACCCCTCCCACCCCTCCCACCCCCCCCGGCCCCCTCCCACCCCTCCCACCCCTCCCACCCCTCCCTCCCCCTGCTCCTTCCCTCCCCCCGCCGCTTCCTTCCCTCCTGTCCACCCGTCACCCGGGGGCCTGGGTTTCATCCCAACATGGCTCTCTGGCTGACTGGCTGTCTGACTGGCTGGGGACTGGCTGACTGACTGACTGACTGACTGTCTAACTGGTTGGGGACTGGCTTTCTGACTGACTGGCTGACTGACTTACTGACTGAATGACTGACTGGTTGGGGACTGGCTTTCTGACGGACTGACTGTCTAACTGGTTGGGGACTGGCTTTCTGACTGACTGGCTGACTGAATGACTGACTGGTTGGGGACTGGCTTTCTGACTGACTGACTGTCTAACTGGTTGGGGACTGGCTTTCTGACTGACTGGCTGACTGAATGACTGACTGGTTGGGGACTGGCTTTCTGACTGACTGGCTGACTGACGGCTGGGGATGGCACATTGACTACCTGACAGACTGACTGACTGACTGGCTTTCTGACTGACTGACTGTCTGGCTGCATGAATGACTGGGAGGCTGGCCTGACTGACTGACCGGCTGGGTTGGCTGAATGGCGGGGCCGACAGATCTTCTGGCTGGCTAGCTGGCTGACTGACTGGGAGGCTGACTGGCTGGCTGGGAGGCTGGCTGGGAGGCTGGCGTCTCCTGCGGTGGAGACAGCCTATCAGGGCCCTCACGTCATCTGTCTCCCATGGGGTCTGACTGACGGGTCGCTGCGGGAGATTAGCATGCTGCTATCAGGAAGGGGAGGGGGGGACGCCTGTCCTCTGGCGCTCTGGCGCTCTCGCTCTCTCTCTCTCTCTCTCTCTCTCTCTCTCTCTCTCTCTCTCTCTCTCTCTCTCTCTCTCTCTCTCTCTCTCTCTCTCTCTCTCTCTCTCTCTCTCTCTCTCTCTCTCTCTCTCTCTCTCTCTCTCTCTCTCTCTCTCTCTCTCTCTCTCTCTCTCGCTCTCGCTCTCTCACCATAACAGTGGTTGGGAATCAGGGCCTGGTGCAGGCATTTATCTGTCTGGGAGACACTGTTGATCAGCCACAAGGCCTTCAGGGACCGTGTGCCAGACAATGGGGGATGTCAACAATCTTAGGCCATCACAGAGAACACAGTGAGAGTGAGAGCGGGGAGGGGGGGCGGGGGGGATGCGTAGGGAAACGGGGCCACCCAGCGTTAAGAATTTTCCGGCTTGTTTACTCGTGTGTTAAACACCCAATGGGTCACTCTGCCGGCGCGGCCCGCTGGCGGACTGGACAGGACTGGACCCGCATGGAAAAGTGGAGGTGTGCAACCAAGGGCATGACACCCACAGATGCTGTGTTTCCCAGGATGCCTGGCGACCACAGCAACACCTGCTCAAACACACACACACAGCCTTCTGCAGCAGTCACAGCAGTAGTATCGAAATGTGTGTGTGTGTGTGTGTGTGTGTGTTGGTCAGTGTGGCTTTTTGCGCCTGTGTGTGTGCTTATGTGCGCCGACACGCGTGGTTAGTGAGATTCCCCCCCTTCATTGTCAAGTGCTTTGTGTACCTTTAAAAAGCGCTGTATAAATGTAAGAAATTAGTAATATTATTTTTGAGATTTGGAAAAAATGGCCATGGATACGTATGGATTAAGGCTCAATGATTAAAGTTATTATTTCTAACACTTCATCCTCCGCGTACGTCTTCGGTTTGAATTTAATCAGCGTCAGGAAAAAGGAACCAGAGACCTACATCAATGGGATCCCCCGTATAGCTGCAGGCCTGTGAACAGACTCTCCCAGATGCTGCAGGGCTGGTAAACTCTCAGGCCCCGCCCGCCACTCCGTCCAGAACACAGAGCTCTGGGGTATTTGTGTACCGGGTATCGATTTGGGGGTACAACCCTTAGCTGCAAAAGCCAGATAACAAAAGTTAAGCATTAACTTTTTTTTTTCTCCAGGGGTCACTATGAGCATGGACAGGACCAACCGACGAAAAAAAAGAAAAAGAAAAAATGTGATGGACTCTGGATTATTGATTTTTCTCTCTCGACAGAAAGGCCTTTGCAGTCAGTATTTCCCTTCCGAGTTCAGATAGGGTGGCAGCATTCCTGTCTACTCCCTTCAAGGTTGCGAGCTAGCCGGCGTAGCCAGGCGCAGGCTAGCACCTGCCAGATGGACGCTTGTTTTATGTCTTTGTAGCGATTTTCCCCTCTCGCACAGCAACTCCTTTCTATCAACTGTTAGGACGAAATAAAAAATAAGGTGAAAGAGTGAAAACACACAACTGTGTTACTAAAAGTCTGTATTTTTGTTGTTGCTGTCTTGGCCATTTTGCCCAAAACAAATGTTTCTTATACAAACCATAATTGTACCAAGAAGGCACTATTTCTCACTTCACCTATGTTGAAACTTTTCCCAAGCTGGTGTTTAGAGTGTGACTAAACGCCATTGCACCACATGCAGCCCGTTTGCTTAGTGTAAGGGGAGTTGTCAGCGAGCTGAATGTTCCTGGGTTTGCACTTGTTGATTAAGTATGTCTGCCCCATTGTTCCAGGTACTCCTGTTGGTGTGAACCTAACCGGGGCTTCACAGAGATAGAGCACAACTGTCTGTGTGCAATGGGTTTCTTCTGTTCGCACAAGCCCCATTGATCAGCTGAGTGATCAATTCACTTAAGGAGAGAGGTCGTCCCTGATGTTATTTGATTATATGTTAGATTAATTTGTGTCTTCTTGAGTTGGTTTGATGAAAACATTTCTGAAGTTAACCTAATGGTTTTTTAAACATGTCTATATTGCAGCGGATTTTATCATAATTTTACAGTTAAAAAACTTATCTGATCAATTATAAATAGACCAAATTATATTAACTATCCAATTATTATTATTATTATTCAAGAACTAATGCATTTTATTCATCATGACTTTTTATTCTAATAATTTACCGTATGTTTTATTTAAATATAGTAATTATAACACCTTTAAAATATCAAATTCTTGAACGGTGCAGAAATATATAATCTCAATAAATCCTAATTCAATAACGGCATCAAAAGCACTCTGCAGTTTACTGCCCAGCCAAAGGTTGCTCCTCCACCGCTTTATAGAATTATTAAGTAAGCAATTATGATAACCTACTGTTTTAAAGATAATAGGATGATAAGGTTCTGCCAAACTCACACTGCAGTTTGCCCTCCGGTTGCTTTTTACTCAACCAAAAATCAATGATCCTTTAACCCGGTATCCTCCTATCCACCGTTATTTATAAACAACATATATCTTTATTCCCTCGCGCATTCCTCTCCAACAGACCTCTGTTTATTTTATTAGATATTTCTGCTGAGTGTATTGGGTTTCAGTCGTCACTGCGCGTTGTAGTGACCCCACTTGGCTATGGCGGGTTTTTTATCAAAGCTCATAAACCTTGAATGACTATATATTGATAAAGGCTGTTTAAAGTGTCATTGGAACGATAACATTTGCACTGTAAATGCGGCCAGCGGGCTCCGTGTGTCTCCACTCTAGCTCACCCAGGGGATGATTAGCGACCACAGCGAAACACAGGCCTTACAGGATGCTTCAATAGGTCAAAGGTCACGACGTCTTTGATTTAGGGGGGTGGATGGTAGGAAACTAATATCTGTTGGCTCATCATACGTATGAAGGTTTGGGTTTGTATTATATTGAAATATAAGACCTATTAACACTAGGACGAGGCGTCAGACACAGGGACAAAGTCTGACCGTAAAATACCTATTTAACTGATGGCTGATAATAAATAACACAGAACCATCTCATTCATGTCTTTCTTTATAGGGTTAGCTTAAGAGGCTAGCGCCGTTGTACGATAACCTCAACAAACGTTTCCTGGGAGGAAGTTATCCCCACAAACAGCTAGGTCTCCTCGTGCGTGGGAGACCGTAGTGCGCCATCGAGCCGTCTCCAGGAAAGCCACCAGGTCCATGCACCGTACACTATTTGAGCCTTCATTGCTTTTTATTTGTGTCAGTATTAAAAGAACACTGGGCTATTTGTGTTGGCCATAAATAACTCACCATTCGTGGAGGGGGTGACTGAGCACTGACACTTTGCCCCCGGTTCAATATCAATAAAGCAATATGAACGTCAGGAGCCTATATGCCGGGCAGAGGAAAGAGAGAGGGAATGACTTTATGGCTTTACCGTGGAGGTGGGGCGCCGGTCCCAGGTACGGCCAGTCACCTATACACACACCTAGGACACGCACACACCTCATGCTAGTCCCCTTCCCTCTGCCTCTCTCAGGTCCTAAAAGGAAACTTTCCAGACAGCTTCTCAGTGTACTTTGGCCGGCGTCTGGTCATAAAGACAGGTGTAAATACAGAGATCCACGGGCTGCATAACAGGAGGGACCTTCAGACGCGCCACAATCAATAGCTCCAGCATGGCAGCGCACCAGCACACAAACAGCCAAGACTTTCCACTGGCGCGGAGAAACAAAAGGTTCCTCTTTTGTCGCTGCTCGTTTCTGTAGGGGGTCAGCGGGGCAGAGGAACGAATTGGTCGTGTTCCCCACAGGAGCGCACTGAATGGAGGCCGCCTGAAGTGGTGTTCCTGTGTCACGCCGGTGGCTGCCACGTGGCCCCCCCGTTTCAAACTGAAAGCATTACCTGAGAGCTTTATGGCTTCAACATGGCAGTTACAACAGCACAATTACCATATTACTTCCTTATGCAGTGCCCCGTATCAGTTCATCGGCCTTGCACTATTGCTGTTTACGAGCCGATTCAATTTATATAAAAACAACTCGCACACCAGGAGGATATGGCTGAGATTAGAACAAATTCAAGTCTCGTCGTTGATACATTTTTTTTGTTAAGACTTAATAAGAAGCGCGAGGATTTCTTGGTGACCGAGTGGTTAGATCCTTACAGCCATTGTATGCACTGCCACCTTGTGCTATGCTCTGAAACCTGCAGCCTACAACTTCTGCTTCTTTGACTGGTGTTCATCACGGGCTAAATGAATACACTCAGTAGTCTAGGGCCATACTTTAGGGTTCACTCCCCTGGCCAGGCTGAGGGGGGGGATGGGGACAGCAGGCATGAACTCTTTTCCCAAGGAGCCAACTGACTCGACCAGCAGATAGAGACACAAGCCTACATAGCACAACCCCCCCCCCCCCCCCCATGAAGCATTACATTGCCATCCATGCCTGCTACTGTCGGAATGTCCACGCAGCCAATCAGAATGCTCGCACTTATCCCCAGTGACATCACAGCGAGACCTGACAGACGCTCAGAATCATGATCCAGAATAAATCCCCCTCCCCTCAACCCCCCCGGTCCAAACGCTTTCCTTCTCTCTACCTCACCCTCCCCACCCAGAGACATCCGTCTCCATTCACGTCTGCCTGCACCGCGACTGTGCCGGACCAGCCCCCAATTCCCCGCTGTGAGCTTTAAGACCCCCCCATCCCCAACTCGCCCACCCTCTCCCCCCCCCCCCCCCCCCCCCCCTCTCCTGACGTGGGGAGTAACGACCTCTTGGCATCTAGTCAGCAAACACGGCCCCCTAGAAGCGGCAGCGGCAGCAGTGGTGGGGCGGCAGCGTCTCCAGGATCAGGCTCAGAGGCCAAGGGGAGATAGCGGAGTCTCCGGCCATCACTCAGCATGGCAGCCAAGGGCAGGTCTGCAGTCACCAGCCGCCGGTGATGGACGAACCGACCGGGCCCTGCCATCATACACCCCACGCACGCCCCTCTCCATCACGCGCATGCATGCACACAAAGGCACGCACACACAGGCAAGCACGCTTTGACAGGGCAATCCATTGAACCAGTGGATCTTTGGTGACGTCAGCGTCCAGGTTGTATGTGTGGGCGTGGAGTGTGCGAGAGTCAGAAGCCAGAGTTCTTTACTGGTTAGAACTGCTGCGCCCGACTCTGGCTTGGAAGAGGAAAATGATTAATGTCAGAGTCACTTAAGCGAAGCAGACATGTTGTACATAACACTGTGAGGGTCTTTACTTGAGAAGAGAGAGCTCGCTGCAGGCGCAGGCAGAGAGGTAGCGTGTCTGGGAATGGGTCTATGATCTCCGCAGAGCGAAAACAATGACAGCATGATGGATGTCTTGTTAGGAGAGGGTGCATAGTGCCGCTGAACACCAGCCAAGTCCAAAGACATCCATGCTTTCAACGAGCCAGTAAATGAGCTATAGCATTAGAAACAGCCCAGGGTCATCATTTATGCGATGAAGATAGCTTTTGAAACGCCATTTGTGTATTCCACTGCAGGAGCTGCATCCATCTATTTGAATATAGCCCATTCCGCTTCATATTTCTGTTGGGGTGCCTTTACGTGTTTGAACTGTCCCTTTCTCTTTCCGGGTATGTGTTGCAGATTAGCATAGCTGACTCATGGCATGCTGGTGTCGACTCATTATGAGGTGTTAGCATTTTCAATTACCCCCACACCCCCTGCCTACGTGTCACGCTGCCTCCACGCTAGTCAGACGCCCCACAGCAGGGGAAAGGCAACAAAATGTAAATGATCCGCTCGAAAGGGCTGACTGCAGCTGAGCTAAACCAACAATAACAAAAAAGTAACAAGACAATTAGCATTTCAAAAGTGGACCCAGTGAGGGAGGGGAAAAAATAACGAATCCAAAAGGATCAGAAAACAGCGATACAGGTCATTTACCATGGTTATTTTGAACTTTATTTCAGCTATATGGTTGTTTCAAAAGCACTTATCAGCAATACAGAGTGAACAGGGTTTTGTGATACATGTCGGACTGCATACATCAAACATTCATGCCAAACAAAGGAAATACTATTGGAATTCATTTAGTTTTCCAACCAGAACAGACCTCTGTGTTGCAGAGGGAAGGTACAAAATAAGCGTTTCATTAACACCTTGAACAAGACAACACTACCATAAAGCGTATTAGTGCTTCTAGCGTAAAAGTGTCATGGTAATTGGAAATAATAAGAACTCAGACTGCAAAACTCTAGTCAAAAATATACTGAAAAGAAAAGAAAATAGACACCTTGGCTGTGTTCCAAATCTCATATTTTTTCTTTTGACACGTAGTACGTGATGCAGCTACCCTTACAAAGTGTGTACAGTATGCATACAAGTGGGACATACTACAGTGGATTTCACTGATCAGCACGCCAGTAGGGCTAACCATCCATTTTCACGGATTCAGTCGATGAAACGCATCTTCTGCTGCACAGAGCATTGTGGGGCAGAACAGCCAGCAACCATGCTGGCTTGCACACTGCGAAATGCGACCGGATTGGGTACAACATCCTGGTATTTTTGGCATACTGCATTTTCCATACTATGTATGGTACCTATGCACATAACTCCTTAGAAGCCAAGGCCGCTATAGCCTGCGTTCGCAGGATGATCTCCATTCGCCGGTTCCGAAGGCTCATACTGAGCTGGGGAAAAAAAAGGTATTCCGTTTTTTTTCCCCAGTATTAAGTATGCTGCCCAATCTGCTATTCAGACCCTCCAAAAAGACTTCAAACTATCACGTTGACCTCATTTGTATCCTTTGGGTCTTTACTGAAGGACTTATAATATTGAAATAGTGGACATTGTACCCGTGTATAATTCCTCACTTGAATTCCCCAAACTGTCTTTTAAATGTTTCAAAGTTGCTTTTTTTATTTGTTTGAAACATACAGTGGGGCAAAAAAGTATTTAGTCAGCCACCAATTGTGCAAGTTCTCCCACTTAAAAAGACAAGAGAGGCCTGTAATTTTCATCATAGGTAAACCTCAGCTATGAGAGACAAAATGAAAAAAAAAATCCAGAAAATCACATTGTCTGATTTTTTAAGAATTTATTTGCAAATTATGGTGGAAAATAAGTATTTGGTCACCTACAAACCAGCAAGATTTCTGGCTGTCACAGACCTGTAACTTCTTCTTTAAGAGGCTCCTCTGTCCTCCACTTGTTACCTGTATTAATGGCACCTGTTTGAACTCCTTATCAGTATAAAAGACACCTGTCCACAACCTCAAACAGTCACACTCCAAACTCCACTATGACCAAGACCAAAGAGCTGTCAAAGGACACCAGAAACACAATTGTAGACCTGCACCAGGCTGGGAAGTCTGAATCTGCAATAGGTAAGCAGCTTGGTGTGAAGAAATCAACTTTGGGAGCAATTATTAGGAAATGGAATGCATACAAGACCACTGATAATCTCCCTCGATCTGGGGCTCCACGCAAGATCTCACCCTGTGGGGTCAAAATGATCACAAGAACGGTGAACAAAAATCCCAGAACCACACGGGGGGACCTAGTGAATGACCTCCAGAGAGCTGGGACCAAAGTAACAAAGGCTACCATCACTAACACACTACGCCGCCAGGGACTCAAATCCTGCAGTGCCAGACGTGTCCCCCTGCTAAAGCCAGTGCATGTCCGGGCCCGTTTGAAGTTTGCTAGAGAGCATTTGGATGATCCAGAACAGGATTGGGAGAATGTCATATGGTCAGATGAAACCAAAATATAACTTTTTGGTAAAAACTCAACTCGTCGTGTTTGGAGGAGAAAGAATGCTGAGTTGCATCCAAAGAACACCATACCTACAGTGAAGCATGGGGGTGGAAACATCATGCTTTGGGGCTGTTTTTCTGCCAAGGGACCAGGACGTCTGATCCGTGTGACGGAAAGAATGAATGGGGCCATGTATCGTGAGATTTTGAGTGAAAACCTCCTTCCATCAGCAAGGGCACTGAAGATGAAACGTGGCTGGGTCTTTCAGCATGACAATGACCCCAAACACACCGCCCGGGCAACGAAGGAGTGGCTTCTTAAGAAGCATTTCAAGGTCCTGGAGTGGCCTAGCCAGTCTCCAGATCTCAACCCCATAGAAAATCTTTGTTGAAAGTCTGTGTTGCCCAGCAAAGGCCCAAAAACATCACTGCTCTAGAGGAGATCTGCATGGAGGAATGGGCCAAAATACCAGCAGCAGTGTGTGAAAACCTTGTAAAGACTTACAGAAAACGTTTGACCTCTGTCAAGGGCATGTAACAAAGTATTGAGATGACCTTTTGTTATTGACCAAATACTTATTTTCCACCATAATTTGCAAATAAATTCTTTAAAAATCAGACAATGTGATTTTCCAGATTTTCTTTTTTCATTTTGTCTCTCATAGCTGAGGTATACCTATGATGAAAATTACAGGCCTCTCTCATCTTTTTAAGTGGGAGAACTTGCACAATTGGTGGCTGACTAAATACTTTTTTGCCCCACTGTATGTGTGTTGTCCTTTTTATGCTGCCCTCATGGCAAGGTCTCTCTTGAAAAAGAGAAGTGAGACATAACAAATCTTTTTCTGGCATACTAAATAGTATGGGCGTATGAGTATTGGAACACAGGGCTTGTTTGTGTTGACAAATTGCAAGCTGGTTGCCATGACGATTCTACAGAGGCAACTGCCTTTTTAAAGAGATAAAGCAAGCTCTGCAAAACATCCCGCTTTCTTCCAAAATAAAACACGGATGCCAGGATAAAAACAAACTAATAACAAAAATGTGAAGGTGACCAGGTTGCTACTATAATCTGACAAATTAACATGACTTGCAGACTTACAAATATCCATATCAAACAATTTCAACGAAACAGGCAATAACGTTTCTACAGTTGAAGCAGTTTGTAAAAAGCAAAACAAATGACAAAAAACACACCACCCCCAAAAAACAACCAAAACCAACATTGATATCAAAGCAGAATGTTTAGAGAGGTTTTGAGGCTACATTTAAAGTAGGCAGTGACACCTATATGGGGGTAAGGGGGATGCAATACAAAATAATTTACATTTCAGTTTAGTGTTCTAACAGATTGTACGCTATAGCTCAATAAATGCTCTTTGTTTTTCTTCAAAGTAAACTATTTTAAATTATAAAAGGTAATACAAGGTAGAGAGCACCAGTTTCCCATACAATTTGATTTTTTTTGAAGCAAATGGCACAGAGTAATCAATGGTAAATTAGCAATGCTCATAAAGTCACCGTTTCTTCGACAGACAATACCACTTTTATAGTCTCAAAACCGGCTTACATCAATGTGTGCACAAATATACTGACTTTTTTTTTGTGTTTCTCATACAAATGTTTTGCATCGGGGTGCATATTGAAGTCCATCTACGAGGCGCGAGCTATATATTAGACATGAATATTAGCTACGGTAGACATGAAGCAGGAGGGGCTGGAGCTGTGGCCAGGGGCAGCAGGAGCCAGGGGAAGGAGCGTCCTTGGCATGCCGTGACTGCGCTGGTAAAGCCAGGTGTGTGTGTGTGGGTGTGTGTGTGCTAGTCGATGGGACAGCGGGTCATCGGAGAACGACCTCCCATGCGTACAAAATCAAGATGGCCGACGCGGTGAGATGGGGCGATGTCGTGCCCGCGAGCGAGCGACTCCTTCTTTCACAACACCTTTGTCCCTCCTGATGAGAGCGGCCGGTTCCTACCGGTTCCTTAGCGTCGGCGCTGGCACACCGCGGAAAAGGCTGCCTCGACCGCCCCTCGAATCAGACGCTAACTGAACATTGTACGTCGTTACAGAGGTCAACATATAAAAAAAATAAAAATGACGCCGTCTTTCGCCGCACTTGGGGTGGTACACGTTACGTAATTCCTCCATACAGTGATGAAAGCGTCAAGTCCCGGGCATTCTTGTATTCAAGCTTCAGATGCCCACGTGCTTGCATAAGAGATGAACGGTACAATAGAACACGACCCCCCTCGCTCCCCTCCGTCCGAGCGCGGTGGTCTACAGCGGAGGGTCCAGCAGGGTTTAGACAGGCCTATGGGAGGCCTGATCCCCGCCCCTCAGGTCCAGGGCAGGAATGGGGGATGCATAATTAGTGGAACCAAAAGAGAAATCACAGACTGTACAAAATAACGGAGGCTGGGTTTGAATTGGGAATGGGGGAGTGACTGAAAGTAATTCAAGCCAGTATAGTGAGAGGCTTTATCGAGGGAAAACGTTTTTGGGGTAACAGCGACCACTAGGGGCGGCATTTAGAAAAAACACAAGCAGAGAAAAGAAAAAAATCTTCTCTTTGTAACAGCTTTCCAGTGGAACTCATCCGAGGTTTCTTTAAAAAGACCCTTTGAAGTGAGCAGTAAGACATGAGCGGGGGGGGGGGGGGGGGGGGCAGCGAGAGGGATGCAGGACGCGGCGAGCTGGCAGGCTGGAGCGGTAGCAGTGTGTGTGTGTGTGTGGTGGTTTGGGGGGGGGGGGGGGGGGGGGGGGTGAGGAGATGGGCGCTGTGGTTGCTGGGGGGAGGCGGGTGAGCGTCAGTGGAGCCCACAGGGCGGCGGGGGTCCTAGTAGAGGAGGATGCGGCGCTCTATGGCCTTGCGGCAGATGGGACACTCGCTCATGCGGTCGCCACACAGCTGGCAGGTGCCGTGTCCGCACATGAAGATCATGTTCTTCAGCCGGTCCAGGCACACGGGGCACATGGTCTGCACGGGAACCATACCACACGGGCCGTCAGTCAGCTGTGGCTTTCGCTTTTTTAGAGTTAAAGGAAGACCAAAACCCCCTGCTTTCTATAAGCTAGCGTTGATGATGGGCCCTGGCTGACTTCTGGCTGACTTGTTTATGTTTAGGAGAGGGGCTATATTGCTGTTCGACTACGCACGGGTCACTCCCACCAGTACAATCTGATTGGGGGAGGAGGTGCTGTAGCCAGAATGTTTGATTGTTAGCTGGTTAGCCAAAACGGCTGAAAACTCATGCGGCAGCATGTGTTTAACCCATAGAGGGCAACTTCAGTATACATTACTGCTACGTTTTTTAAACCGTAGTGCATCCAAGACCATAGATGTGGACCGGGATCAATCCACAGCACAGTTACGCAAGCCATTACGTCACTCCTCCTCTGGAATACGTCGACATGTCTGGGGTTTGGTTTTCCTCTAACGCCGGGCGAGCGCGGACCACTACGCATGCAGATACTGAGAAGAGAAATGGAGTTGAGTACGTTTGTCCTCACCTGCTCCTTGATGTCCTGGAGCTGCTGCTGGAGCTTCTGCACGTCTGCGTTCACGTTGGTGTTGTCCTTGTCGCGCTGCAGGCCCGGGATGTTTCCGCTGGCTGTGAGGCAGCGGGGGGGGGGGGGGACACAGAGACACACCACCAGCACCACGCCACCACGCGACAAGGGGGAACACGAGGCGCCGTTAATCAGGAGGAAGGGGACGCTGACCTCACCCTCGCCATGAGACGAAGAGCGGGTCAAAGGTCGTCCCTGGGTGGTGACGCTAACCCCGTCATTCGATGTAAGACCACCAGAACGTAAAGCGATGCTTTTGACAAGGTTGGTATTCTATCGTGTGTAGAACGACTTATGTTTGCTGTAGGCCTGGCCTTTTAAAACGTCTAATCCTTTTTTTCTTTCTTGCATAGAACAACGGCACTGATCGATGTGTTCAGAGGCATACCGCTGCAGGTTCAAACCAGGATAAAACAATCCTGTAAGCCTTCAGAAACCGATGAACAGTATTTATTTTTGAAGTTGTGTTCCGCCCCATTTAAAATGGCAGGGGTCATAATGCTGTTGTGTAATAGTTTGGCACAGATTTAGCCAGCCGATGGATTTGTAGCCATGCATAATTAAATGAGTATGAGAAATAACATGACTTTTATTTGTTTTCAGGGATTTAGTGTGGTTCTGAAGGCTTGACTGATGGCCTGCTCGCCGCCCGAGAACAAATTGTACAATATCTGCAGGTTATTCAACAATCATGACGTCGGGGGAGGTTGGCTGCTTACCACGACCATAAAGAAGGCTGAAAAATTATATTTAAATAGCGGTGATAACAGCTTTTAGAAAAGGTGGAAACAAGCATGCATGTCAGTAGTAAACATGCACTCTGAAAGCCTTTGGCAACATTAGCAGAACCTCTTCTGACCTGCCATGCGATAGTTTCACCTGCTTTTTCAGGACTTGACTAGCATGGCCACAACGTGAATCAAGTCATGGCCCATGCTACTGTTGGCATGACGTGGTCAATAGGCGTATAGAATGCATGTTTGCTTTGGTGGAATGAACAGGAACGAGCAAGAGCGCTGGCTGGACTGAGGCCTTGTTGTTCATGCCCAATTGACACCGATTTTTCGGGCTCAATGCTACATATTTATTTGTGCGTGTGCGTCACAGATTCTTCCGTCTGCTGGCGTTTATAATGTATGCGTGTGTGTGTGTGCAAGCGGTACTGGGATAGGCAGGTGGAAAAGAGAGGAGGGCCCAGAGGGCCAGGGCAGCAATGTGATTGGAAGAGGAGAAAGGAGACGGAGTGGGGGTGTGGAGGCAGAGGACCTGGCTCTATAAAGGGACAACGGTCTAAGGGGAAGATGGAGAAATACTTACACCAACTTAGCGCCAGATTGTTGGGCTGGAGCAGATCCTGCGAGCCCCCTGCCATAGAGTTAGTGCTCCCTGCTGAGGATATAACCAGTCACAGTGTTATAGCGGGACCCCCCCTTGCTGGCCAGAAGGCCAGTAGCTACTACTCACTAGAGGGAAAAGCCAGAGCGGCTGTAAACAGCGATCAGAAGCACGAGTTGTATAAGGCGGTCGTTTTCCTAGTGGAGCGGTTCAAATTGAAATGGCCAAATGAATCCATCCGTTGTCCTTTTTTGTGTGGCGCTTAAGAATATGTCGAGATGTCTTTGAATCACCTCTGGGTCGGAGGCTGATCAATCGCTGACTTCAATGAACTGGAATTTTATGTTATGAGGTTTCTTATAGGATGAGGAGAGGAGGTTCACAGTTAATGCTGCCCCTTGCGTGAGTGTATGGATGTGTGTGTGTGGACGTGTGTGTCGTTTTGAAGGCAGTGTGTGTCCGCATTTGTTTGGACTCTATGGGCCTGCAGACCTGGTATATCTGTGTGGATATTAGTGAACCTTAACACCAGTGTCCCCTTTTAACTCAACGTAAAAACGGAGAATACGAAACACAATAGAGGAAGACCAGTATTAAGGTGCTCTTGTGGAGACAGTATGAGTGACAGGACGTGGCGTGGCTCAACTTATACACAAGCACAGATGGGAAACTGGACTGAAACGGATACGCTACGTCTCTATATCCTATGTACCAGTGCACTTTAAGCATCTATCATGGTAGAACTCAAACAGGCCAATGGAATGCAATCATCTATCTAAACATTTCATAGGATGACACCCATTTAAGGAAGGCCATGTAGTCTCAGCAAATGATGGAATTGTGTGGGAAAAATAAATGCACTATACAACAAAAGCAATATATACAAAACAAACATCAACAGTATAACGGCACAAAAAAAACTAAAAAACAAGACTAAAGACAATCATTTGAGCATTGAGTCATGAAAGGATGGAAAGAAAATGAATCAAAAAACAGAAAAGAAGGATAGACTTAAAAGGGAACGTGTGGAAGATTCACTCACTAAGGTCCTCATCCTCCTCATCCTCATCCTCATCATCATCCTCATCCTCATCAGCGGCATCATCCTCCATACCTTTCCCTCCACAGCACATAACGAAGGGGGTACGACGCTCCACCACAGCCCGGCACTGTACGCACTTCTTCATGAGACTAGCACAGTCTGGGGGGGAACCACAGGTAAAGGCGTCAGTACGGGCACAGAGGAACGGAGCCACAGGGGACGGCGAGGAGGCCCGTGGGGGCCGGACCTTCTGACTAGTCAGAGAGGCAGGCTCAATGTAAAGTGAAAGGGAAGTTCGAAACGGAAAACGGAGACTTACTCTCACAAGCGCACATGTGACCACAGGGCTGGAAGAGCACGGCGGCCTTTTTGTCGGAGCAAACGACACACTCCTCAATCTGCAGGGGGGGTTGGGGCAGAGAAGGGGCGGAAGGAAGAACAGCAGCTCAGTAGGGGGGCGGACAGGCGGTCGTTCAGCAGAGTGAGCAGAGCCAACAGAAAGGGAGTGCCTGCTGGCCCCGGGGGTCTAGGCAACGCTGAACGCAGCGTCCCGGTCGGGCCAGGCCAGGGCGGCGATCCACCAGAAAGCACTGAACACAGACCGGGGACCCGGTCTGTGTTCAGTGCTTTCTGGTGGATCGCCGGGCTGGGAGGGGGTACGGATACGGTTACCTTGGTTCTGGACTGGACCTGGTCCTTGCAGATGAGACACTTTTTGACGCGCGGCGAGCACAGGGAGCAGGTGGCGATGTGTCCGCACGGCGCGAACAGCGTGTCGCGCTTCATGTCCGAGCACACCATGCACTCCTCCAGCGACTCCATGTTGCTGTTCAGAGAGGGGCTGCGCGAGCCCACCTGCCCACTGCGACACAGACACACACGCACGCACGCACACGCACGCACACACGCAGGAAACGTGAGAGCCGGAAAGATAATACAGCATGAAATATTACCGGGGAGAGAAGGGGAGAACCGAGCGGAACAATAGAGGAGTGAATATGTGTGAGCAGTAGATGCTGGAAAGAAAAAGGCATAAAAGGACGAAAAGCATAGAAGAAACAGAGCTTTACCGGGAACAAAAGCGGGCTAGGGTAAAAAAAAAAATGGGAAAAATTAATGGAAATCCCTTGAAAAAAAAAAAAGGCAATTTTACTCTCTGATTACTTTCCGATTTCTATATCAGGTATTCCACAGGAAATATGGGAGCATGACAAAACCTGCCCTATGCAGTCGAGTGATCATCACCCCCCACACTCCATGGAGAGCCACGTGATTCAGAGAAAACCTTTCAACACCTGAAAGATCTCATGCGCGCACACACACACACACACACACATACACAGCTACAGCAGCTAGAAGCTCTGGCCTGTCAAACAGAGCTATGGGTGGAAACAGCAAAGTGTACAACCGTTTCCAAGCCCAGCTAGTTTCGTATGCTTTAAGACCTTTTTAAATGTCAGCTGTAAAAATGCTCATTTCGGTTCGCCTATAAAGACAAACAGTCAAAGAAAAGCAAAAAAAAGACCCTAAGCCAAAGCAAAGCCACGCTGCAGATCCAATAAACGCGGTGTTTGTGTGAGAGAAAGCGGGAGCGTGCGTGTGCCTGGCTTAGCAATGACTCTAAACATCGTGGTAAACACTCTGCAGCGGGCTGTTTACCTGCTCTTCTCCTTGTGGCACTTGGCCAAGGCCTTGCAGAGGCTGGGGTCGGGACACAGGTCCAGAGGGGACTGCCCCTTCTTGTTCCGGATGGTCAGGTCGGCGCCGTTGGCCGCCAGGAAGCACGCGATGGACGCTGCACTCTTCTTCTCTGCCCCCTGGGTGCCCAGGCCCATGATCAGCTGCAGGGAAAACACACAGGGAGGGAGGAAGGCTCAGAGGTGGATGCCACGCTGTCCGCAAAAAGGGGAAAATACATAACAAAAATAAAAGATGCGTTTTAATGAGGCAAACTCTTGGACTTTTAAAGAACGAGTGGGTGGCGCTAACAAGCCCAGTCAAGAGATCGCTCTTCAGAACCTCCGACGTCTCGTCCGATGTCAGTCAGGCAGAGGCGCTTTCCGCCCCTCTGTCTAACCTTCACCACCATAGCGTCCCTCCCTCTCTCTTCCGTTCTCCCCTACAGCGTTCATCGTCCTCTGCATCCACGCCCCCCGCGGCTTTCCCACACCGCCAAGCCGCTGGCTAGATTTAGAGCCCGATGTGACAGATCGCCTTCAACCGGCATCTTTTTTACATCTTTGCAGATGGAGCCAGTAGGCCGGCTAATTCAATTCTCCTCCAGCATGCGGGGGAGTGCTACGGGAGAGTGGCCCAGATGCACACGTCTCAATTAGGGCCGCTGACTGTCGGTTCCACTGCTGCCGCAGAGAGGACTCAGTCAGGACAGCCGGGAAGAGAGACAGGCAGAGAGAGCCCAAGAGGATATGAGAGAGGCAGAGAGAGAGAGAGAGGCACAGAGAGAGAGAGAGACCAATAGGATAAGAAAGAGGCAGAGAGGGGTATAGAGAGAGAGAGACCAATAGGATATGAGAGAGAAAGAGAGAGAGGCAAAGGTAGAGAGAGATAGAGCCCAAGAGGATGAAAGCGAGGCATAGGAGAGAGAGAGTGAGAAAGAGAGCAAGATCGAGAGAGAGCCAGAGACAGGCAGAGAGAGGCAGAGAGAGAGGGAGGCAGAGAGAATGAGAGAGTGGAGATAGAATGAGAGAGAGGCAAGGAGAGAGAGGCAGAGAGAGAGACAGAGGGAGACCGATGGGTGTGACAGATAAAAGTCCTGAGTGGAATTAGCCCCACATTCCTGTAGGAAGCTGCAGTGTGTCTGGTTACCATGAAGGAACCCAATCAGTAGCACCCTATCTGCCACCACTGATCACTGGAGAGAGAAGGAGCGGGATCCCATTCAGGACGGTGCTGTGGTGAACGCTGGCTGGCTGTCTGACTGAATCACTGCACTGGGCTGCCGGGTGACTGATGGGGGACTGGGGAGGGGTCTCGTGCAACCTGGGCAGTCAGTCCAGTGATGCGGGAGATGGTGGAGGCTGTCGTCTCGGCAGCCGCGTGTCATCATTTACTCACACTTCACTCAGAAACAGGGCCAAGAGGAGCTCCTCAAACAGGTGACAACACTGATCACCGTCGGGCTCAGAGGCGGCGTGGAAATGATTCTAGACAGGCGGCGGCGGGGTAATGCCGGGGGAATCATGTAGGAAGAAATGAGGTACCTGTGTGGAGGGTACTTGTAGTGATATTTAAGAGGGGCTCTGTTAAAAGCTACAGGCACATTTGTATACTACATGGGATTAGGGCTGGGCGATTAATCGAATTTTGATCGCAATTTCGATTTTAGCGTCAAACGATCACAAAATTAACAAAATCGAGTTTTTCAAATTTTTTTTTTCCTTTTATATATTTTTTTGATTTAATGTTTTATAGAAGGGGCAGAACAGCTGGATACATATCTGTTTATTATTTTAGATTGGAAAATTTTGAGAATTTTTTTAAGGCGAAATTTCAAAGTTCTCAGTTACAAAGTACTTTTTGGGAGAGACATGCTGAATAAATACATCATGTTTTCGAACAAAAAAAAAAGGTTTGAATAATAGTGATTTCAACATTGCCCAAAACAATCGTGATTATGATTTTTCCCATAATCGAGCAGCCCTACATGGGATGACTTCTGGCAGTGTGTTATTAACTATTGAGTGCTATTAATAATGGAAAGGCCTTTTCCAAGGCCAGCATATCAGGTAGGCAGAAAGGATTTGCAGATTCAGAGTTGAATAGATGGTCCGAAATGTCCATATTATCATCATTATTTTATATTTATATGAATGACTATTTATGATTTAGACTTGGCTTCATCCACACTGAATTAGAAGGAAGCCAGCTACATGTCATTAAGGTGCAATTAAGGGTCATGCATGATGCTCAATGGTGCCTGGGGTTTGATCATCTGGGATCGAGATCCAGCAACGTTTTGCTTGACATCACCCTAGTCACAGCACTATCCGGGCCGTACAGTACAGCACCAAACAATGGTTATCCAACATATTGTCACAGGATTAGCGCAAGCAGCAGGCTGGCTACAGGAGAAAACCAAAATGGAGGAGCTAGCGGGGGTTGTCGTGGTACCGTGTTCTTTGAGGGCTCCCAGGGCTCCACCTTGCTGACGTCCTGCATGTCCTGCAGCTGGCGCAGCTGGGACAGGGTGTGGTGGCGCAGGGACTCGTGCAGCGGTGTGTCCCCATCCTTGTCCTGTACGTCCAGCTTGGCCGCCGCACGCACCAGCAGCTGATGACACACACACACGAGAGAGAGAGAGAGAGAGAGAGAGAGAGAGAGAGAGAGAGAGGAGAAAGAGAGAGAGAGAGAGAGAGAGAGAGAGGAGAGAGAGGGAGAGAGAAAGGATGAGAGGAGAGAGAGAGAGAGAGAGAGAGGATAAGGGGGGGAAGAGAGAGAGAGAGATAGAGAGAGAGAAAGAGAGAGAGATAGAGAGAGAGAGAGAGAGAGAGAGAGAGAGAGAGAGAGAGGAGAAAGAGAAAGGATGAGAGGAGAGAGAGGGAGAGAGAGAAAGGATGAGAGGAGAGAGAGAGAGAGAGAGAGGATAAGGGGGGGAAGAGAGAGAGAGAGATAGAGAGAGAGAAAGAGAGAGAGATAGAGAGAGAGAGAGAAAGAGAAAGAGAGAGAGAGAAAGAGAGAGAGAGAGAGAGAGAGAGAGAGGAGAAAGAAAGGATGAGAGGAGAGAGGGAGAGAGAGAAAGGATGAGAGGAGAGAGAGAGAGAGAGAGAGAGAGGATAAGGGGGGAAGAGAGAGAGAGAGAAAGAGAAAGAGAGAGATAGAGAGAGAGAGAGAAAGAGAAAGAGAGAGAGAGAGAGATAGAAAGAGAGAGAGAGAGAGAGAGAGAGAGAGAGAGAGAGAGGGCGAGAGGTGGAGAGCTCGATGTTAACCAAGCGTGCATAAATACAACATACAACATTTAAATGACATTCAAACAACCTGCATGCTTTGTTGCTATGCAGATGTCTGAAAATGTTGCGCGGTAAGCGTTTAGCCGTACACGAGCCTACGAGTGCCACCGTTCTATAGTGTCCTCTATAGTATCCCCCTCAATTAAATGAGTGCATTTTTCCCGAGGTCCACAAGATGGCAACGTGGCAATCTCAATGCAGCCGCATGTGAACAGGGACTGGGAGCGGAGCGTCTCGCAGAGAGAACATTTCCCTTGCACAGTGTCAATGTGCACACGGGCCCACTCGGCTGCAGGCCCAGCAGTTTAAATTAAATGCGGTGCCGCCGCGATGTTCCACAGCCTTTGGTGCAGAGAGCAGAATGAGAAGGAGCCATACAGGGAGATAGGATCTTCAATTAGTGCCATAAGTATGGAGGTGACGGAGGCGGACGTGGAGGAGAGGAGCGCAGGAAGGAGAGAAGGAGGAGAAGAAAGAAACAAGGGGAGAGTTGGAGAGAGAATGTGGAAGGGAGGAGGAGAAACGTGGAGAGGACAGGAGGGCTGATGAACAAAGGGAGACGTGAGTGGGACTGACCCGGACTATCTGTGTGTGCTGTCGCTCTACTGCCAGGTGGAGGGCGGTCTGCTGGTTGACGTTCTGGATGTCAAGACTAGCGCTTCCCTGTGGTGGAGAACACAGAACCGTTAACACACACACAGACAGACACATACACACAGCATAATAACCGAATAAAGACATCAACTCCTTATGCCATTACGCGTAGAAATGCAATCTAACAGATTGCTTGGCTGAATTGCGATGTATTGAGGGACGAAGGAACAAAGCGCAAAAGCAAACAATTTGGGTAAAGGAAATCCCTAACAAGATTCACCAGTCTGGAGTCACAATACCTCCGCATTTCACCCATGCCTGCCGACACGGCAATACCTCCGGGGCGGGTCGGATTGCATTTCTACAACATCGCCGCGAGTGATTGTCATTTCCAATTGTGGGGCACCTCCGGCGTTGAGGTGCGGGGAGGGGGACGACGACGACGATAAGCACTGTGATCACAGCCAGGGCGCGGAGCGTCATGAGCAGCGGCCGCCCGGCCAGCCTGACCGCACCTCGCAGCCCTGCATGCGTGGGAGAGTGGGACCGACACTGCGACGCATGCTCCCTTGCGACAAGGTTGTCCCAGCCCCTCCTAACCACCACCACCACCGCCAGAAGCAGCGCCACCACCACCATCAACCCGTCCCTCCCAGGTACAGTGGGAGAGGTTGCAGCGGCTGCAGCAGCAAGCTGGAGGCTGCTGCTGCTGCAGCCTCCGCACCAGTACCTCCTCATTAACCCAGTTCCCCTGCCCTCGCCTCTGTCCGCCATACGGTCCTTTACGTGGCGGTCTCCTCCCTGGGCGCCGCCGCAATCTCAAAAGGGAAAGGAGCGCGGGGCTGTGATTGCGACGCAATGGGCGGAGGCGGAGGATATGAACGACCGGGCGCTGGGGAATAGCCCATGAGGCCTGTATGGATTCAATAAAAAAAAACTGCAATTACAGCGACTTCATGGTCCGACCTGAGCCTGAAGTGCTTCATAAGGTGGAAGACGCACTAAATGGCGCGTTGTCTGGGTGCGCCGTAAAACATGACAGCGCCGCGGCAGCAGAGGGGGTTACGGCGTCGCGTACGAAACAATTAGTATGGGCCCCACGCATGTGCTGAGACACCAACACCGCCTGTGTGTGCGCGTGATTTGTGAGTGCTTTTATGCATGCCTGTGCATGTGTGCGTGTGATTTGTGAGTGCTTTCATGCATGCCTGTGCATGTGTGCGTCTGCGTCCGTGTGTGTGGGAGCGCGCGCACGCTCACCTGGTGCACCAGCAGCTCCGCCACCTCCACGTGGTTGTTGAGGGCCGCCAGGTGGAGCGCCGTGTAGCCGTCGTCCTTCTTCTCGTCCACGATCCACGGCCGCGGCAGCTTGGAGAGCAGCACCCGCATGGCGCTGGGGGCAGAGGGAGCAGGGGAGAGGGGTTTGAGTGGAAAGAGTCGCTCAAGGTCAGGAGGCTGACGCCAGACTCCGAGGTTAGACGCGTCGGCCAGACGTGTGAACGCGTGGTCCGTGCGATCCGCGTGAGCTAAAGCTCACTGACAAGCGCCGCCTTGTCAGGAAGAGACAAGAGACGAAACCGCATCAGTTGCAAACAACAGAGCGTGTTGTACTGCGGGGGGGGGGGGGGAATGGTGCCTCTCTTTATTCGATTTCTCCAAATGTATATATACGTTTAAATTGTGATTCGCAGCAGCGTGCAGGGAGCCCACTCTGGTTCTGGGGGACGAGGATACTAAATCAAGCCGGGGACGTGACGGCTGGCCCCTGCAGAGCAACATTTGCATCCGTCTTTGAGCAGCACCAAGGCGCTGCGCGGGATTTCAGAGCACTGGCTGCCGCCTTCCTACAGCCCCTCTTTAAAAAAAAAAAAGAAGAAGAAGAAAAAAGACAGTGGACTCTCTCCCATGGTGATGCGCAAAAGTGCCCATCATCGTGAGGTAAAAATGGTAATTACACATGACTTAGCTGCGTTAACTGGTATCTCCTCTTGGGGAATGGAGTGAGACAAGGGAAAAGGAGCCGCGAGAGCTGGCTTTTGTATAAACAGTGGCGTTTAAACAAAATGTACAAAAGAGAGGTTGATATAAAGAGCCATTGAGCCCGCCTCCCGTCTGAAGGTCGTTGGCAGGCCGTACAACAGAGTGGGGGGGGGGGGGGGGGGGAAGAGAGAGAGAGAGAGAGAGAGAGACAGAGAGAGAGAGAGAGAGAGAGAGAGAGAGAGAGAGAGAGAGAGAGAGAGAGAGAGAGAGGGGTGAGAGAAAGAGAGCGAGAGAGAGCGAGAGCGAGAGAGAGAGAGAGAGAGAGAGAGAAAGGGGTGAGAGAAAGAGAGCGAGAGAGAGCGAGAGCGAGAGAGAGAGAGAGAGGCTCAGGCTGTGTAGGGCAACTGAGAAAGAAGGACAAGGGAAATGGGGAATCAAGAGTTGTCACCTTAACACAAGTTAGGGGAACATCATATGGGAGAGACCGAGTCCACGGGGGACATTTAAATGTGGTTCAATGTGTTCCCCCAGGCGGGCAGAGGGAAGAACTAGATGGATCCTGGTAGGAATGCGGTAAATGCATTATTTGGTCCTCCTAAAACCCTCCCCTTCAACACAAAAGAAAAGGAACAGCTATAAACTTGTGAAACTCCCCTTTAAGCCTGACCACATTGCATGACGTGCCAAGTTCAGCTGGACATCTCTCTGGGCACAACCATCCATCTTTCCACTTCTCCTTCACATCCCTCCTCCTCCTCCTCCTCCTCCTTGTTCCCTCATCATGGAGCACAAAGGCGGGCACGTGTAGCAGGCATGGGCACACCCTGTTATATACCTCAGAAGGTATCTACACCGCATGCATTAAAGAGGGGGAAAAAGGTTTGGACAAAAAGGCTTCAGCCACACCGGTGAAGAGCAGCAGCAGCAGCGGCGGCATATAGTAGTCAAGGGCTGGGTACACAATGTACGGTATAAAGCACGACGTTGGAGCCGGTTCTCACCGGCGGTGAGGAGGTCTAACCTTGGGTAGCCCTGAATAATCATGCAGGGCATATCTTTGAGCTGCGACAAAAAAAAAGGAGAGGCAGAGGAGGCCGCCGACTTCACCCTGTGACACGGCTCAACGGTTCGGCTCGCGGGGGGCGGGGGGGGGGGGGGGGGGGGTAGTGGCACACACCACGAGCAGGGGAACGAGGTGGGGGTTTGGAACAAAAATATGCATATACACTAAAGTAAAATAACTAGAGAAAAAAAGAGATGCATGTATAGAAAATAGGGGTAGGGAAGCAGGTGGCACTGAACTTGCAAGGGACGGCTGGCGCCCTGCAGGGTTCTGCTAAGCCTATGGCCCGTGTCTGCATTATTGTAGGCTAATGGACAATAGCACTATCAGCAAATGAAAGGCAGGCGCAGAGCGAGAGAGAGAGACGCAGAGAGAGAAAGAGAGCGAGCTAGAGAGCGCTAGACAGGCAGGCAGGCAGGCTGGCAGGGAGGCAGTCAGTCAGCAGCCTGCGCACGGACAGAAAGCCAGAACTGCCGTACTGCTGCAGTGATGAACAGCGCAGCACACTGATACCGAGCAACCTCGCTCTCCCATTCCTTCTCCCTCCCTCCCTCTCTCTCTCTCTCTCTCTCCTTCGCCCTCCCTCGCTCTCCCTCCCTGCCTCTCATTGCACCGAGGCTTACGCACACACCTGCATTGCTTGCAGCTATCTCCAACCACTTAAACGCGATAGCGGCCTCACCCTTTCCGCCTAATCGCTCATTCATGGTGTGTCCTCTCCTTTTCTGTGTGAAGCATTACGCCTGCTATAATGGAGATTTATCATTTCTTGGGGGACTTTCAAACAATTTGCGTTGCAGTGCTCCCGTTAGGCAGGTTGACACCTGATTGAGAAAATTATCGCAGATGACTTTGCCGTGTAAGATCATTGTCTGAATGCATTAGACATCATTATTGGTCGAATTGAACATACTTTCGACTCCACTTCCACCTCATCTACGCACTCCCCAATGAAATTGAATTGAAACACACTTCATGGACGCGTTGCTCATTGCCTGGCTTTTACCGTTCCCGAAAGGAACAAGAGCTAAACTCTGACGTAAACCCTTTGTTCTTTCCCTTTGCCTCGCCACTACTGCTGCATTCCTCAACATTTTCGTTGTTCCTGATTGGCCAGGAAATATCTCCTTTATGTAGCGCAAACGGCCAAAGCATGCTGATCCCTATGCCAGCATGATCTATAGGAGCAGGAGTGGCGCCTTCTGGTGACCGAGGCTGGCATTGCGGAATTGGGCGTCTCCCTGCTGAGGGGGGGGGAACCCCTTACAGTAGACACCTTGATTGACAGGCTGCCTGCCACGCTGGGCAGAATGGTCAGACATTAATATTAATGCCCCATGCTGCCACTGCTGCATTGCAGTTAAGCAATTTGCTGTGAAGAGCAACAGAAAAGAAAAAAAAGGAAAATCCTTATTTTGTGATTAATATTATTTTCATTGCTTTGTTTGTTTCGTTTTGGAGGGTAAAGAGCTGTCCAGAGTGGGGAGAGGGAAGGAAAGGATGGGGTGATGGTGGATGCAGAACGCTAATTCTCAGCTGTTGACCCTTTTACGTGGTACAGATGTTTGCTTTGCGATTTTGCGGAGTTTACATTAAGATTACTGGGAAATAAATTATTCATTAGAGGGAGAGATTGAAGGAGAGAGAGAGCAATGGTTGGAGTCAAGTGAGTGGGCTTCCCCTTCCACATACACCTTAAAGCTAAATCTATGGTCTGGATGGATAAGGGAAGGACACGAGCCAACGAAGGAGAAAAGCATAAAGAGAGGAGGAAAAGAAGGGGAACAAGAGATGGAGAATAGGGGAAAGAGTGGGAAAAGTTGATGCGGATGGTGTGAGAACGAGAGAGAGAGCGAGCGGGAGTGAGAGAGCAAAACGAAAGGAAGAGAAAGAGAGCAGAGGTAAAGAGGGGGAATGATGGAACTGGGTCACCCTGTAAGTCTCTCAGGAGCGCTATAACGGGTCTGTTGTCTTAGGATGCAATTTGTCATTGACCGGGTGCCCAGTGGTGCATGTGGGCATGTATGTAACTATATACCTGCATGTGTGTGTATGTGTATGAGTGCATGTGCACATTTTTGCTTGCCAGTGGATTGAGGCGTGGTCCAACAGAGTGTGCACGAATGCATCGGTGCAGGTAAAATAAAGAATGTAATGCATGTGCATGCGTATGTGTAAGTCTACCATTGAGCTTGTCCTTGTGCATAGAGGTGGCTTCAAGTGAGTCTACATAGGAGAGATGAGGAACTCTACACAACGCGTATGTGTGCGTGCGCGTGCGTGTGTGTGTAATGGATGACAGGGCCCTGCTGCTGCCCTCCGCTGGCTGACAGCCATCTGTGAGGTGGTCACTGGTAGCTGTTGCAACAGGAAGTGAGGGTTTCGGGGGGAGAGGACAATAACGTGGGCAGGACAGGGGCGAGCCAGGGACACTCAACATCTAGTCTCAGATGCATGGCCCCCGCCTAAACATATGGTACCTCTGATGTACAGGGGATGCGGCATACGTCTCCGCCTTAATTAAGCAGCTTCGAGCATCAAAATTAAAAGTGCATGTATATCACCCATCTGAAAGGCTTCACCTAACAACGCAGCCCAGCTGTCTCTGAGAAACTTGAAGACAAGCCCTGTGTGTTGCAGAGGGAAAGGGTGAGCGTAGCTTGCACTTATTGTCAATGATCTGCTGGGTCAAGCGTACAGATGAGAATTACTTCGGTGCTGCCCTGTGTTTATGCTAGTTGCCGCAAGCCACAAATTGAAACGGCTTTTTCCACATAAGTCGACCTCAGAGGATACATGGCGGTGTCAGCTTATCGGGAACCAAAATCAATAGCTTCAGGCCCTTTGAAATAGTGACCCCTATTCCCAGCAAATCATTCACAAACGCAACGCACCGATTACCAATCCCCAATACTGCTCCGGGGAGCCAAGTCCGCTCCATCATAAGTGAGGGTTTTGCACGGCAGAAAGCAGTTGGCCTATTCAGGGCGCTTTTTCAGTTGTTCTGGATCACATCTCGACAGTGAGCCTAACCAATCTGAATGACACTACAGGCTTGCAAAAACATACAAAGTGAAGACAAATAAATGATGCACACCAAACAACCTGCAAAGCAAAATGCTATATATAGACACAAATACAGAATTTATGAAATTGCCCATAAAAAGTGGATAACGAGGTGATAAAACAAAGGACAAATTGTATCTCAAGACAAATCTTTGGCATTGATGCCGGCGGACAAAAAGCAGCGCGCGTAAAGGACCGGTCACCAACGTACAAGACCCCTGCAGTGTACAGTAGGTGAAGACTTGCATCGCTGGGACTCGACGTAAAAAGAAGTGAAGAAAAAGATTTCATTACCCCGCTATGAGTCATTTCCACACTCGGCGTGACCTTACTCTGTCTTTGTATACCTGATGCCCCTGAGTGAGCATGCGTTTTATTAAGGAATATTTGCATAAATTAGGATGAGAGGTGGAGGGTGGGCGGGGGAGGGGAGATGGGGGTCGGGGCGGAGAAGGGGCTGACATGTGCATTTCTACAACATTCTGGGTTATCACCGTAGCGACGGAGGCTATGGCTGACGGCTCGGGAGGTTGTTGGGGAGGGGGGGGGGGGAGAGAGGCGAGCGTGCTTTCCTACATCTCTGGCCCCATTCAGAGGGCCATTGGCAGACGAAGGTGAGAGCGCATTGCACCTTGGCGTTAATTAGCCTAATATCGCCCAGGCATTATGGCCTGTCCTGATTCACAGGGATTTATGAAGACGGAGGCGCACAGACATTGCAAGGGGCCTGATGGCACACCTTAATGTCCCATTGGTTCTAGATGACCCAATTATTTTCCCACACTCTCGTCTTCCTGTACACTTCATTCCCCGCCATGCCATTGAGTAGAAGAAAAGAAGAAAAAAAAGCCTCTTTCCTGAACCGGCCGTAATACACGTCCATTAACCGGGGCTTACAAGAGTGCAAAGGAATGAAAACAAGCCAACATCGATCATATTACAACGAAAGGCCATCTACACCTCATGAATGCTTTATATTAGAGTTGGTTAATTGCATCATTATGTACAGTTTAACAGACTGTGTAACAACCATGTAATCACTGGTATATGAACTTCCATGTATGCCCCTGCACAGTCAGTAAGGGGGTCCTCATTGTTTAATACCCAAATGGATATTTTAGGCTGGTTTAAACGAGTCTGAAGTCAATGAGACAATAAAATGTAGTCACCTACATTAAAATTAAGAACACGCAGTTAACATTGGAGGCTTACAAGCTCGAAAAATGATTTCTGTTTAAAATATTAAGAGTTATAAGTGGTGTCCTTTGGCTATCAAAGTGTTAAAAGCGTGAATTGTTAAAAGGCCCATCTATGGTCTCATAGAGCCCCTCGCTGAACAGGTGTAACAACACCTGATCTAACCTGCCTCTTGTTCCTCCCACTACCTCTACTCCACTGCAGCAGCGACTGCGGCGGGTCAGGTTGATGGGGAGGAGCCCAGCGTTTCCTGTCGACACGGCGTTCCCTGAGACCACTCGGTATGGAACATCAGGCTGCATTTCCCTGTTTCCTTTTTGTTTTTTTGAAGGCTCAGAGGTTTCCAGGCAGAGATAAATACAAACCAGCACGCTTTAGATCAATGGCTGCATGGCAACGGGGACGGGCAGACTGCCTGAGAGGTTCTCATCATCCCCAGGTCTCACCATAAATCTACCGCTGTAAATCTCCCTCAGCCTGCCTCTGATCCACTTCACACCACCACCACCCTCTTAGGCTTGTAAGGAGGACTACCTGCTACGCATAGGCCCAGGCCAGCGGTGGAGGCCTAAAGTGCCTCTTAAATCAATACCGCAGGAGGGGGGGGGGGTCCAACATATAGGGCTGCAGAAAAGGAAAAAGCAATTGGCGGATGAAGAAGAAAGAGGGTTAAAAAACCCAGCGTTGCTGAAACATCGCCGCTGGTCATGGGGTTCTCCGCCACCGTCGGGCACACATGAGGAGCATGCCGCTGAGACTCCCAGCGCCCATGTTGGTAATTAACATCCAGCGTTTGCAGAGGGAAATAATGGGGAGCAAAGGGCCCCGGTATCAGCCACTGTTTGCCGTAAGCGCTGAGACAACAAGCCATATGCCCCAGAGCCACGCGCCAAATTGTCTCGCAGCTAATTTGCTGGAGGAATGGGGCTTGCATGAATCTACATGACATGGGTAATGCGAGGGTTCACGTGGCACCGTGCCGTTTCATGGCGCTACAGATGGCACAAGAAGGGCTTTTTCTTGTTCTCCGTGGATGCAACCGTGTCTAATGTCACCAGCAGGAGTCTTGTACTGTGGCTTTTCCATTTATTATCTTGTTCACGCTCACACACACACACACACACACACACACACACACACACACAAACAAACAAACAAACAAAAACAACTTCAAAAAGCTTATCCTCTCTGACCTGTCACGCCACATTCGCATCCTGGCCATCGAATTTACAGTGGCTGGACGGGTTACCAAGGTAACCTGAGCTGCATTATTCATTAGCTGGGCCTGGTTGAGATGTGAACACGGGTCTGCACGTGGCCCTTGGAGGTTTGCTAAAGACATTGTGATGTACTGAAGACATAAAATGGAAGCTGATGCGCATGCTTGCACACACACACACACACAGGGACCAGGAACACGCACACGGACACAGACACACACTGAATGTAATCAAACAGAGGGCAAACAATGTTATTTGGAGCCAATTCAACAATCCCCAACATTGCGTTGCGTCCATTCAAATGACTGTTTTTTCATCAGCGTTGACTGCAGCAGCAGAGCAGTGTTGACGTCAGGGTGAGGACACAAACTTACTGAGGAGCATTAAGCCGTTGGCATTTTAGTACCGTCAAGTGAACAAATAAATTCCATCACTTGTTCCAATCCATCAAGCCAAGAGATAAACTATATTTGTTTTATAAAATGGAGGAGGCGGGAGAAAATATTAAAGATGCCCAACAGCTGGGCAGTGGAAGTATATAACTTCGCTCTGTCATATTTACTACCTGCATAGCTAAGGCACTTAAAGGCAGCTGCCACAAATAAACCTAGCTCTTTCTAGGTTTGGCATTCTCCGCCCGGGACAGCACTGCTCATTCAGCTGCTGCAGAATGCTCTTTTATCTGGACTCTATAGTCACTTTAGCAGGGCTTTCTTTATTTGCTCGGGTCCTTCGTGAAGTCCTTCCTGACATCCCTTACATCTATTTAGTTTACATTGTCTCCTTTATCTGTCAGCCCGCGCCTGCTTTCCCCCTTTTCATCCTGCTATGCTGCTCTCATCCCTCTCTCCCTCCCCTCCCATCATGTAAACAGATGCTCGGATGCTTGGTGTTCCTCCATGCCTCGGATGGAAAAGAGCATTACAGCATGGCGGAGCTTATCTATTGGCTAACAGCCACCGTTGGCCCAGCCCCCAGAGGGTGTGCGCATCTTCTGATTGGCTGCGGTAGAATTGGGGGATTGTATTAGCTTGTCCTCTGGCTGATCTGTTGGACCGGTCCCAGCGCTCAGCGAGGTGGATGCTAACATGGCGGCGGAGCCCGGGGATTGTTTCAGAGGGCCGGTTCTGAATGCGATGGCTCGCTGCCCTGGCCCCGCTCCGCTGCCTGGCTGCCACCTTCAATTAGTCACCTGGATAGGAAAGTCCAATTGCATTAAAGGGTAATGAAATTAACTATGGAGATAAATCTCTCCGGCCTCGACTACGTCTGAGTCTAGGATGTCGCTCTTTTTACAGAATAATATATTCTGTGATTGCGGAACAGTTGGAGTGAATAAAGACATTGTCTCACAGAGCTCTATAATGGCGGCGCATTTGGATTCCAGAGGTGGCATTGGCCACATCGCAAAGATAATTTATCTTTTAATGAATTACAACCAAGCACTTATTCTCCTGCTCTCCTTTGACAATGCTAATCATCTGCACCATCCAGTCATAAAGAATTATCCTATATTACCCAATAGAAGAAAACAAAGCGGATGCGGTCTGACTAGGCAGATTCACACACACAGACTAATTGCCCGTTGCCTATTGTCTGGCATGAGACATTTACCTTTGGTCCTCAATGCAGACACCAACACGACACAAACGTCTCTCTAGGTGTCATCCGTTTAAAGTGACGGGGAAGCCACGCTAGACGCTTCACTCCTGCCCTATATGAACAGGCAGGCATGCTAAGCGAACACAACCACCCTGCATAGGTCAGACGCAGTGTACAAACACGCAGCGTACAGTTTTACTCCCACCGTCAGGCAATTACGCACACCAGCATAACTGCTTCATTGGTCGATTTGCGTCGACTGAATCGGAGCCCGCTGGTGCACACGCACACACCGACAAGCACAGACACAGACACATGCATGCAAACTGGCCTGCAGATAGGTGTTTATAAAGTGTTTATGAGTCACTCAAGCAGCGGTATGTGGCGCCGGTGGGGTACCGTAAAAGATCAGAGACCTGGGAGGGCAGCTTCCGCCCGCAGTACTGCTGGAGTTTAACAATTAGAGTGGAGGATCACAGGCTCTGACTGCCTCCGTCGGCTTACCTACCTATCCAGCACTCAGGTAGAGCTGGCCCATTCATAAATCACTTTTATTTTCAACTCCCCACTCAGTGGCTTCCACTCGCCCACCGCCGCCACCGCAAGCCTCCCCGCCTAACGGTGCCCAGTGTAAGGGAAGGAGGAGGAGAGAGAGGATTGGAGCCGGGCGGTGATCGAGGGCGGGGCACGGTACAAAGACTGAGGCTTGGAGTGATAAAGCAAGCAGGAGGGAGAGCCGGAGATTAGTGCGAATAAAAAAAATAAAAAAAAACGAGACTCATTAGAAGTGGCTGTAATCCTTCTGTGATGTTGACTTTTAGACAGACGCACGCAGAGGAGGAATTAAGGCCATGCCTGAAGGAGCTGGCCAGGGCTCACGTTTCAGCGGTGGGCTGCGTGCAGGGCGGCGGCAGAGGGGAGAGTGCGGGTTGTTCTCGCCGACCAAGCGCCCCAGAGGTCCCCATAGTAGACCTTCCCCTCCGCCCACCTCCCTTCAGATGGACCTCCTCGCGTCAGAGAACTGACAGAAACCTCGGCCATATAGCTGTTGATCTGGAAGCCCCACCACGGAGCCTGAGAAACGCTGAGTTTGTTCCTGCCGTCAGATAGGGTTCTACCTAACAGAACTCAATATGACGGGGAGCCAAGATCCCCGTTTAACAGCCTTGAGCAAGACTGCGCGGCACAGAACGGGGCGCTCCACCCCTTTATCCAATGAAACAAAACAAACCATCCATTAGTGCGCCCCCTTTCTCATTGATCGATTAACTGCTCGGCTAAACATTCAGCCCAATACTATTCATCATGAAGGAAGGATGTATGCTGGATTTAGGGGCAGATGGGACGCCTGGCTGTAATTGAGATTAAACTGGTGGGTTGGTGGGTAGGAAAATGCAAGGAGGATGCACAGAGGAATGGATGTACACCACCAGGCAGGGGTGCAGTCAGCGCTGAGTGCTGCAGTGGACTGCTGAAAGTTGAACTCTGCTCACTGACGTACTATTTCAAAACGTAGAGTAGACGGGTGGCCATTAGGAATACACTTTTACTAGCATCCATAAAGGGAGTGTGTGTTCTCATGTGTGCATGGCTCTGGCATGAGAGTGCCACTGTCAGGGATTCGCGGCAAACCCGAAAGTTATGGTCAGATTTGTTTAAAGGGGTCTACAAAAAATTGGAGACTGCTGGGAGAATCCCCCCACCCCCTCTCCCCGCCCCAATAACAGTTGGCCGTCCACAGCTGCCATATAGGCTTCTGCAGTTCTGCACTTTCATTGGCCATGTAAGGTCAGGTTTTGAGCAGACACATTAGCCTGGAATCCATTCCACCTGGCAAATGGTCAATTCTTGTAATAGCTGTAAAGATAATGTAATCGAATGGCAATAAATTGCACGCGACAATGCATTAATTGAATTGCACACTTAAATTTATGCAGAATCCTCCCCCATAAAAGGTGGCCTAGGAGATAATTGTGAGTGGAGAAGAAAGTATGCTAGTGAGCTTGTTTGAGGGAACATCAAATGAATCACCCGATACGCAGTGAAGGGGGAGAACTCAATCAGGACGCATCCTGTTTGACGACACTTCACTCTGCTCCCTGTATACCCGCTGCATCTATGGCGTGTCGGGAGCCATCGCAAACGCTCTCAATTTCACTGACAAAAGACAATAGCCGTGGCTTGGTTTCCATAGGATTACATGCGAGAACACATAACGGTAAATGGTGTGCAAAAACCCATTAGCATACACGTCCTGGGGCACCGTGTGCTCCAAACAGGGGAGGGGTGATGGGCACAGGACTGGTGAGCTGTCATTGAGATAGAAGAGGTGAGAGAGGAGGAGAAAAAAAAAGTGAACGTGGAGAGAGAAAAAAAAAAAAGAAGAGAGGGCACAGAGGACGTTTATGGTATACAGTATAGATGTGCCCTGCGATGAGAGCGACTAATTAAACAGATTCTTCCGTGGCTGTGCCTCGGGATAGCTTGAAAAAGAAACGTGAAAATTAATGAGCTCAAAAAAGACGAAGTGGCCAGAACTTATCAGCACCTCGGAGGTGAGCCCGCCGCCCGACCCACTACGAGACCGGAATGCATTCGACTCCTGAAGGTGAGAAAATTAAAAGACGGACAGCGCCGGCACGTCCGCCCGCTCCAACGCATGCGGTAGATGCCCCACGTGCGCTCAATGCACCTCCTCACGTTTCTTAAATACGCAGAGCGGTTCTAAGTATAGAGCGTCGCAGCAGCAGCAGCAGCAGTAGCAGCAGCCTCACAGGCAGCCTCGACCATAAGCAGTGTGCTCCGGCTCCATTCCAGAGGGGATGGTCGTGAGAGACCCGACACACAAAAGGAGGGGAGCGGACGAAGGTGGGGGTCAAGAGGACATCGAGGGAGATGGTGTGCAGGGCGGGGGGTTGGGGGGAGGTGTGTTGCTGTTGGCAGAGTGGTTGGGTTGTAGTGGAGAAGGTGTTGGAGGATATAAAACAGCGAAGGGGGGGGGGGGGGGGGGCGTGGCATCCCGAGTATACAAGCGGAACCATGGGAGAACACTTTATTTGGAGCGTCTAAAAATAGTGTGGCAAACGGCAGCGGGACCTAGCTGGCCCTGCTCTCCCCTGCCAGGCCGTTGGCACTGATAGGTAGGGGGCCACAGGAGAAGCCTCCTGGAGCCTGTGGAAGCAGCAGCTGCTTGGGGGAGGAGAGGGGAGGGAGTGGGGGTATGGAGGAGAGCGATAGAGGGGGCGGGTGGGGAGGGAGGAGAGCAGAGGAAACTATTTTTTGCACTGCTTGACTAAATATGGTCAATGGAGGTAGAGAGAAGACACAGGAGCAGCCCGGCAACAGGGGCTGTCGCGTGCTTCAAATGCTTGGCCACAAAGCGCTTACCATTTAGCTTAGCTTCCCGCGCCGCAGGAAGGGAATCCGCCCGCCTCTTGTTCCCCTTTTATTCTGGCTACCGAGATCCGCACGCCCTAACATCCACATGTACCACCAGCACTCTGTTTTATAAGGTGACCGTGTGCTATCCAGGAAGCCTCAAGGGGAGCATAGTTAATTTGAAGATATGAGAAATGTTAGAAATCTGTTTTATTTTAACTGCATGCAATTTCTCCAATGGTGACTCAATGACTGGTGCTTAATTAATGGCCATTAAAATAAGCTTAGGCTGTCAGCAGCAAGAAAAGCTAGTTGGCTTTGTCCTCTTTCTGCTCTTACACATTCAGAAAACCTCCTCGCAACCATGTGTGAAGTTCCAACTGAATAATAAAAAAGTGTGTTTTAGGAGCGGAGGCGCTGGCGTCGGAATAAGAACAAGGCAGGACGGAAGGACGTTTGCCTTCTGCACTTTCTGCCTCCCCCACAGACCAGGGCATCCTCCCAAGCTCTCTCCCTCTCGCTCTTCCTCAGAATGCACATGATGGAGGGGAGTGCTGCAGAGTCCCCCTCCACCACCACCACCACCCTCCTCCTCCTTTTTCTCCATCCCCATCGCCTTCTCTCTCACTCACTTCCTCTCCCTCTCTCTCCATGCGTGCTCAACGACTTCCCTGCTTCTTAGGTATGGGCTTGCGCGTTTGTGTGGGAATGCATGTGTGCATGCTTGCCTGTGAACACATTCTCTCCTCCTCCTCCTCCTCCTCCTCCTCCTCCTCTGCCCGACTCTGGCACGTGTAGCCCCCTCCGCTCCACCCCCCCCTTCTGGAGAAGCTGATTCAGCGAGTCAGGCGTGCGCCCTGCACACACGATGGCTGCAGCAGCTGGATCCCTCTCTAGGTCATTATGGCTCTCCCTCTCTCACTCTCTCGCTCTCCACCACGGGAAATAGGAGCAGGAGAGGAGGAGAAGAGAGGAGGGGAAAGGAGATGAAGAAGAGCGAGAGAGAGAGGGAGGGAGAGAGAGGGGAGGAGCAGCCCAGAGAAGAAACTGATCTGACAGGTAATATATGCTCCCTCTTTTTGCTTTCGGACGAGAGTGTCAACCGACGGGGCCATGCCGTCTGCTGTCCTGTCCTCTCTCCCCCTCTCCCTCTCTCTTTCCCCTTCTCTCTTTGTCCCTCTCTCTCTCTCTCTCTCTCTCTCTCTCTCTCTCTCTCTATATATCTATATGCCTCTCGCGCTCTCTCCGGACTCGATCAGTTGTTAACCGCATGGCTTGACTTGGAGTCGCGTAGTCGGAAGGGGGGAGAGGAATTCACAGCTCTGCAGCACAGGCGGCAGCACCGGGACACAACTTAACCAGCACCAACACCTCTGGGCTTAATACTCTGCTTACATTTCCTCGTTTTGCCGAAGAGAGGAAGAAGAGGCTTTTTCTTTTCTTTTTTTGTATGGTGGGAGGGGGCGGGGGAAGAGACAGGTGCAAGGAGAGTGACAAGTGAGGTTGGGGAGTAGCCATGGTCCACATGGATTTCAGCCTATTCTCTCCCTCTTTCTTTCTCTCCCTCCTGTTTCGCCAATGCTGTAGTTCTTTACTTTTGCTCATCGCCCTTATATTGCTTGCTGCCTAACACTCTTCACTCTCTCTCTCCCTCCTTTCCTCCTGCTACTTCTTGCCCTTTCTTCTCTCTCCCTCTCTGTTGTTTCCGGCACTTGCTGGACATGCTGCAGCACTGGAGCTCCCTGCCTCATTAGCCTTCATGGTTGCAGCCCCGCCGCTATCTAATGACGGACTCGTTAACTCAGACCCACACTGGTGTGGAGAGACATTCCCATGGGCATAATGCGCCCTCTGCGACAGACGCCTCCCAAGACTTTTTTTTTTGCTCTACCAACCAAGGGATACAATACGGATTGGGACTCCTGCACGCTAATCCAAACTGAAACTTCCACTCAACGAAACCGAAACCACCTTTTCCAACCCCCGTGTTTTTTTTTTTTTCTGTTGCAAACTACAGATGTTGTCGGCAGATGGGCAGAGCTAGTGGGAGGGGGAGGCAGTCTTTGATGGACGGGTGGGAAGTTGAACAGGAGTTTGTCTTTAGGAGGAATGACGAAGCACCAGTGGGGTAATGGACGGCAGGACAGGTCAGGGTGAAGCGGATTGGGTGGCACACAGCTGTGATGTGTATTAACACAGATGTGACAGAGAGGAGCAGGGGGCGGGGGGAGATGGGATGTCGGGCAGGAACGGATTGCCGTGCGGATGTGTGTCACTGGCTGAACCCACATCACTTAGGGTGGTAACCTAGTTTTTATCTGTCCCTCTCTCTCTCTCTCTCTCTCTCTCTCTCTCTGGTCCAGTTTGATTTAAGCTAGTGGAAACACGCGGGGCACGCGGCACAGCAACGTAATCATCCAGACTGCAGCGGATAAGAGCGACGCCAGGCTTAGTGGCGTGCTTACGTTACCGCGACCTCTGGTCCGACTGGCGGGAGAGGGCGTCACCCCCCCTCCCAACCCCCATCCCACCAACCCCACCCTCCACTTTCCTCTCCTATTCGCTCACACTCTCGGGTGGCTGTGACATTTCCTAAACAGGACGTCACACCTTGACGACGGGCGATCGTCCACCCCGCCATCTTGGTGGCGATCTCCTCGTCGGAACACGCCAAGGCGTATTGCGCTTAAATATATCGCTCGCCCAATCTCCCTTTTACGGTTATCGTCCACATTCCCCTTCCAACTCTCCCCCCGCCGTCTAAAGCTGAGGATAGTCCATCCTTCCATTTTGTCCTTCCACCCGCAGCCTGGGTGTTCAGGCCTGGGTGACGGCAGAGCGGGGACGGGGGACTGCTGACTTGTGGAATGTGTTGGTCAGTGGCAAGGATTCATTAGAGACTCACTGAACATTTTGCGCAGACATGCAAATGGTTATTGATCCATTACCCACCGCTTCAATAAAGTAGCTGGTGTGTGTGTGTGTGTGTGTGTGTGTGTGTGTGTGTGTGTGTGTGTGTGTGTGTGTGTGTGTGTGTGTGTGTGTGTGTGTGTGTGTGTGTGTGTGTGTGTGTGTGTGAATCTATATATAGATCTATCTATATATACACAAACACACACACACACACACACACACTGACAGGTGCGCCGGCTGTGCTAGGGAGGGCTAAAGAGACAATATAATGTATGGAGAGGCGAGGGGTGAGAGCCGGAGAGAGAGAGTGAGAAAAAGAGAGAGAGCGAGCGAGAGACACTGGGACCGAGAGAGACTGGGGGGTGGGAGTATTGGGTGGCAGCTAGTGGTGGGGCCACGGCCAATCCACAAGTGCTGAGCGAGCATTAGCGCCTGCATGTGACCTATGGCCTGCCTCCTGCGCCTAAAGCCCAAATCCTGCTCACAATAGCTTCCTGTTCCACTTGGATCGCCCCCCCCCCCCTCGTTTTTCAAACATCAGCAGGCGCTCCGGCCCACGGGCCACTGGGGACGTCGCTGACACGGGGGAGAGAGACGAGTGAGGGACAGGCCATGGGGGAGGTACACGCTGTGCTGGGGGAGGCGACGGGAAGAGGGGGGGGGGGGGGAGTAGAGGTAGAGGGAAGGAAAGAGGGAGGGGAGAAGCTGTAGGTGGGGGGAGATTAAGAGAGAAAAAGAGAACGCGAGAGGAGGGAGAACGAGTATGAGAGGGAGTGGGAGGGGAGAGGTGAGAACAAGCAGCATGTCAGTGGGACCATTAGGCTGGTGGGTTCTCCCGCGTTCCCAGGACACGGTGCCGATGCTCGCACGAGGCAGGGGGTTCCAGGCGAAGAACGCGAAGGGGGGGGGCGCGGGGGGCGGGGAAAGGACAAGGACGCGGTGCACCACGGAGAAGGAGAACGGGAAAGAGTCTTCCTCCTGCCATCTTCACCTCGCCGGACAGCCGTCTCCCGATTTTTAATTTTTAGTCCTTTATTTATTTTGGAAGAAGAAGAAAAGGACCACCCACAACTAGTGGAAATGAGAAGCAGCGGCGCTTTAAACATTGCCCCCCGCCCTCCGGGTTTTAATGGTTTGTCCCAGTTCTCTGGAGGACAGCAGGGGTCACCAGGACAGTCTGTTATGGTATGGACCACAACACCTCTGAATCAGTCGCGGGGGTGGGGGGGGGGAGGGAGGGGAGGAAGGAGAGGGTGGACCAGTGGTTCAGCCCTACATGGCCACTAAAAAAGGAAAGCCTTGAGCTGAATTTATGCTCAAAGTCACTTCACGGTGCAGACTGCCATACTTGGGAAGGAAGCACAGGGAGGAGAACATGTTCTGCTCGTAACTTCCTTGACGTTGGTGAAAGGTGAGAAAATGTGATGTCTTGAGATTGCCTCCTTGGTGTACATACTTCTTTATGTGCCCATATGAACATATGATAGCTATGGAATGTAAAGAAGTATGTATTCCTGGCGGGGCGCGATTCCTCACGCATGGAAAATGATGTTGGACAGAGATGCCTTAGACTGTGTAATGCACTGTGGAAACTGTTAATGTGCCTGTATGCGTGTGTGAAAAAGAGAGAGAGAGAGAGAGAGAGAGAGAGAGAGAGAGAGAGAGAGAGAGAGAGAGAGAGAGAGAGAGAGAGAGAGAGAGAGAGAGAGAGAGAGAGAGAGAGAGAGAGAGAGAGAGAGAGAGAATGTGAGTGGTGCAGGGCTCATACATTAGCTATACTGGCTCTGGGCAGTCTTACTGCAGCAATAATCGCTGTAGGGGACTTACTGCTTTCTCAAACTGGCTGACTTGGCCGATAAAACAAATTCTCTCAATTGAGCAATGCCAAAAGCACTTGCGCAAATTGCATGGGGTGCAGATGAAAAAGACAGCAATCGAGTGTTTCAGCAAGCCCTGATTTACTGATAGCCATGTAAATTAATTGAGTGACTTCATTCGCCCACCTGCACCCGCTGAAAGGCCTGTCAATGGGCCTAGGAAATTGCCGTTAAGAACACGGCCCTCTCTTTCGTCAGTGTGTGGTTTTACTGCATTGGCACCCTTGTAATGCGACCAGCTGAAACTTAGCCCCAACTTGGGCAAGTGGGGCAGTGTGACAGAGCTGCCCGTGCCTAATAATAATACTGTTATATTTTCCAACGGGCCCACACTGCTTACTTAGGTGAATCAAAGGGCGGTGAGCTGGCCAGCAGCTCTGCCATCGTCTACGCTGGCCTTTTTTTGTATTTATTACATGCAATTTATAAAAGAACGGTGGAGAGCTGCTGAGGAAGCAGTTTGTGGAGGCGTTGAGGCCGCGGCTGGCCAGTGCTGTATCATATAGCTGCTCTGTTACCTATACTGCACCCCCCCCCATCACCCCCACCCAAACCCACACCCACTCTCCCTCCATCGGCTGCCCAATCCTCCCCTCCCTGCCTCCCCCGATTCCTGCTCCCATTGTTCACGTTTGCTACGCTTGCCAAATGCTTTGCTGTGCCGCATGGCGGTCAGATTAGGCCGTCGAGAAGTGACAATGCAGGATCAGGGTCGACTCTGGCCTGTCAGCTGATTTCCAATTGTCAACCGCTTCAAGCAAATAATGGCAACAGAACTACGGACACAGAGGGAGGGAAAGTGTGGGGAGGGGGGGTTGCCTATTCATATCTAGCACTTTCACCTTTTCTAATACCTTTGCTTCCCTCGCCGGCCCCACACTGGATCATGAACAGGGCCTGAATTAGCTTCAGAATTGGATCACTATTCCTTTAACCCCTCTGCGGTAGAAGCAGTAGTGTTGTCTAGGGCATTTGAAATGACTTATGTTTACTTTGTGAAATATAGGAGCAAACACTAAAAAACTAATTTGATTGCGAATGTAATCTATTTTGCGTGAACAAAGCAAGCGTGGTATATTCGATTAGCCGATTAACATATTTTTTTACTATTTGCATTTATATCCGTTAGTCTAGCATTGTTGAATCTGCAATGCAGACTAATTAAGACCCTAACTGTTATTAATCTCTGTTTAACTACATGACATCTCAAAGGGGACGGGATAGCTTTGCTAATAGACAATGTTCTACGAGGGTGGCTGTATCCTGGGAGGCCGGCACAACGTACTTTAAAAAAATCTGCGTCACACCCTGTGCAGTGTAGAGACAGCAAGCCTTTATATACACAAGTGTTCCTACGGGCTCACTCATTTCTTTAAAAACCAAAACACTTGATTTAAATTAGATTAATATTCTGTGTATGGCGTCACAACCAATTCCATTTTATGTGAAGGATGTAAAGCGGAGGGGAGATTCTTAACTGCATTTCTATTTCACTGGCATCTAGGGAGCCAGATAAAATAAATTAAAGCAGACCACAGAAATTAGGGTTCGCAGCGCACTCTTCCCATATTCCATTTTTTGCTTCAGTTAAGTCATATTTGATGCATGAAGACTAAAATGGAGGGAGCACTGTGGGTTTTAGGAGGGTCGAAGATGGAGGGCTAACGACAGACAGACCTTGAATCAAATATTAACAGACTGCAAAACCAATTCCGAGGCCCGGCTTTTACTAAACGGTTGCTAGACGAATTTAAATTAACCAAACCCAAGAAAAAAAAAACGAAACATTTCTAAAAGACAATTGTGCGGTATATTAGATGCTCCTAATTAGAAAGATAATTGCGTCTCTTTAACAGATATCCCACAAACACAGAAAAAACAGCCTCTGCTTCTGAATAGGTTTTTCTGCATTCTTATCCCCATTTCATGCGCTCTTTCAGGTCAGGCCTCCGTTTGTCTGCCTTGCTTCTCCCATGCCATTCGTTCAGGTATGGCCTGCTCTATCAGCGCTGCTTTGTCAGGCCCAGAGCGCATGGCTTGTATTGACCGGCCCAGCCCAGCCCCAGGAGTGGCGGTGACCCGCTTGTCTGAGTGACACCCACAGCAGATGCTGACATTATCAAATGCTCGACGCCTGTCGCGCCTTCTCGCTTCTCTGCCCTGTTATGGCCAGTGTACGAAGCCAGAGTCCCGGCCACCTGACGTGGTGAAGTGGTCGGGGGGCATGTGGGTGTGTGTGTGTGTGGGCGAGCGTTGGAGTGTATGTTACAAATAGAACTGCGCCTGGCGTGCCATATCAAGCTGGCCCTGTGCTGACCTCCATCGTGTCTACAAGCGGCTCAGTCTATCCTTCAGCTGTCGTTGGTCACTCAGAGCTCATGGACAGGAGAGGAATGAGGGAGGGGGGGGTAGGGAGAAGCATAGTCAATAAATGTAAGAGCTGACTAGGCTTCAACTGCCGTGTGCAAAATGCTCCCAATGAACCTTTAGCATTGATTAAAGAAGCCCAGAAAAGAAAAAGACCCACGCAATGTGCAGCTGTGGGTTTCTTCAGAGCCTTCTGGCCTCAGTCACTGTCAGAGTGTGCCATCTGAAACATCTCGTCTCTGGGACTTAATTGACTGTTCCAAATTAATGTTGTGACTTATCACCTGAGGGTACTGTTTCAGGAGCGCTGCGGAGAAGCAGTGTGGGAGCGAGTCATCCGGTGTGTGTGTGTGTGCGCGTGTGTGTGTTTGTCTATTGGCCGTCCCAGTGACCAAGGCAGCAGTATGTTGATGGCAGGGCCCATCTGTCAGAGCCTGTAATTGCTACATGACTCCGGGACATTTGACTCAAGTGCACCGCCACAGATTATTATTATCCTTTTCTTGGGCTACTATTTTTCTCCCTATCTAGAAAGTTGTGGGGGGTGCTGGTTAAACTTACAAGATAGCAACGAGGATAAATAGATTGGCTGGAAGGCAGAGGGTGTGAGAAGTTCTGAAAGGTTGACTGAGTGCAGCTGTGTGTGTGTGTGTGTGTGTGTGTGTGTGTGTGTGTGTGTGTGTGTGTGTGTGTGTGTGTGTGTGTGTGGCATGCTATATGTAAGTATGCGTCAGACAGATTGAAAGTGAGCAGAAAAAGAGATGGATGGGGCTGTCTGAGTGTAAACGTGAAGCCTGTCGACTACGGTTTTGAAAAGTGTGGTTAAAGATGCAGCCACTCCTTTTTATTTTGCACTGTGGGTTTCTATGCAGACTGCTGGTAAGACAACTATCTATAGGCCAGGCTGTATCGCGAGAACGCTTTACCACCAAGTTCCCGCACCTGTCCCCGGAAAGTGTGATCCACAATGCTTTGCTAAAGCTGGTAAAATGGAACCAAATCACCTCTTGAATGGATTTGGTCCCCTTCAACCAGCTGTAGCTATGCTTTGATGACTACAGGAGCTCCCTGATGCCGTGTGCTCTTAAGTGTTACAATTAGCCCTCTAACCACCTTCAAGACGACCAGAGCGATGCCGCCGGGCACCAACTGAAATCATATGTGAGTGTTGTATTGATTCCCTCCACGTGTATCATGTAAAACCTGTCTCTTAATAAATGGAAAAATAAAATAACTAATCCCACCTTGAAGACTATTTTTCAGTAAGGCTCACTTTTTCTTTTCGAGCGTCGCATTTCATTACCGTCTCTAAAATAGTAGGGGAGTGAAGGCATGCTTACCGCATGCACCAATTCAGGACGCGTACCCCTCACATGCCAGCGTGTGAATGTGCAACTTAAGACAACTCAACCTAAGCAACTGTCACTGGCTGATAAGAGTAAATTACACTGTAGGGGATTTGAGGGAGAAGTTGAAGCTGAAGAGATATATCGCCAAAATAGCACAGTGGGAATACAATAACACTGTAAAGAGTAGATCTAAAGCAGAATTAGGAGTGTTAAAACGAGACAATGGAGATTGTTCACACACACACACACACACGCACGCACGCACACACGCACTATGGTCCACAGTGCCCCGGAGTGTCCTGTCGTGAGACTGGACCTGGAGGAGGAGATTAGAGCCAGATGCTCCAGAGGACAGCAGCTGAATGCACAAATCACAGGAGCACACTTCTTTCTCTAGCTTACACACACACACACACACAAACAAACACCGGCACGCACGCACAAAGCTAGTGCCGCAGTGTATGCAGACAGATCAAACTGAACTCAGAACATGCAGTGTCCCCTGCCCTTTTTGTTTCGTCTTCATCCCTCTCCCTTCCTTTCTCCTTCTCCTACCCGCTCGCTCTCCCCCTTTCGCACTACTCTCAATTTGTCTAATTTGGCTGACAATTAAGCGCGTGTCAAATTGACCTTGGGGAGAGGTAAAGTGAAGGGAAGGGGGTTTTACAGGTACTGAGTAACTGACGAGTAGCTGACGAGTGAAATAAAGGCACGACCAGAAAGCGAGGGTTAGACTGCAGATACTGCAGTTCTCCAGAATGAGCCGGAGCCAGGGCTCGGCGTAGTTCCCAGCATTTACACATTTTCTGTGTATGTGGGAAAATTGACAATACATTTTTTTTTTCTAATACAAACTAATAACGCAGCCTTACTTGGCATGCATACACCTGCACCGCGGCATTGTGAGCGTTGAACTAAATCCATGAAATTCCAAATGATAATATTCTAAAAACATTTTATTTTTATAATGAACAGTTTATGCCATGGTACAATCCACGTGTCCAGTGTGACGGGGGCAATCAAACACAATTACGGCAAAACTGACTAGACCTCATCCAGATCAGCTTAATCTGAACATGACGGGAGGGAGGGGGTACGGGGGTAGAGGGATGTGGCGATAAACTCCTAATTCCACAAAAACCCATGGCGGAGAGCGGGAATGCAGACGGGCGCCAGAGGAACGCAAACACTCAGCCCGTTTCCACACAGTCGTCTCTCCACAGGCCCAGAACACCATTTCCCCATCTCATTATCAACCCAGTTACGAAGGCTGCCATCACAGTGCTGTGCCCGTTTGTTCCGACAGAGCAAACCATTACAGTGGGAACACTCATTGGCATTTGCAACGGACCTGAAAGCACTGAGGTTCCTGTACATCAGGTGGGGTAATGGGTGATTGGGGCCATCCTCATACGCCGACATGTTAAACAAGACCAGGGTCCGTGTTTAAGAGGGTAGAAAACGTGGAGGATGGGAAAGTAAAAAAAAAATAGAAACGAGGCAGAGGCAGCCACTGCAGCGCGTGTTTGGAGACCCTCTATGAGTCATGGGCTATTAATCGTACTGTTTACAGTGTCGTAGCAGCCCCTGGCCTGGAGTGGTCCGAGGGAAGAGACGCGGAGATGAACCAGGCTCCCCTCAGCAGGGGCGGGAGCCGCAGTGAACACACGCAGGCAGCATTCCCATCATGGCTGACCGAGGAGTCGTCTATGAGTCGAGCCGCACTATGTGGTGGGACCATTCGTTCTCTCGCTCCTCTTTTCCTCCACTTTGGCGGCGTTTGTAGAACATCACAAGGTCTAATTTATGAGGAAATGCATTTACACATGCCGTAATTCACCGCGTGTGCGTGCGCGAGAGTAATGAAGGGGGGTGATGTATAGCCGGGCGCCCAGATTACCGGGCCCGGGCGGGTGTGGTTGATTTGTCTCGGTATCAGAGTCTGAACATGGGCAGACTCATCCGTCACCTCTAGGGTCCTCTCCAGTGTCTGCTGTTGGGGTTGTTTTGTTTTTTTTACACACACACGCACCACTGAGAAAAGCAAGCTCCAAGCTTACAAACACACAACCGCAGAAACACTGGCTTTGCCTGGTGGCTGAACATACAAATGCAGACAAGCATTGGATGATGAAAAGCACTTTCAGCACTTCCAGAAGATCAGGAAACAGGGGAGGTGGCTGCCATCTTTTCTCTTATCGGGCCGCTTTTATCATTCTCCTGATTGGAGACACCGGCGAGGCTATGAATGAAGGGGCTCGTTCTGAACTGTTGTCCCGTAGCACTATCCCCGTAACTCTATTTAAAAACACAATGATAAGTGGTGGGAACCTCAACCTCATCAACCGGGAACTTATGGAAACTCTGCAAACATAACATCTCTGCCACGGTCCTCATCCCCACAGCCCCCGCCATCTTGAGAGCTGTTCCATACAGAGCTTAGGTTACATTTCAGTTGATTTGATGACGCCAACGCGCGCAGTCACAAGTGCAATAGAAAGCCCTGCCAGCAAGGGAGGCCATACCCCCTACTTGGAGAATAAATCAGCTGAAATGCAGTTATAGACGGCTACACTCGCATACTTCTTCTGTGTAGGGGGCGGGTTTACTAGACCATGCAAATGATGACAAATTGGCGCATAATTAAAAGCTAATATCTACTTGTTTAGCGACAACTATGATTAAAAAATAACAATAAGGGAACGTTTTTTGCACCATGGTTAAATGATCCGTCTCCGGGCAGCCAGGCCACTACAGAGAGAGCGAGGACGGGCCAGGTGGGGTAAGTCTGCTCCCATCCATTCATCAGACCGTCATAGTGACTTATGTAGAACAATGCTGTTGCTGCGACTAAATGGAAAACATTTGGTCTGCGGATTAAATAATACTGTGTCGAGTCTCATTTTATTAAAATGTCGTTGCGTCTTACTAAATGTATCCAATAGGATCAGCGTTGAGTATTGATGAAACACCGAAGCAATAAACCTGCATCCGATAAAGAGAATCGGTATCTACTAGACATGTTGCCTCACGTACATTTTCTGCGCAAATGCGTGTGAGCCATCTCTTTGTGTGCGCAATATTCCGCACGCATGCTGAAATGCTAATGCTAGCAGGGCTAATGAGCGAGCACGCCAAATTTCAAGCCCTAGGCCGCTTAGAGAACGCCTTGTGATTGATTGAATAGTGTGGCAGATCGTTTTTGTTTGATCACGAGTTACAGCGCCCCCTGTCGACGAAGGGATACTTTACCACTTTTTGGAGATCTGCTGATGCGCTGATTCTGTACGTGTACCGCCGACTTTGACAGCTCTGCTTTTTTCCCCATTCCCTTCAATTATAAAAACTAGCTTGCTGAGCATCTGCAACAGTGGTTATTTGAAATTGACCATGTAAGGTAGCTTTTTTAGCTATGATTACAAAACGTTCGACATTACCGAATGGGGATGTCCTTAGAGGGCCCAACAAGCTATTGGTCCCTGGGTTTTTTCTGAAGCGGACTTGTGATTGAATGAACAATGGCGGCTCATTTGTATAATCTTATTTTCACATAAATCTGCCATAACCCATTTTTAGAACAATAACAATTAAAAATATAACCGCAAGCGGTGATTAACGGGGTCCGAGCAAAATTAAAAGTCAAGAACAAACTAATGGAAGATATATAAATAACATAATTTTCATATTTAAGGAAGGATGTTCCACTTATAAACCTGAACTGCAACCTCATTCACATGATCAAAATGTCCATTGAAAAGCACACAACATCCAGAAAACTCAAAGCACACATTTCTCAAGTGAATTAAGGGCTTTCTTCAAAGCATATACCTGAAAAATCTTTGAAATTCTGGGGAATTTAAACATTTGTAGTCAAGAACACTAACGGAAGAAATATAAATATGACAGTTAATTATGAAGAAAAAATGGTTAATGAAGAAGTTCCCCTTAATGCCATACTGTGTGTTGGCAGTCTGATTCTTAGAAACTAATGAACCGGAATGTTGATTGCCTGATGAACTTCAGGTGCTGTTCAATGTTGTGTTTCTTAAGTGAGTGGCAATGACAGAATGTCATGTTCAGCTTGTTCATAATGCTCTAATCAGGATTCAAACTCTCAACTTAAGGATCACCAGTACACGGCATTATCCTGTTGAGCCACTGACATTCCTGAACTGCATGAAGCCTCATTCACATGGTGAAAATGACGATTGATAAGGACACAACATCCAGAAAACTCCAAGCACACATTTCACAGGGGAATTAAGGGCTTTCTTAAAAGAGTACAGATCTGAAAATTTGCACTGTTAATGGTATCCACCTAATGATAGCCGTATGGTAGTTATACATCAACAAAACGGTTGTATAGGCAAAATGGGTTGAGACTGTGGACGTTTGGGTTTTCTATGAAATTGTGGGAAAAGTAAACATTTTTAGAGCAGAAGACCAGGATGAAAAAGATGCATCTGATTTTAGAGACTAATATGCTGAAAGAATTATGAGTCTAGGTCAATCTAGTAAGGAGAAATAAGTCTAGTTCATAATTTTTAAAATAGCGCCACCTTTGGGTGCAGTACCACAATTTGGGTTTATTAGTAGTGGGGGGTATTGATATCCACCTAATAATAGTCGTATGTTTTTTTATACAATAACAAAATTGTTCATATAAGAAAAATGGGCTAACTGCTCCAACTTTATTGCCCAGTATTTCTCAAATGGAACTAAATAAAACAAATTATGTTCTGTTTTTGTGAGGCTTGGTCTAAAGATTTTATGTGGCGATTTTGGTAAATTTTTGATTATTTTTGTAGCCTGTAAATCTTTTTATCATGTTTAGCTTTAATATGAAATTGTGGGAAAAGGTTTTATGAATGCATCTGGTTACATACATTTTGGTTTATGGGTAGTGGGGGTTATTGGTAACCATACCTGAAAATTTGACGAGTTTTTGACTAACGGTATAGGCTGCAGTATGGCTTTGACAGAATTTGAGGAAAAAAAAAAAAAAGTTACAGAAACAATAGGGGACCAAGCAGCTTCGCTGCTCGTACCCCTAATAATACGATAAGGTTGGGCAGTATTAAGGACCATGTGTACCAAATCTGTTCTCAAGATTTAATCAACGTTTTCCAAAACTTTCAAGGTACAGATAAAAGCTTTCCAGGCGGACATTAATGGTCTGATGCAAAAAGATGCAGCATATCAAATAAGGCCAAGGTACCAGGTTTCAGATTATTTCATAAAGCAGGGCTGTGGCGCTGCTTCCTTACTTCCGGTCAAGGTATACAGATTGAATATGACAGCTCCCAGGGTTTCGTTATTGCCCCATTCAATTTCCATATTAGATATTAATATCAATAAAAAAAAAAAGTATGTTCAATTTCTAAAATCGTAGGAATTGCACACTTCACTGATATATGTGGAGTTCTTTGCAATGGGCAAGGTGTTTCTACCTGCAATACTGTAGGAGGAGATAATTACTGAAAATGAGGGGGGGAAATAATAATAAAAAAGAAACATGATAACAATATTGTGGCTTGCTTTGCAACCACACTAATAAAATCCTAACGATGCCCAATCCTACGCAATAGTGAGGCTCCCATTTTAATGGATAAATAAGGCCAGTTATTTCCCAGGGATCCATGGGAGGCCTCTGCCTCACCTCCAGTTGTGGAGGGTTACAGTCATCGTCATGACAGTCACCAGGGGGGCTTTTCAGGAACAGGCCTCCACAGATGGACCTGAGGCAAACACTCAATCAACACAACTGCCTCTGCTACCGAAACACCCACCAGCACAGACATTTTCACTCCAACCCAGGGAGAGATTTCGGAGGGTTTCAGGGCTGAGGCCGGGCATAGACGACCTTCCCTGCAATATCGGATGTGGGGGGAACTCAAGTGTACAATAAAAGTAAATGGACCCGATTGGGCGAGAAGACATGCATCTTCGTTCTTTGTGAAGGCAAAAGCTACACAAATAGCACAACACACACACAAGCACCCACCCACACACAATACTTGTGAACAGTGAATCCAAAACCATAACTTTTCACCTCCAAGTTAATGACAGCCAGAGGAAGGTGAGGTCACACACAAAAAGGTGCAAGGGAACCCCTGCGGCTGACCAGCCCCCCACCTCCGTTTTACACCAGAACACGGTTGTGCCCTTGATGTACCAGTAACCGGTACAAGAGCGTTAGGCTTCATATAAAACTATAACCCAAAGGATTTATCATCCAGCTTTCATGTTATTACCAGTTGGCAAAATGTAATAAAAAAAGAAAGAAAGAAAGATATATATATATATATATATATATATATATATATATATATATATATATAAATAAATGCTATGTCACAGTGCTATGAAAAATGACTCCAATGCATTTCCGGGTACCCGGTAGGAAATAGAATGTCAGAAGCAGGCTGATTGCGGCCCAGATTATTGTCTAACAGGCTATCTATCAGGGAGCCGCGTGGTCATAGGGGGGCCCCCTCGACAGGCCGGGCGCTGCGCTGGGGCTCGCGCTGCTGCGACGGTGCCGGCTTCAACAGGGCTTTAAGAACCCAATTGCATTTGTCATGGAGCCAACACTTGTGCCAACAACAGGAGGATGACAATATCTGTCCCCTTGGCCCGGGACAAAATACAGAAATCACTCATGCAATGCAAACACAGTCCATCCACCGCAGCAAGAAAAGGGAAAGCTATTGACACGAATACAAAGAATAGTCCTGACACTTGAACAACACAGAAGTACGTCACCTTAAACACACACTGGGCCATCCTTAATACTTTTATAACAGAGACCAAAATAAACCCAGCAGCGCTGGGAGGAACGGTGGCCAGGTGGAACCAGAAATAGCCATGGCCAAGGACGAGCCAGTGCTGCTGCTAGGCAGGGCTGCTGCTAGCAAGCCAGGGCTACTGTTAGCCAGTGTTGCAGCTGGAGGCTCGCCACCGCTAGCTCACAGTGCCCAAAAAAAAAAAAATCAGAAACAGCATCCGCCATAACAGTAAAAGATACAATAATGAACTTCATGGGCTATTAACTACATGGGAAAAACACTATTTGACAGATGCTTTGAGGATCTCCAAGGTAGCATTATTTCAATTTCAATCTATACCAGCTGTTGTAGCATAGATGCTATGCTATAGCCTGTAGGGAAACATCAAGCCCTGTTGAACGTGAGCTTCAGCCAAAAAAACATTCTAAAACAATTTAAAAACGGATGCCGCAACAACAACACTAATAAGAAGAGATTATAATGTAATGTGTGCGTGCGCATGTGTGTGACTTAAATGTGGAACCAAATTCCCTTGCGTGTGCCGTCAACTTATCTAGTTTCAATGCTGGGTTAATTGGGCCTGGTTGATTTCACCATTGCCATCCACTGTCCCATTGCGTATGTGAATTTCACACACGGTAGGATAGATCATTCAACAACCATCCCGTTTCTGTTCTAAATATATATTTCAGGGTATTACATTTCTTCGTCAAATGAGGAAGAGCAGGTTGGGCATTGTGATTGAGTCTGGCAGGAGCTAGAAATCACACCGTCTAGCACTGTGTGATTTTCTTTAAAACTAAATGAGTTGGCTATAAAGAATTGCTGGACTGCCTCAGAGCAGCGTTTATAGCCAGGGCCGTTAGGGAGCCGGAATGGACTTCTCGCAGTCCAAACCGGAGGAACGCTGCTTCCAAAGAGTAGCCACAGGCCACTTTTAGGTGTGCCAGATATAGATCCCGCCGAGTCAGGTCTGTTGGCGTGGTACCTGGGATTCCCTCGCAGGGCGGCGTGGTGCAGGGCGTTGAAGCCGTTGTTGTTGGTGATGGTGACGTCAGCGCTGGCCTCCAGCAACACCGACAGCATGTCGTCCCGCTTCTTGCTGATGGCGTCGTGCAGGGGCGTGTCTCCTTCCGAGTCCTGCAGGGGGAGAACACCGGGAGAAGACCATCAGAACGTGAATCACTCGAGCGATCGAGGGGAAACGTCGACTTCCAAGGGTATGGTGGGAGCGGAGACTGAGACCTGAATGGGTGAGGCGATTATACCTGGAGGCTGGGGTGACAGCCGAAGTCCAGCAGGGTTTTGACCACCTGGAGGTGGCCTTTGTTGACAGCGATGTGCAGCGGCGTCTGCCTGCGCTTGTTCCTGGCATTCAGGTCGGCCCCACCCCTCTGCAGGACCTCGATGACCGAGCCCTCGTCCCCGAAGGCTGCGTGATGGACGGCCCGGTCTCCGTCTTTGTCCTGGTTAAAACATTCAGATGCACGACTTTAAAAACTGTTTAGGATTCACACTTTCTTGATTTCCCCTCCTGTGCAATCGTATCTTTCCTCCATAAGACCAGGATATTTGGGATCACATTAATACTGACCTCATCTCTCTGTTTACCATATTCCGTGGTAGGGGTGCAAAGGAGTACTTGTCAAGCAAACACTAAACGATTACAAAAATATTGTAATCGAGAATCATTTGCATCCTTGCTCATTTTTCATGACATCTCATGAATATATTTTATATTATGTTTATATTTATTTGGGCAAAATTTAATGAAAGATTACTGTATAAGTAAATTGTATGAAATAAAGCAGTCGTTGTTGCATATATTTGTGGGGACTTAAAAGAGGTTAGTTGGGCAACTTTTAACGCTAGCCTTTTATGGAATTTTAAAGTCATTGATATTTATTTAAGTTACAAATATATTTTGATATATATATATATATATATATATATATATATATATATAATGAGTGTATTCCGCAGGCTCTCCAATGATCAAGGGCAGGAAAAAAAAACTATCCAGTGGAGCACAAGTGTGGACACAAACGAGTACACGAGTACTTGAGATTTGGACAACGTATTATTATTTTTATATAAACATCTTTCTTGCATCACTATTCTGTGGTATATAGATGACGTAATAACAACTCATAATAATATGCACTAGGCATAGACTTTCTTCTTATCCTAACCGGTCGAGTATCTCACAGCGGCAATAACAAACTGTAAACATGTTCTGGTTTGACTCCCGGGTTGGTCCACGCTCGAAGGGAGGGTAAATACAGAAACTGAGACAAGCCGTTTGTATCCAACAAGAGGTACAACGTGTGTACGGCACGGCGTCCAACTCAAACTCTTTAGTTGTACACAGTCTCTTGGATTTCTGGGCGTCAACGTGTGCATAAGGAATTTATCTCAATGTAGCTCTAGTGACTAGTAGTGGTAGTTGCAGTACGAGGATTTTTAGCAAGGCATGAAGGTGATAAATATGAACATTACGCCTAAAGAAAGAAATCTGTCTCAGGCAGACCTCGGCTTCCAGGTCCACGTTGTGTTTGAGCAACAGCTTGAGCACGTCGACATGACCGTTTTGACTGGCTGCCTGCATGGCCGTGTGTCCAGCACACTGCCCGTTAACCTGCAAAATGAGAAAACAACAGTGAGGAGATGTGTGTGTGCGTGTGCGCCTGTTTGTCTGTGATATGCTGCATGATTCCATCTATACTACTATCTGTTCACTTGGAACCGTACCGCATTAGGGGAGTGTATGTGTTTGAAGTCTGTGTGTGTGTGTGTGTGTGTGTGTGTGTGTGTGTGTGTGTGTGTGTGTGTGTGTGTGTGTGTGTGTGTGTGTGTGTGCGTACACTTGGGCTTCATCACAGACAGCAGCACTGCAATAATTCAGTGCATAAATATTAATGTGGACTCCTTTGGGAGTCTCAAGATGTCTCTTGTCCTGGCAGGCGGATCCCTTGGCCGAGCACAGCGCGCTCAGCTTTAAGCAAATAATTCCACTGAAAGGCGGTAGGGCACCTGGCCAGCCTTCACCACAATGACACACACACGCACACACACACACACACACACTCTGAGTAAAGACAGTACTGCAAAGCATTCAGGGTTGCTTGATCTAACCAGCTTTCAGAAACTTTACGGAGCCAAGGCCTTGTGTCTCTTACAAATGATACCATTTACACACATGCACGCCTGAACCTGACACACACAAAAGCATACAACTGCTCTGCAGCCATTCGTATCAGCCACCCCCTGTTGAGCCACTGCATCATTACATCATGTATGATACTAGTAGCAACTGTTGGGGCGGGGCCTGGAAAAAATGGTCGGGTCTGGTTGTGTAAGAAAAGCCATTCAACCAAGAAAAGCTTATCATTTATTAACTGTAAGGAGACCCTGGTACATTCATCGGTAGTTATTGACAGCATTAAGAAATAACCGGTTTTAAGTACTGCTTTGAAAAAGGGTACGGGTGTGCAGTCTAGCCCGAGACAGGACAGACTGTGTGGCTGTATGGGGACGTCTCACGTTTATGTTGAGACTAACAGCCGTGTGCTGCAGTAAACACAATAGCTCTGGGTTCTCCTCTGGGCCTAGACATAATGCTTCTTAGAGTAACAGAGGATCACATGGGCCTCTCCAAGGAGTCTTCCTTCCTCTTAACTAGAAAACTAAAAAGTGAAGGCCATTCAGCTAACAATACTGTTTGAGACCAAGTAGATGCAAATGTAAACATATGCAGGGAAGGGGGGTACGCTATCTCACTATTCCAGTGCAGTCTAAGCATGAATCTAACTACAACAGTTTGTGGTTGTAGGACCATGCTCAGGCCAATGAGCTGTGAATTAGCATGAAAAATAAAGGATATTTATGCTCCATTTTTCGCACCACTTAATAAAACTGAATATGAATTAAAATGCAGCTTGCCTTGAGGCATATTATGCAAAATCATCTCAGTCACAACATTTCAGTGTAAACCTCAGAATAAAAATACTTTAATTCAGCCCACCTAAAAGGGCCGGTGGCCAACCGCCCGCCCCCCCAAACCCATCAGACAAAGCGTCCAACCGATTACGCCGTAAACGGCGAGCACACTCACATCCACGTCGGGCCTCATGAGGATGTCCTCCACTTTGGCCAGGTCTCCGTTGGCCGCCGCCTTCACCAGCTCCTCGTTGATGTCGCCCGACTCCTGCGTCTCAAACAGCTTCTTCAGCAGCTGGGACAGGCGCTCTGCGGCACACAAGAAGGTCCAAACCAACCCGTCAGAACTAGACCAGACGTACATCGAGCGTGACTGGCCACCGCGGCCTCGGGGGTCAGGGCGGGGGGAGAAGAGGGAAAGGCGTGCGCGTGAACCTACCTCCCGAAGCGTTGGTGACAGCGGCGCCGGAGGGGGCCACCTTGGTGACAGCGGCGGGGTTGTACGTCCACGAGGTGCCGCAGACCTCCACCTTCAGGTCGCTGTCAGAGTAGATCTGCTGCACGCGGCCCACCTTGCCCAGCGTCTGTCAGGAGGGGGCCGGCGTCTCATTAGCATACGGACATGAACAACTTATCTCCGGGCTGTGCATGTGTCTGCGGCGTGTGAGTCGGTGGGCGAGCGAGCGAGTAAGAGACTGGGGACTGGGAGAATGTGAAGGGGACAGATAAAGGATATAAATAAGAGAGGATGAAATCCAAGTGGTTTTAGAAATACAATTGTGCCACCAGCAGAAGGAAAAAACAGGAGAGAAGGAAATAAAAGTGGCAGGCGAAATATGATCACGGAATATTTTAAAGTTTAGCGCTCATTATTCATTCAATGGTTGTTTGATTGATACAGAAAGGGAGGATGAGCACAGGAAAGACCCAGAGGAGGAGGGATAGATGGAGGGAGGGAAGGCGATAAAGAGAGAGAGAGAGAGAGAGAGAGGAGAGGAAAAGCCCATTCTATTAGCACAGCGATTATTCATCTATACAGCCACCCTCTCCTGGGTTTCTAAGGACACACCCGAAACGCTTTCCAATTCTAAAACCATATCAACCAGAGCTGGACTGGGCGTGGGAGAGAGAGAGAAAGATGCACACAGAGTCTTGGGCTGTGCTGGAGGATGCCATCAATAACGGGGACTGCTGCAGTGGCAGAAACGACGGGCTGGGAGGTGGTTTGCTGTGGTTAGTGATCAAAGCTACCGACCGTCCCCAGGTTTTCAGGCTCATTAGCCGCTGAAGGGGGCTTTGGCAGGGACAAGTGGCGTGCCGGAGTAGACGTTGTTACATAACCCCAGGAGTAGCATGGCAACAATTTACAATACTTCATAAGAGAGGGACAACTACACTGCCTTAAGACGAAACAAGACAATCGGGGTCAAAAATCGGAATGGCCGTAAAGTCATTATAACCGTCTTATAAAGTTAAGATGGCCGCCGGTGGTTCGTCTTGAGACAAGAGACGATGCACCATCAATCTGATATTCATCACAGGAGACAAGACATCCAGTGACTAGGGTGTGCCGGCATAGACAGCCAATTTTCAAGAAAGTGAGAATCAATTTGCGGGAATTGATGAATGTTTTTCATGCGGCACAATCGCTCATTCCACTGCGTCAAAGTGAGGTAGGAATTAAAAAACTTTACTTTAATACTGAAATAAGTGGGGGAGATTGATTCTGTCAAACTCGTGATGAATCAAAAGGCACATTATCCCTGTTCAGAGTTGTCGAGCGATAAAGTCCCCAGCCTTTGGAGCCCCATCTTTCATTCTGGGGCCTTGAAGATTGAATCCTGCTCTCTGACGCTATTCTTCTGTATTCCTTTCTATTTTTATATTCCTGGTACCCTTCTTTTTTTGGGGGGCGAATGACATAAGTCTCTGGCCCAGGTCGTGCCATGTTCAGACTCAGTTAGGGGAACATTCTGGTGGTGCGGGCTCCTGCAGCCGGTGAACCGAGGAGGACGGGGGCGGTGGGGGTCCCTCACCGGCAGCATGGCCTCCGCCCACTCGCCGTGTCCGCGCTGCAGCAGCTTGATGCGGTCGATGTCGTAGCAGATCTGGACTAGGTCGCCCACCAGGAACTGGCAGCTGCCGCCCTCGGCGCCGGCTGCCGCCTCGCCACTGCGCACCACGTTGGCCTTGGTCAGCACCGCCGGGTTGAACGTCCACCTGAACACAGGGGCGGACACGGCCGCTTATAGCCTCCTGCTTGCTTTAAACCTGCATTATGTACGTTTTCCCGTCGGCGGCCTCTAGTGGCTGCAGTTATGGAGACATCAATCGCATGCAATCTGAGGTGTTCCCGCGGTTGGGGCAGAAACGCGGTGCAGAATAAAATGTGTCATGGAGAAACATTTCCTGTATAGGTTGATTGGATGGGTGCATTCTATCAACAAAATACTGTATATTCATTACGGAGTAAATCGCTTTACTCGAAAAGTCACATGACGCAGGTTTCAAATATGTACCAATACTCATTTTGTTTATCTTTCTACATCAGTCATGGAAAAAAGCCTGCACAGGAGAGAGAGAGAGCAGAGGGTGCAAGCAAACCTGAAAGGCATACACCCCCGTTGATTGATAGATCAATCGTGTACTGTTTGGCATGCATTGTTTCACCTCTAGACGGGTCAATGTATCATTCCCACGGGCCCAATCAGTTAAAAAACAAGAAATAAAGAAATAAAGCGGTGAGGGGACCAGCGGTCGGAGGATCACCTGTTCCCGCTGGGGTACTGCACCACGATGTCGTGGTCCTCGTCGATGCCACACACCGTGCCGGTGGTGGTGAGGGTCTCGAACATGCCGTCCGTCCAGCCGCCGTGGCCGTGCTGCAGGGACTGGACGATCTCCAGGTCCAGGTCGATGTTGACCAGGTCCCCGATCTGAAGACCCCCAGGGTTCCTGTTGCCGTTCTGCTCGCCTGGGAGCCGAGGAGGAAGCCGTTGAGACCCGACACCACAGCAAAATGAACAGGACCGGTGCATGTGTGTTTATCAACCGGACCGGTGCTCAACAGGACCAGTGCTCATTTAAAACGTGGGCGCGCGCACACACACGCACACGCACACACACACACACACACACACACACACACACACACAAAATGTAGGGCACAGCGCTGAGCATCCAATAACATCCAGGCTGTCCCAAATGTGTTCCCACAGACTGTCCTAATTAAAAAGTGTACACTATATTTTACTGACTCAACATTGAAAGTTAGCACTTGATTAAATTTAGTGGAGGTTGTAATGCAATACATGGACTAAACGAGGTCACTCAAGCGTAATGTTTTTCAGAATCAAAGCTGACACTGAGCCCATTCCCAAGTATCCCACTGTGTTACTAGCATTCCTCCCTAGCAGGAATGCTGCGCCAGCCCGCCCTGATTGCAGTCAGGGGACTGAGCTCTGCTGCCATCTAGCTACCAGAAGGCGCCACTGCAACATGGCTCCCCTAATGCCCTTGGAATTTACTGCACCACAACGGGAGGTGAGAAAAGTGGTGCAATAACGGCAGTGAGCATGGATCACCGGCTTACTCACCCAGCACCGGGCAGTGGTCTCTGTAGAACGAGCCGCCTTTGGCATCCTGGACGCATTTCAGGTCCGACTGGAGGAGAAGACAATTGGCGTTAATGATATAAATCACGGGTACAACAGGGACAATTCCATTAGGGAAGAAGCAAGATCATCAAATTATCTTAGTGAGAATTTACACGGAAGGAATCCGAAAGCGCTCCCAGAGATTTACAACAATAGCAGTGCCCCGAGGACGGGCGAAGGACAGTAAAACGTCAGAGTGCTGTACAGAGAATGCATTATCACACCTTTTTGTGATGACTCAGACATGTGCAGCCACTGTGGCAGAGTTAGAGGGTAGATTTGATTAAAAGGCATTGCACACATTCCTCCTAGGAGATGGGACTGTTCATCCCTTCGCGACGCAAGGATCAACAAATAAACAGGTTTGTGCTTGTGTGTTCACGCCGTGAGGCTCTTAAGAAAGCATCGGTGTGCTGCTTGCCGTCTTAAGACTGTAGGCTACGTTGTTTTATTGAAGAGACATCAGTAGAGTTAATGCGTACGGAAATGCCCAACACTGAGACCAGGAGTCTCAGAAATACGTTGAAAATTCCAGAGCAGATGCCGTCTGCCCCATCATCATCCCTCATTAGCGTAACAAAGGAGAATCTGTAACACAAGTTGGGAGGGCCGATTGGCCATTCGGTCAAATGCAGAAGCGACCTCACCCAATAGGGAGAGGGCATTTTTTAGGCGCGTGTGTGGCCATAGTCCTAAGCCTCCAACATCCCCAGCCCAATTCTCTCAAGCTGACCTCAGTGATCACTCTCTTCCCCTGCACAGCAGAAAGGGGAGCAGATTGCCTTTATCATGTAGATCGTCCCCCTCCTCCCCTTCCAGCTGCCTGCACAATGGCGCCTCACACATGCCGGCTGCGTGGCTCTCTGCAGCCAAAGAAAGGGCCTGGCAGCCAAAGAAAGGGCCTCAAGCCTGTGGTCAAACACAAAGACCAGCCGACAGCTGATCTATTGTAAGACTGAGCGGGTGTGGACCGAGTGCGTGTGTGTATGGGGGTCCGGCTGGAAGTTTGCTCACCATTCCCTCAAAGCCAACTCGGTACAGGTTCTTGGCGCCGTTGTCCCACAGCACGTACGCAGCGCTGTGGGGACTGGCAGCGCTCCAGTCCTGGATCTCGGTCACCTGCAGAGTAGGTAGGTGGAGTTAGAAAGTAACAGAGACAGAGGACTAGGGAAAATGGATGATTTATTCCATTGATGTCGTCTACGATGGACCATGAACCTCCTTCTCTAGTACATAGAAGCGTGAGGCTGAACGTCTGAGTGGTCTTCCCCTACAAGCCCTCTCATAGCACTGAACACTGAATCGCAACATCAACTGACATCCTTGGCGGCGGTTTCAGGGGAGACCAAGTTGCTCGGAAAAGTTGTGTGTGACAATTTGTAGACCAGCACTACAATGCACCATCTGCAGTCCTGTCTCCTATACCTCCACTATGATCGCAACACAGAGACCAGCTGCATTCCCCAGCGTCTGGAGAGTATGAAAAGTGGGAGTCAGTAGGGGAGATCTCATTCTATTTGAGTTCTTGGGGGAGCTGTTAATCAGATTTAATCAGATTTGGATCTCGAATTTGTTTACGCAGCAATTTGATTCAAAATACATTTTTATGAGTCCGCTGTGACTGCCAATCTCTCTTATAAAAACACAAACAAAAAGGATTTCAAGGATATAGAAATGATAGAACACACACATGACACACACGTAAACTCAGAACACTGAAACATACACATCCCAAAAACACCATGAACATGTAAGTACTTGGATATACCACTACTTCTAGTGGACTATAATAACTACATTAGATGACGAACATTGAATTTAAAAAAAATAGACAATGAATGGGTAATGGAATGTTTTCTGAATATTAAAACCGCAGGGCTGATGACAATTATTTGACAAAAGCCAGTAAAGGAAAAAAATAATAATACCTTTAGGACCTAAAGATCAATTCAAATCTGTCGCATATTTCACCATGAGCTATTGGTAAGCCACAAAGGAGCTAGCCCATCAATTTTATGAGAAAGCACAGCCACCTCACCTTTCATTAATTATTAAACAGTTATGCCCTTAGTGAATAAAGAGTTTAAAATGAGACATGTAGGGCTCTATCAAGGAATAATTGATTAATGGCCCATAAGAGGTCACATTTGTAATAAACAGTTAATCCAAGATGAAGGACATCTAATAGCAGCTTTCTGGGGAGCATATTGCTTACAGCATCATAAAAGAATAATGAAATATGCTATTAAATAACAGCAAAATGAAGTCTTAATTAGCCTGGAGGGATTGTTCAATTGGAAACACCGGGGTCTGAACTGGAGTCAAACTATGAGGGCTTTATAGCGTTGTTGTCGACTGTTCACCCTGAAAAGACATTGTGTTATGGCAGGGACGCATGGCTTTAGATAAAGTACCGCTTTAATGGTTCCCATCCAGGCTCTTTTACAGGGCTTACATTAAAAAGATGATGATAGATTTCATGGCGGCTGCCCCACAGCTAGAGCTTCTGCATAAACAACGTCAAAGTGGTTTACTTTGGGTTTGTTTATATGCATCAAGCTCTTTGTGTCCCACTGCGCGTCTCCTCATACCTTTCCCCTCCTGCCGTTGCCTCCATCCTGGTCCTCCCACTGCCAGTCCACTCCTCTCACCACCCGGCCCCCCGTGAAGATGCCCCGGGCAGTGATCTTCTTGGACTTCCTGCGGGACTCCAATAGCACTCTGTGGAAGAGCGACAGAGACACTTTTTTAGAAGGAGAACGGTACCAAGAGCATTTGCATTTTTTCCGCATGTTTCAGGAAAAATAAATGATTCCCCTAAATCCCTTGTTGGTATGGCTGGACCTGTGAGCAATATCATATGGAACATAATACAACAAAAAAACACTGCAAAAATACATACATTATTACACCAATGCTACACCAACCTGATAAGGATATTGGAATGGAAATTTTCCATTTTAGTGCATTTTTATTCTTAAAATCTCATACAAAAAAACAAAAAAAACAAAAAAAAAAGAGAGTCCTGGGGGTCGTAAAGAGCTTATAAAAGTTATATTTAAAAGGCGTATGTCACAGCAAACAAAGTGGAATAAATAAGTGTCTGCTCTGGTACTAGTGATGACCACAGCGCTGGATGCATACCATATTGCTACGAGAATGAACGGATGTTTCAGAAGGGACTGCCTGTCGATGGCTCACTGCTCCCTACCTCTGTCGCTCTGCTATTGCATTTCACCTACTATTCTCCTGTTTACAACACCACACACACACACACACACACACACACACACACACACACACACACACACACACACACACACACACACACACACACACACACACACACACACACACACACACACACACACACACACGTTCTGCAACATGGTGAAGAAGACTGATGGCCTATGATTTACTTGTAGATTGACAGAGGGAAATGACTTGAGCTCTAGAAGCAACGAACTCTATCATTAGGCTGGCCTATGCCTTTTACTGTTGACAGCTGCCATTTCTGCCTGGGCGTGCGCAAATAAGACCGACAGACTATCACTGCACACGTCTCTAGAGATCAAACGGAAAGGCGAGGCGTCTGATAAATGGTTTGAATCCGGTATATTTTATGACAGATATTCAATGTGGCGACATATTGTTTGCAATCTCCAAAATACTTTTGGTGACAAATACTCAATGCGGCTTAATGATTGGAGCAGAAAGTCAAAGCAGATGCACTGATGCTTTCCAAAGGCCTCTTGGACACTGTGCTTTTTGAACTGCCGTGTAGAAGAAACGACAATCACTGCAACCAAGATTAAATGAAAATGTTTGTTTTCCCAGGTGTGGTAGATGAACAGTTGTCCAGCTGTGTGGTTGTCATTGGGTAAATATGGCAGTATAGATCTAACATTTATGTTTTTTCATCAGAAGCATCACATAATACTATTAAAATAGTTGAAGCTTGAATCATAGAGATTATTCGATGGGACCATAGCCTAAAATGGTTTCCTGTCTGAAATACATTGCTTACAACTGGTCAAGTATATATTCACATTATTTGCAAATATATTCTACTCCAATTGTACAACGATATATCCCGGTTGTCTAAAAGAGTTGTCCACATCCTTCTTAAAATATATCTTTCGTTATCAGCACTGTTAAACAAAATGCCCTACTTATTCTAATTTCTCTGCTTATTGTTACGCTGCGGTCATCTGAGGCAGGAGAGCCTACGATACTTAAATGGGCAGCTAGTGCCATCACCGCCTCAACGACTAAAATCTGATGCAGGCATTCACTAGTTTAAATTTGCGATCATGGATGAGGCGCGGTTGATAGTCGAGGTTGAGGAATACAGCAAGTTCTAGAACCCCAGATATTGTTTATACAAGGAATATTTAAAGAAAGACCAGATTAGGAGAACAATTGGTACTGTCATTGGAGCTTCAGGTGAGGTTTGTTGAGAGATCGCCAAAGAAGACATTGGCCTGTTAAATGACTAAACATTTACTGTATGCACAATCCACTTGTGATTGATCACAACAATGAAAAAACATATATAGCCGAGCAGTCATTGTTGTTTACTCTAGATCTCCTATATGCTCCCTTTGCTCCATACAAGACGCTTTCATGAACAGTGTAGCTCCCGGGTTAGCCCAAAATGTATTTTTTGTATTGAAATAAAAACACACTCTTTCTAGAGCTGTTTGACTTTTGACGAAAGGGAGGTATACAGGGCTGGCAGATTCCTTTCTTTCTCCACAACCTTCATGGGCAGGTAAGACGAAAGCGAATGAGTAATGGAATTTTTTGCCTCTATAGATCGCACACGTGCAGAATATCGAATGAAAACCTAAAATATATAAACCTAAAATATGATGCTTTGGCTATTTTCAAGCCGGCTGGCTATGAGGCTCCATCTCCCGGTGAAACTGCTTGTCAAGATCCCAACGTTTGAGGCCACCGATAGCGTTAAAAGGCTGATTTAATAATTCCTTTTGGCTAGGAACCAAAAGGAATTATCCTAGGAATTAGCGTAGCCTATTTACACAGAGTTATGAATGGAGAGCTTATGAAGGTCATAATTCATCAATAGTCAATTACTCAAACATGCCTAGTAGCCGTATACTGGATTTGTAAATGGGTAAATTATGTATGAAACTAAAGTGGGCAGAAAAGTGATTTGAAGACCAGCTTGCTTCCACCCTGTGGCAGAAAATGAGTGTAGCAGCTCATGGCACAATGGAAACAGACTCTCTGCACTCTTGTTTGATTATACTAGGTTTCTTTGTGCCACTGAAACATAAACCTAAATGTTTTGGGGTGAGGTTAAAAATATGTATATACCTTTCTGCACCAAAAACACATACACAGTAATTGTGAGTGGGGAAATCTCCAATAATGATCAGAATTACTGTTATGGCTTCGGTGTTGAACAGCATAGCCTCGAGCTTGCTAAGTAACTAAACAAACAGAACGCATGTCAATAAATGCATTTGAGAAATGGCTGATTAATCCCCTAGCACAGTTAAAACCATCCGACCCCAATGTGGCTGCTAATGGTAGACTCTGAAGCTGGACCAAAGCAAACAGGGTGCACCCTTCAAACACTCCCTCCTCCTTCTCAGTGGCCAGTGAAAGAATCTAATGTAGCATGACCCAACACCCCACCCTGCTGTTGGAAGAGTGTGGAGAGGGGACACCTCCAGCCCCCATTGTGTGCTGCCATGCAATATAACCGTCTCAGGGGGCAAACAGAGTCATACTCAGCTGAAAAGGCTGCCAGCTGTTAGGCCACAAGACCATCAACTGAGGTTCACAACAATTTCTGTCTGGAATGGACAAGAAGAGGCCATCGCAAAAATATTGAGACACAACATGTTGTATTTGAACCTGTGACAGCACAGCCTTTGACACAAAGGCGCATTTCATCTATATCAAGACATTGTATTATGACAAATAATAATTTACATCTGACTGCAAACTGCAGGTAGAATTTTACATACAATGGCTACACAATGATAGGCTCAACTCTATATTTAGATTACAAAGGAATTAAGTGCTTGTGAAAGTAATCGATCCAATAATAAATACATAAATTGGTCTTGACCATCACATCCTGTATTATTTTAAATAGCTGTTTGAGGTTACACAAAAACTCAACAGAAAAGCAAATGGCTCTGAAAACGAGTCTGCGCTGTTGCCGGGCAACATGTGAATGCAGAAAGACATGGCTCAGACAAGGCCTCTCAGATTTCAGGGAGAGAATGCATCAAAAACCGCCATTCCTAGCGAGTTAAGAATAGGCCATGCCAAAGTGTTACATGCTCCATACTTTGTTCTCCGATCGTATCGGAAGTTTGACGATGCTTGAGAATAATTGTTATGGGGTAGTATGGGAAAAACTTTACCTCTCACTGCCAGGGGTGGTAATCCTGTAGAACCGGTGTCTGAGGTGATGCTTGTCCCCATGGTAGCAAGTTGTGCAAAGGTCATAGTTGGTGCACTCAGCACACTTCCATCGGATCCCAATGATGGGCTGTTGGCGGCAGGTGTCACACATGGTGCCGTCATGCTTGATCCCTAGGATATATTAAAGAAAGGTACAACGGTTATGGTGTAGACAATATTATCATTGACTATCTTGGGTTTAACAGCATGCAGATATGTACTATATAGGTTCTTACATATAACACATCTCCATTACCCTTTTTGTATAGCATATATACATGATGGGGGGTGATTCACATTGATGCACAAGACTCAAATTGATATAAATCGATTGGTTATAGTCTTCACTGGGAGTGAAAACATTTAAGCTCGGCTTGTAAGAGATAGAAAAAGTACGCATGGCTTCACCAAAAAAACAGTTATTATTTGAAATGGAAATAATAATCTCGAAAATAACGCATTTATTACAAAGGACCCCACGTTACTCCACTAGCTCCACAAGAAAGTGCATGCATAACCACATCAGCGTAGTCAACACGGACGCTGCACGCTTTATCAACAAGTGGTATTTATCGCTGACCTGTCGCCGAACAAGAAAAGATAGGGGACCGTACCTGTAGGAGCACTGTCAAATATCCTCACGTCGTACGCCCCTGAACAGCGGTAGTTAGCAGCCGTTCCGTTGTCCCACACAACGACCACTTCTTCGGGACTTTCAAAACTCCGCACAGTCCCGACATGTCCCTCTCCGCCATCCTGTTTACCCCATTTCCAATCGGGTCCACGGAGCACCCTCGCCCCGACTCCTTCCATCATCACCCGGTTATTCCTGCCAGTGGTCATTTGCGAAACTGTCTCGCAATGCCACAGCCAATCGGGTTAATAAGCCAGCTAGACAGAGCCAGCCAGCGATGTGCGCTGTGATGGAGGACTTGGGAGCAGCTCGCGAGTACAAGTCTTGACAGGAAGGTAGTGTGGAGCGAGCCGCTGAAAGGCTAGCCTGCTAGCGGGAAGTAGCTACTGGCTACCCAAGGAGGCACGCACCTTATTTTCCCAACTATTGTGAGAAACTAGCAACGTGAAAACACCTACATTCGTGGTTGTGTTGTGAAAGACCAATGTACCGCTCCACCAACACACAAAGAATCTACAGAGCTAGACTAGAAATATGTGTATAGGTGAGCTGGGTGTCTCTCCTCTTCTTCTCTCCACACAGAAGAATGCCACCTCTTAACTTAGCGAGCAGGCTAGCTAAGTAGCCAGCTAACAACAGCTAGCGAGATAACCCTGTTTTCCTCTGGTAGGTAAGTCCAAAAGGCGTGAGCAAAACGGGGTGATTTTGGATGAAATAATCCTTGTTGTTATTGCGCGAAAGACAGATTTTATATCCAAGTTATTTTCTTTGTGAAACGCCTCCCTTGAGTCAACTCAAAATAAATGCGCCGCCATTATTGTCAATCATGGTTTTAGCGTTCGCTGAGTGTGTCCGGGGATAGACGACATCGCACGAAGACGCTGAGCATGAAAAAAGCTCGGCTTCGGCCTGTGTTGGCAGCGTCATCTGACGCACATGGAGGCGGGTCCAACACGGCGCTCCCAAACAACCCTTTTGAAGTTGATCATAGAAAGAACGCGTTAAAAAACAAATCAAATAACCATTTTTTAGATGTTTTTTGTGGTGTGTATATATCCTTTTAAAACACAGTCGGATAAGTAATAAATAATATGTTTATTATTGTAGTGGCCCTTAACATGGCACAGGGTTTATAGACTAGTGACCATTAACTTGGCCACTGCTATATAAACCGATCAGTTTGTTGTTATCTAATCATATGTCCTTGAAATATGCAAAGTTCATAAAGATATGCCACACATTCCCAGTATATTAATGCACTTAATGACATATGTTATTACATATTTATTACAAATACATCCATTCTAGATATAATAAGATGCCTGTGTGATTTTTATGGAATATTGAAATAAATAGGTTCGCCTAGAAATACATTTCTTCAATACCTTCAAAGACAGATATGTTGGCCTATGAAGTTATTGTGTAATTCTAAATATTAAGTAACAGTGTATCTCTTTGTAAAAATATAAATTGATATTAATTTCTGTTTCATTTAGATTATTTATTATGGGAAAGTCCCCGTATACATTATTTGTTTAAAGCTAAAATGAAGCAAGCCCATTACAATTATTGTGGTATGAATTAAAACAAATGATTGAAAAAACTATAGGAATATATATATATTGCAGACTTTTATCTTAAGTGGTTAGATAATTCTTAATAGAAGGATGTGGATATTGGGAATTCTACATAGCAGAGTCAAGATAAAATGAAATGAATTAAAAAATTATATCATGATGTGGCTTTACATTCACTTTTCATTTCTAAATATTTATCGTCTGTGTAATTCCTATTTCTTCCCCATCCACCCTGTTAAGTTTGTGTTCCCTCAATGGTTTTAATGACTTGATGAGTTCCTTTAATATTTGGTTTAGTTTAGACAAACGCCTCCACTAAACAAATATGGCCTAACTCACGACAACCATTGCACATTGCACAGATGGATGTACGCAACCCAGTTCAGGGACAGATACGATCAGCAATGAACTGATGTGGTCTGCGGTTGTGAATACGCAACGTTTTTTTGCAACCCATTACTCAAATGTTGAAAATACTTAAACTGAAAACCATGCAATATCTATGGGCTATATGATCTTTGGTTTCTGTAGTCTACGCTAGAACGACCAAAAAATAGTTGCATACATTGCATCTATGGGATGCATGCATGAACACACAATGCACCCAAACAGCTTTAAAAATGTCAAACATGGGCTCATCAGATGTGGAAATTTATTTGCATCAGTCAATCCAACGTATTTTCCCATAATATTATGAAACAAGTCAGACTTTTGTACTACCGCTATGGCGTCTGTAGGTGGTGCTTTGCACTTCTTTATACCCACAGTGGCAGAGGCCCTGAGTTTAGCTGGTGAAACAGCGCCATCACCTGCCCCTATATATAGCAGGGAAGCGGTCCCCTTGACTGTCTCCTTCACTTTGCGAATGCAGCACCCAGCTGGACCTCAGCGAGAGACAGCCGCCAACCTCGCTGCTTGGAGAAAACAGCAACATTGCAATGATCTCCCTGGACATCAATCTCAACGTTTTGACGAGGGACCTGTCACTGTATTTGGAAAACCAAGTGAAAGTTGGTCTATTCGGATCCGGAGTCGGACTGTCGCTGGTGCTTGGCTTTAGCGCAGCGTATACATGTTACTACTTGGTGTCCGTGGCTAAGGTAACTATTGCCGGCTGATTTGCATAAACGTGTTTCCTATCAACGGAATATACCTATCTATTTACGATTTGTTGTTAATTTCGCCGAGGACGGCAACAATCGAGGATAGGTCAATAATTGCGCTTTGCGCAGAATCAGCCTGTGCTTGCATTCGCTGATGGAAATTTGGATAGGGATGCAGCAGCCCCCGACGGACTGTACGGCTGCACGCTGTTAAAGAGTGGCAGACATACACACACAAACACACATATACAGGCCTATCATGAAGTTGATGTCTTGATCTAGCCCGTGTCTTAACTTAGGTAGCATTTCATCTGATTTGTATTACGACTTTACAGGCATTTTATAAATCGCCGGGAAATCAGAATCGGATCCACACCCGATTTGCTGTGGTTAAGCTAGGCCATCCCAGATGCCGGTACGGGTTATTATGCAACGCTGTCGGTGCCGTCGCTGTACACAGAGCACGCGCGCAGCCTCATCATATTTCGATTCTAAGTTATTATATCCGTGACATTGGGATGCAAATAGGCGCTCAGAAATGGCAATTTGCCTACATGGATTTAGTCTACCGAGAATAGGTTTGCATTTTTAAGAGGATTTATGATGGCTACTGAGTATAATTCAAACCGAATAGACCAAATCATACAGCATGGTAGGACATGTTTTCGATGCGCCGGCTTCTACTCCCATATAATAATGAATGTGTTGGAATTCATATGGCTGCACTGTACAGCAGCACTGCAATCAGTTCAGCTCACATTATTTGAACACGCTGCTGGTCAATATTGTTGGACAGTTCCTGGCTACTCATATTCTCGTCATTATTTATTGCATAATATTGCAGTATCAGTGTGCAACTCATGAAAAAGTACCAAAACAAGACTAGAAATGGATGTTACACTGGTTACTGGTTACACTGGTGTAACACATGTGTATTGCTTTTGTTAAACATTAATTGTGTAAAACAATTATTACACAATTATACCCCCCAAACACACACACACACACACACACACACACACACACACACACACACACACACACACACACACACACACACACACACACACACACACACACACACACACACATCATGCGCATTCTAACAAAAGTCAAGCGATCACTTTTTCTTCATAATCATATCCAGTGAAACTACACATCTACTATTCACAGTTACATTTGCTCTATTTTAAGAGTTATTTCTGGATATACTAGTTTGTTTTGTATGAAAGCGTAATCCAGCACATTTAATCTCTACGTTGCAGAAGCCTCAGCTGGTCGCTGGGGGTAAGAAGTTCTACAAGTTTCTGCGGGAACAATGTCCGGTGGTTTCAGAGACCTACTACCCCACTTTCTGGTGCTGGGAGAGTCGAATCCAGACGCTGCTGAGACCTTTCGTCACCGCCAAACCCGGGGTCACCTACAGAAAGTAAGTAGTGACACTACTCACAAGTGACAAGGAGTGGCTTCCTCTGACCGAAGGCTGGCTCTCACCCGTCCATTCATTCAAATTCAACTCACTCTGTCCAGTAACCCGATGGGTTTGTGTGAGAGTGCGAGATGAAAGTGGAGCGGGACAGTTTACAAGCCACAACAATGATTGTGGGGCATAGGGGAAAACGCTATCAATTGTTAATTGGGCAATATACTGTTATTACGGCTGATATTTATCTAAAGGGTACTAAAAGGACCACTGTAGGAGGTTTTAGGAGCAGGCTTGGGAACTTGGCACGTGCTCCAAGGAAGTCTTTGTCCGCTGTTCCTTCTTGCCTTTGTATTTTTCTTTCTAGGTTTCACAATTTGTCAAACAAATCCTTATTTTTTTGCATTGCCAAACTCCACGGCTCAGAGAAGTGAAGGAGTTCTTTCATTCTATGGTGTTGGTCCATGGCTGCTTTCAGATCATGTAGATTACGGTGACAATGAACATGCAGTACAGTCCATTGTTGCATTTTGGTGTTTTCCTAGGGATATCTTGGAAGGGCTCAACAGGTTTTTTATGTTTGTAGAGGACTAATTCTGTTTTCTCACCCGTGAGGGAAACGTAGATTGACATAACCGACCTCCAATCCAAAAACAAGCAAATTAAACATTGTCTATCGTGGAAAGAAACTCTACGTTTTCGACATTTCGTTTTAGTTTATAACAAAAATTAACACTTCTTAGTAAAACAGAATGGAGCCCTTAGATAAAACAGTCATCGTTATAAGCGTTGCCATGTATGTGATCACGTTTTACCCTCAACAACAAAGTAGACCCGACAGACATATGTTATTCTGTTAAGTATTCCTCTATGTTTTGTCATTGTTATTTGTAAGCCCAAGGTATGATACCAAAGTTCTCAGTAACATACTAAAAGTCAACCAATAACTGGCCATTCATGCTACTGCTGTAGCTTTCATCCCTATTCCAACTGCCAGTTTGTTTTTTTGAGTCAACTCAGCAGTTCAACTGAGGGTCCTACTATGAGTGGCACAGCTGCTAAGGTGCACTGTTTCCTCCAATGGCATCCCTACACCCCACCAACTTTGATCCATGTTCCCATAATGCAACAGGGCCACACTATGTCTAGTTCATGTCCCATCGTATGTCTTATCACAATGACCGATGACATTCACACAGAGGACAATGTTACTGTCCCCCCTCACACACACACACACACACACACACACACCTCCACATCCCCCCTCCCCCCAGAGGAAGAGAAGGCGACAGGACTCAACCTATTCTTGAGTCTAATCGAGGACAGGTGGAACAAGATCAGAGACCATGTCCGATTCCTCCACGGGCCAGGAGTGAAATTCCACTCACATCACTAGTCCTTTGGTCCAATAAAGGATTAGCATGAGGCCTTGGACAGTTGCTCTCAGCTCTCAGAGTCTTTTCTGCAGCCCGGAGGTGCATATTTCATGGCGGGTTCTGTAATTTCAAGCCGATGGCTGGACAAGTGTGGCTTGCTGGATGCCTCTGCTGCTTTATGCGTGTGTGTGGGTGTGTGTGTGTGTGTGTGTGTCTGTTCAAGAGACTTGTGATATACATTGTGGTGGGATTGAATGACCTCATGCGATTGCTTCGCTGTACTGTACAAATTCACCGGTGCAATGCCGCTGTCGCAATCATTGCAAAAACCATGTGCCTTGAAAAGCACAGTGACAGGCAGGTCACTGGAGAGGGGTAGGGGGATTATAGGTGCAGCTGCGGGTAACACTTTGTGCAGTCAGTTCGAATCTTACTTCCTGACTTCACCTCCTAGGTATTTCATTTCCCTCGACAATGCCAAAAACGCCCCATTCAACTTTCACTTATCTTACACACCATCATTGTTCTGCAAATTACCTTGTTCGCTGTGGGTGTGTGGGTTTTTGAAAGTGTGTGTGTGCGTCATTGAGAGTGTGAGTGTGTGTGTGTGTGTGTTTGTGTGTGTTTGTATGTGTGTGTGTCAGTAAAGGAAATGCAGCAAGTTAGTTATGATGGTTGCATAAGCCTGTGTACCCAGATTGTGTGTCTCTCTGAGTTGCATGTGCCTCTCTCCTCTGCAGTGAACTCATTAAGGCAGCAGACGGGGGCCAGATCTCCCTGGATTGGTTTGACAACGATGAGAGCCCCACCCACCCCGACCCCGCCTCCAGGCCCACTGTCATCCTCCTGCCCGGCCTCACTGGGACCAGCCGGGAGTCCTACATCCTGCACATGGTCCAACAGAGCCGAGATCTAGGCTATAGGTGGGTGGGCCTGGCGAACAGCCACTATCCCCCCCCCCCCCTTAATGTTACACCGTGTTGCACCACGTGACATGGGATGGGGGGGGGGTCAATCAGGCGGGCAGGTGCACAGGGGAAGCAGGGTGCCGATCACATTCTTTCCATAGCTGCCTTTTGTTAATAACCAGCGAATACAGCGAAAGCATTGAGAGATGCAGAGGGAGGCTTTTGTTTCTCTTTCTCGTCCTCGTCCTCCTTCTCCTCCTCTTATGGAATCAGAGACTGCATCTCTCTGTTTTCATTCTTCCACAGAGGTCACACCCACAGAGAAAGGGACTGGCGCAAATTCAGCAACTTCCAACTCGGGCCCCCGTGTGCGTGGCTTAATGAACCACACAGCTTATCCCCGTTAAAAGCTTTCACGGCTTAGGCCGGCACAGTGACTACCTTGCCGTCCGTGCTGCAGTGTAGAGTGTACAGGAGCACAGCCTCTCACACAGCTCTCAGTAACCCCCCCCTCACCGAGCCCCACACGGCACCTGATTGCTTGCGATGGAAACAGCTAATCTGACGACATGAGACAGTGGGGAAGAGGAAAAGAGACAGGAAGAGAGAGTGAGAGGGAGAGGGAGTGAGGGAGAGAGACAGTGGGGAAGAGGAAAAGAGACAGGAAGAGAGAGTGAGAGAGAGGGAGTGAGGGAGAGAGACATGCGGCATGTTTCTCTCACACACAGCTGTGAATCTGTTCCTTGGCTCATCATTTTTCGTGTTCTGTTGTTTCTTTATGTTAAGAAGAACATTTACCAAGAGAGAAATGATGGCTTTTGCGAATTTGGAACTGAGCTAGTCACAAAACACTTGAATGGAATGCACCTACACAGTAGGGCCAACTGGCTCGCCTTGTACTATATGCAATGATTGGTCGACAAAAAAAAGCATGACCTTGCATTTACTTTATTTAACTCACATGTGTTGTTTTGTTTTATTTTGAATTTCAGATGTGTGGTATTCAACAACAGAGGGGTCTCTGGTGAAATGCTTTTGGTAAGAATGCAATGTGATTTTTATTATATATTCCTTATATGATAATTATTTTTGTATCATAATGATATTGTAGGTCAGAGCACTCATGCCCAATATGAAGGCCATGGGTAGTAAACAACAGATGTGCTAGCCAGGTAGAGAGAGCTGTGAGATACCTAACCTTAGTCAGTAACTGTAAGCCCTCTAAGTGCCAGTTGGATAACTAGAGATGTCCTTTCTGTTCCCCTCTGTCTGCCCATGCAGACAGAGTTGTCACCATTGCAGGGATTAAATTGCAAGGCGGACAGATAGTGTATTTCAATTAGAATCCTCCACCATATGACCTCATTGGGCTGGTGTTGCAAAAGAAGCACACCATTTGTTTCAATCATTTAGCGCACAGAAACACACTAAACCAGTCGTGTACTTTTTTGCATAATGTGCCCACTGTTTGGGTCGTCCTTGCTTTCTTCCTCTGTGGATGTCTGTGTGTGGGGGTCTTTTCAAGCGACACATTATTCCGCTCTACTGATAGTATGCCAGTGTTACTTGGAGACCGCGTCCTAGTGTACAAATGGTGTTTGTTATTAGCCAGGGTGTTCTCCACAATCAATCTAATGTTAGTTGCTCAAATCCTTCCAATGTGGCTGTAATAGCCGCTCACTTTCCTATATATATACACGTATAGCCTAGAGTAAGGATCTCTATACTCAAATGGGAAAAAGGCTTACGTCATGTGAGTATTGAAAGTACTGTAGCAAGAGAAAATATCCTCGGGCCTGCCAAGTGTGCGCTACGTTTTAGATGCAAATCATTTGTCCTTTGTTAGCTTTTGTGGATGTGTTTCTCTTTGGCCAGTGAGTGTGAATACGCTCCATTGTTTAAATAGGCCAGCACTTGTCCAGTGTGTGCGGTGGACGCTGCTTCAAAGACCATTCTGACAAGCCAGCAGCCCCGTTCTCGACCTCTCCCCATTAATAGCAGTTACAATAACTGTGAAAGTAAAAGAGGCATAAATCACACGCTGTGTTCTTTGACACGACATGTAAAGGCAGCATCACTGCTGGTAGAAATGAACAAGGATTCAAAGAAAAAGATCAACACTGTTTACAGAGTATTCTCCTTTTTTTGTGAATCTTAATGAAGGGCCGTGTCTGATGAGTCAACAGCATAATAAGAGTTGGGTGAAAATGTGAAAATGTCTCATTAATCGAATCAAGTTTGGAAGCGTATTTCCTTTGGTCCTTAGATACGAGCTTTGCTTCAGACACATCGACAATGTCCCATTAAATATTACTTTCATGGTTAGTTTTGCGTTTTTTGTATTTGTATTTTATTAAGTCACAGACGAGATCCTTATTTATTTTAGGAAGCTTTCGAGAATACAAATAACCTCAAAAGTTTGTGAATTCACCTCAAGAAGGCTTTTACTTGTCAAATGAAGTACAAAAAGTGAGGGTATGGCTTTCAGTGCAGAAGTCCACTGCTTTAATTTATGTTAGGTATATCCATCTATTTTTTATATCTATTTAGCTTGCAGATGTTTGCATTAAACAATTTTTTATGGGAGGAGCATCCCAGCATCCAGCATCCCTTAGCATCAGACTGCAACTCATTGGCGATGGCCAATGCATTATCTCATGGCAAACCTCCATGTCAGTCCAGAGAGTCACGAGTCAGCCATTTGTAATGAGTGGGGCTGCACATGAACCAACCGAGTGTTGAAGTTGTTCTCTCATAACCCAGCATGGAGAAAATTCAGCTGCAGATTAGTTTTCATATGATTAACACCTTCCCGTAAAGGTAGTAGATCAATGGATATCTGTAATGGATTCTCAAAATAACTTTATTGATTATAAGTGTTTTGGTGTTGATAATGTTTCATTTCTAAACCCCCCCCCCCCCCCCCCCCCCCCCCCCCAGACCCCCAGGACATACTGTGCTGCCAACACGGAGGACCTGGAGGCGGTCATGGAGCACATCCAGCGGACCAACCAGGCGGCCCCCCTCATGGCTGCAGGAGTCTCCATGGGCGGGTAAATCAACCACCGCCCCAGCCCCTATGTCGATACTGGCTGGTCATATGATAGCGGTGTGATGCACAGCAGCGGTGTGTGTGTGTGTGTGTGTGTGTGTGTGTGTGTGTGTGTGTGTGTTTGTTTGTTCAGACAGCGTGACATTGATGTGACTGGTTCTGGTTGAAATGCGAGCGCTTTAGCATCCCTCATGTTCACCGGAGAGACCAGCGGCCAGCGTGTGGTGCCAGATAAACAGTTTTTACTGAGCTAATCCCTGCGGGCGAAGGATTGGTTTATAAAACATGGAGCGTGTCCCAATCCCTTATTTTTATCTCTATCCTATCCCATTCCCTTCTGGCTCCTCTCTCCCTCTCCACCTCTGTCGTTCCCTCCAACTCTTCCTCTAACTCTCTCGGTCTTCATCTCTCTCTCTCCACCTCTGTCGTTCTCCCCAACTCTTCCTCTATCTCTCTCGGTCTTCATCTCTCCCTCTCCACCTCTGTCGTTCTCCCCAACTCTTCCTCTATCTCTCTCTGTCTTGATCTCTCCCTCTCCTTCTCTGTCGTTCCCTCCAACTCTTCCTCTATCTCTCTCGGTCTTGATCTCTCCCTCTCCTTCTCTGTCGTTCCCTCCAACTCTTCCTCTATCTCTCTCGGTCTTCATTTCTCCCTCTCCCTCTCCCCATGCTGCCCACAGCATGATGCTGGCCAACTACTTGGGACGCAAGGGCCGCGCCACCTGTCTGAAGGGGGTGGTGCTGTTCTCGGCCGGCTGGGATGTGTTCGAGTGCACCGCCTCGCTGGAGAAACCTCTGGACCGCTTCATCTTCAACTCCTACCTCACAAGCTGCCTGCAGGCCTCTGTGGACAGGTCAGCCTTGGTGGTGGTGGTGGTGGTGGTGGTGCCAGCAGTGTGCGGGATTAAGCCAGATTAAAGCACTAGTGCCATGGCGCCCGGCCAATCTCAGCCCCCCTGCAGCTGTGCGGCCTGGAGTTTAGATTACTGTTTCAGAGAACAGGCCCAATGTTCCAGTATTGGCCCATTTTCCACTGACTCACCGTGTTGTGTTGCGTCAAGTAATTTCCCATCAGCGGAGGCGTTTTACATATTTAATAAAGACGAAGAAATCTTATTACAGGAACCTAAAATTACTTAGTCACTTACTTACATGCTTTCTTGTTTGGCTTCCCTCTCTTCACCAGGCACAGACCAGTGCTTGAGAAGGCTTACGACATAGACCATGTTATGAAGGTACAAACTCACTCTTTTTAGGGTTGAAACTAATTCATGCCTCAACTCTCTTTTAGAAAACATACATTTCAGGAGTAGGAGTAGGAGTAGGAGGAGCTGTAGGAGTATTCATGCTGACGGTGTCTCCACAGGCAAAGACCATCCGAGAGTTTGACGAGAGGTTCACCTCCATCATGTTTGGCTACCCCACTAACGATGACTACTACCACGCAGCCAGCCCGGTGCACACACTGAGGTCGGTGCAGGTGCCAATGCTCTGCTTGAACGCTGCCGACGACGTCTTCTCCCCCTCTCATGGTGAGCCCCAGACCGGCCCCCAATGGTCAATCACTGGACACGTCCTTTAATGAGAAGGCAGAGGAGAGGACCGGGGGACCACCTTGGAAATTCTCTTTATTGACCATGCATCATTTTTTGGGAATTGCAAAAAGTTGCCGCAGTAGTGGAGGTCGTACAATCAGAAATACGAATCAGATATCTGGTCGTATATGAGTAAGAAAGGATTCCTGAGTGATTTCTGATCCTGATTGCACTTCTTGACTTTGAAAATTGAATTGTGCAATTCTTATGCTTAGGAGTGGTTTTCCGCAATAATGATTTAAATTTGCTGGTTGAAAGATAGGCAGAAGTCTAATGTTTGTGTGTTTGTTTTGTGTCAGCCATTCCAGTGGAGGCCGCGAAGCAGAACCCCAACGTGGCCCTCCTCATCACATGTCATGGGGGCCACATTGGCTTCCTGGAGGGCCTTTGGCCGCGACAGAGCACTTACATGGACCGCGTGTTTAAGCAGTTTGCCCAGGCTGTCATAGAGGAAGGAGCCCTTCTCACGGACCTATCCTCATGATGAGAGAACCAGTTTGTCTAATTTTATCTTCTTAAATTCCTTTCCTTCCATGGTTCCTTCCTTACTTCCGTCCTTCCGTCCGTCCTCTTTTCATTCCTACTTTCCCCTCTTCTGCGCTTTCCCTTTAGTTATATTTTTAAATTCAATGATTCTCTCATTCCTTCTGTTTTTTTCCCATTATTATATTTTGGTCATTTCTTACCTCACATTTTTTTATTTTTTGACCTTAGGCAAGGCACATCGTGAAGATATTTATTTTGTAAATTACCCACCGTCCTCCTATTTATTCCTCCATGTAACAAACCAGTGTGTGTAACTATGTGATGAATGGTAGTTAATCAGACCTATTCCAAAAGTCCCATATGGAGCATAGCTTTTCTTGTCATTATTGAGAAGCATTAAATGTCTGCCTCTTTTTAAGTTGTGCAAGCTAGCTAGCTAAAGGATTATGTATGACATTGTGCAATTCCTTTTATTTTAAGGATAAACGTACTGTACAACATGAAATCCAACCAGGGTCCTTTACAACTTGTATCCGTAGAATTCTAAACCCTCAGGGATTAATTTACCCATGATTCCTTTATGTTGAAACTTAAATTCTTCTTATTTTCTGGTAATATGTATTTATTAATTGAAAGGTTAATGTTACTTACTTGTTAACGTTCTCTTGTTTAGATTTTCTGCATGCACTTTTATTTGCACATTCTACCTTTAAATGAGCAAATAGTTCTGACAAAAATGATCCATTAATGACAAAGAATGTAAAGTTGCACTATTTTTAGTTGTTAACACCATGCCTCTAATCCCTCCATCTAAATCATGTCATTTATGAATTGAAATTCCACAGAGGAGGAAACGGCCCTGTTTTCTGGTTCTACAGATAAGGATCTAATTATCTTTACGAGATTACATGTATGACTTTTTCGGTGCATTCATTTCTTTAATGGCCAATATATGAACAGGTTGTAATCCAACCTAACAGATGAGGCCCTCCCTGATTCCCTCTGTGTCGTAGAACAGCCTAGTGGCTGATTTGCATTATATTTGAACTTGTTCGGTTTCAAATGGGAAGGAAGTGACGTCAAAGCGCGGATAATGGCAAAACTTCTGTTCCTAACTTAAAAAGCAGTTCAACTTTGATTACCATAACTACACAACTTTATGATGGTTAATGTCTCAGCCAATGGATCCCGCGCTCAAGTGCTCTGAATGTGTTAGCTGGAGCCAGCTGTAGTTCACTTACTGGCCAAAGGGGCCAGTAATGAGAAGGAATTTCGAATTCTTACAGTAGTCCTTTTAACTACTGTCAGAAAGGGTGACATACAGTGATGTGAATGAGGTAACGTGCATCAGAATAAAAGGGGGCTTTAAGGGCTGATGCTGCTTAACAAGATGCATTGTATCAATTATGTCAACCGGTTGCCAGATTATTTTGTCTTTTCAGCCAACAATGATATAGGAGCTGGCTACCGTATAGGAGTTGGCATCGAAGAAAGCAGAAACAGATCTGGCAGCTTGGCTTTTCAGACATGCACTTGCATGAGGGATAACCACTTCCTGTTTCAGAGGAATTCTTTGTGTGCGTGCGTCCTTTGGTCGTTTGTTCTGCCAAGTGTCGATCAAGTAGCATGTTTCTCACATACGTCATTATCCCTAGATCACTGGCGCTAACAGCACCACCTCGTTACCCGTAGCAGAAAGGACAGCCTTTTTCACAGTGTATGAGCATTCATTTTGTATGTTACACAAAAAAAGAGAAAATGATATTATATGTACAATTTGCAGCAATAACATTTGAAATTTGAAAGATCAAGCGTGAATTCTGCTGTATTAAATAAATTGTTGAATAGCGTCTAAATACATCCATTCCTTTTGTGTCTCTTTCCTTTGCCTATGGCTGCTTTAAATAGGATCATAAGACGTCTGAGAGTAAATTCAAATTACGCCCTGCTAAAACCCTTATTCAGTCTGCTGTAGAACTGGCTAATTTGATGTCAACTTCGCAATAGTATTCAAGTCTTAATTAAGTATAATGTTCTTTCATTATGTAAAAAAAAATGTTTTGTTGTTGAAGCACAACAAAGCCATTTTATCTAGATTAATGACAGCATGTACCTCTTTAGTGGAACAAAAGGTTCTGAATACACAGGGCGTTGGAGTATCAATGTTGTCCTTCATGCAAACAAACATACAAAAATACATATACAAATTATTTTTCTATTATTTTGCAATTATACATACTGTAAACTTGAAAGTGTCTAAGGATAATCTATCCTTAGACACTTGCTTTACATCAAGCTCCTTTTTATCTTTCTTAAGTATATCTATAACATCTATATTATTTATATTTGACTGGTTTCTTTCTTGTTACTGCTCTCTCTGGACTGATATGTAGATTTTGACGGTTGTCATTGACTGGTGCCTGTGGGCCATTATTATGCGCGGTAACTACTGCAAACTCCGTCCCTTTACCTATGGGTTACTGATAATCAGGCAGACCGATTGGTGTTGGTGAAAGATCAATTGTTACAGAGGGCAGCGGTTCATTAAAAAAAGAAAAATAGGAGCCATTTCTGTTTGTGTGTGTTAACATCTCATTGAATGAAGCCCAAGAAACATATTTATATTAACATATTTACATATTTGTCCTTATTTTATGTCTTATTTAGAGGAGCCATTTCTGTTTGTGTGTGTTAACATCTCATTGAATGAAGCCCAAGAAACATATTTATATTAACATATTTACATATTTGTCCTTATTTTATGTCTTGGTTAATGAAGGGTATTGTTGGCATACAGTATGCATGCTCAATGTTCAATGACTATCAACGTCTAGTATCTGTCATCTACAAATAGGTCATGATTCTCTGAATCCCGGTGCAAACTGGGTGGTTATCTCAGTTTAGTCCAACTTCAGTCCATACTGAATGTCCGTCTGGACATTGTGTATTAGTATGTTTATTCTCTACATTATCAAAGTTTCTCGAGTGTGAATGTATTATATGTGAGAAGGATACGTACCACGCGGTACGTAAGTGGTTCAAAGACGTGCAGTATTAAATAACACACTGCCTGAGGAAATATGTCAGGGGAAGCCGTCAGGAGACATCCAATTAGTTTTGAACTTTGCGCGGTTTGGCGGTAAAGCAATACTCTAAAAGCCCACATATGAACTAAGCCTTGGGAAAAGCAAAGGTTTATAATCTGAAGGTATTCCAATGTTTGCGTCATGAATGTGAAATACAAAGTGGCTCAGTTATATAATTGAGTAATGCCTTACTCTTCTACACTTTTAACTACATCCAAATAGATTTCATAGAAACAAAGGCATTGGTCAAATTAAGCGAATAGCCTTTGAAAACAACACCATATATTTTCACCTGATAAATACAGGCTTTATTTTTTAAAGTATATAATTCCAACAGCCATATTGAAGTTTAATGCCACGTCATCCCCACTCTGCCTCGTCTACCCTGGCTCTCAGTCAGTCTGGCACTGGGCTGATAATAGCCTGGTGTTAAACCGGGCTGATGAGAAGCGCTCGGACGCTACCCAGCAGCTGCTCCAACAGCCCCGCCACCAACAATGCCCTGGAGAGCACCGCCCAAAGGGCCGCCAAGCATCCAACAGGAATGCTCTGGTCTCAACTATAAATAGGGAAGAGGTCGGATAGTAAGATGATATTAAGTGGGCCCAGGTGGACTCAAGTCTTTATGCAGACGTGTGGAGGAGGAAATACAACACTGGGCGTTGAACGAATGTTTGCAGCAATGATTGTGTGATTACCAGTATACTGTACAATTAAAAAGAACTGCAGCTAGTTCAAATTTCAGTTCAGTTTTGAGAGTGTGCGTGTGAGAAAGACCGACTAAGAGCCAGAGGCTGAGGGAGAGAGAGATGATATTACAGTTGGAAACCGAGCCCCACATGCAAATCAAAAAGTGCAGTGTCAGCACCAGCAAATTAGCAGTGAAATTTGTACAGATATATCATAATTACTCCTTAAAATGTCATTTTTTATTACATTCATAAATGTCCAACAACAAAAGCATTGCTCCAAAGTCATACATTAACAGTCCGCACCCACAATGGTAAACATGAGGTAGATCACCCAGGCGCTAACGTTAGCACGTTAGCACACTTCAGTGAGGATTGTGAGAAGCAAGTTGCATATTAAGTTATATGTTCCAACTAATCATCGACAAAGACACATTCTGTGGGCCATCAGAAACTTTATGAAAGGGGTTCAACAACAGAGTCTTCGTAACTATGGATTGGTTCTTGTTGGTAGTGGTGGTGAGTTTTCTTTGGGAGGGAAGGTGGGGGGGAGGACAACTTAAATTTTTTCGCCTAGAAAATATTTTTGCTGCTGGCGATCCGTAATAGTGCAAGTTCATATTTCCTACCACCATAACATTCTGTAGATATACTCATCATTCTCTTGGGTCTTGTGCAAAGCCTTCATATATGGTTTTCACAAGGACACTCCGTTGGTGAACGAAATAGAAGAGAAAGGTGGAAAACCAAAGTAAAACGAGCACAGCATGCAATCAATTATCACATTCCTACCACTGTCCTCAGTCCAAAATGCATATCAAATAAATAAGAATCCCTCATGGACCTGATTTTCGTTTTCCAAAAGAAAAAAATTGTAATCCGACACAAAACAGTTAGGGATATGAACACAGGGAAGGAACACATCTAGGTAGATTCTTCTTGCCTTCGCAAAACAAAACAATACGAAAGACAACGTGACCAATATAATAACGGCAAAAGATTCAACAGAAAAAAAGTAACCTTCTGTTGCTATCGGGCGGATACAATATATTAATAATGTTAAAATGTAAACAAAGCATCAATCAATAGACATAGTCCTAAATCCATTCTTTTTTTGTATCATTCCCTTGCTTGATTCAGATATAAACTATTCATCCCCTGGTAAGCGAAATTGCTTCATTATCATTGGTCCGTGAAAAGAGTTACTTTGGCTCATAGTGACACCCGTGTAACAACATCACTTAAGGCATATTCTTTGGACAACCCTGTGCAGTAACATATAAAAACATCCCAACCCTGTGTCAAGTACAGTATGTGACCTTGTCGTCTGCTAGTGACTGTGTACAAGCTTCTGTTTTTCTACTCTTCTGATGGGGATTTGGGTGCAGACGCTCGACTTTTTTCACGTTTTTTCAAGCGGTGGCAGGAACCAGAACTACGGTTAGGCACAGAAAACACTACGAAAACGTGAAATAACAGGCACAGCAAGAAGCAAATACCATTGGCAGTGGTTTGTTCATCCCATAGCATCACACATGGCATCTGGTGAGTTCCTGGGGGTTATGCAGACCAATGCATAGCATGGAGTTTCATTAGGACATGTTTTCGGGTATAGAGACATTAATGAAATTGATTGTAAGGACGATTGAATGGCTACACCAGTCCCCTCTCCCTTTTCCCTTTCCACAATGCTTCATCTGATTTGTCCAAACCCTAACTTTTCAAAATAAGAGAACCCATTTCATAACATCATTCTAGCTATCTGTTATAGCTATTCATGTATGGAACACAAATACATAAAAACTTCACAGAACGATCATTTACAATTTAGTTAAATTTGGAACCCTATAAAATGCCTCAGAATTGCACAGAAAAGTGTCTTGGGCTTCGATTTTGATTCCAATGGCATTATCAAATTTGATAACTCCCCTTGATGGCATGTACAGTTATGGCAGATATCAAAAACATTGGCATGCCATTCATAAAGCTCCCTGCCCATTGGCTTTCTGTAATGTTATGAGAAGTGTCATTTTGGTGGCTGAGCAGGGATGTTGGTGGAGGGGGGGGATGTGCACTCTGGCATGTTCTTTGGTAATCAAACCCACGAAAAATGCAGATATGGGACCCATTTGAAATGCGATATCACAATGTGTATGACAACATCAAGGTTACCGTAATTCACCGTGAAATCCTCCTGAAACCCTGAGATAAGCGAATATGTACAGAATTTGACCCAACTGCTGTCACAGTCCATGTAGACGTCTTCAATCCGTAAAGTCTTTTATACAACGGTCACATTAGAACACCAAATAGTCTCTTCGGTTTTGGTTAAAAAACAAACACAGCTGTGGGCTTTTCTTTTTTTTTGCTGTGGCTTTTCTTCACAGCAAAGGTTAAGTCACAAGGGAGATAAGTTTTGGGACAGGCCCAGCTGCAGGTACGAGATAAGACCGCGGAGGCGCACACCTTTTATTGTTCGTGCCGGCACGCGTTGCGCTGTGCTGGTGTGGCCGAGTGTGCTCGGAGGGGCGGTCCCTCCTCTGCTCCTCTACTCTGTTCTTTGGGTACGTCTTGGCTTGTGCTCCAGAACCAAAGGTAGTCCCCTCCGGTGCCCCGTCACACGCGATGAGGATCCTGATTTTCCGGGCCTTTGGGAGGATTGAAGTCCTGAAGGTGACCTGCACGCCGCCCCAAACAAACCCAGACGCACAACTAGAGAGCGTGGGCCTGCGCCGATTCACCGCGTGTTCGCCCACAACAAATGTTATCAGACAACCGGCCGCAGCCACACGCAGGTACGGCCCAGTGGCCCGGTGTCGGGGTTGGTTGGGGAGGCCTGACCCTGTTCCGGTTTCTACTCCCTCTGGATCCGACTCTTATCCTCACGCCTGATTGTACTCGTATGCGTTGCACTCTCTGTGTGATTTTCTTTGTGCGAGAGGTCCTCCACCCGACCGCCTCGGGGGTCCGGGGGTCTCAGATGTGGCGGCCGGTGAGGAAGTACAGCGGGCGGTCTTCGAGACAGTTGGCCGTCTGGAACTCGTCCCGCAGGCGGAACTGCCACTCGTCCTCCAGCTCTAGCCGCACGATGGTCTGCCGCAGGGAGCTCCGGTCCTGGCTGATCACACACAGCGTGGCGCCTGGGTGGGGGGGGGGGAGAGGGGGGGGGCAGGGTCAAGAGAGACTCTAAACTCTGTTGGGTAACATTGGTCATACCCTGGGGAGGCTAGTACTGCACCAGGGAAAGGGGGCAAAGGGAGTGGGATCTAGTGGTTGGCTGAAAGGTTGGGGGTGTGAATCCCAATGTCTGCGGCCCGACTGTAAACACCCTTGAAAAATGTCATGCCTAACCCCAACCTATGTGTCTAAACAAAACGGTGAAAAGCATTGGCTGACATAACACTGTCGAGAAGATACTATCCAGACATTCTCCAGTCAAAACAAGATAAAGATCCAGTATCAGCATCATCATCGTCCGTATCAGTGTCAGCGATGAACACACAGAACCACCGTGTCGCACCTTTGAGGAAGGAGAACTTCTTGAGGAGCCCGGAGACGACGAAGGAGTCACACAGATAGAGCAGGAGACCGCTGAACACCAGGCCGTGGTGGTCCTGGTTGGTGGAGTGTGGACGAGAGTTGATGTAGCACACAGACACCTGAGGGAGAGCAATGAGGTTGGTTTATACTGTCTCGTGGTATGCAGTTCCTATAGTACGGTGTGCCTTGTAGTTTATATTTCTAACATCAAGAATCCCAATGTGGTCATTAGCATGCCTGCAAACTCATAAGAGGTGAGAGAAGTGTTGTTTGTAAACCTAACCCCTTAGGCGGGTCTATGGCATCCTCCCACAAATGTTGGGCTGCCCAGGACTAAAGATTTTCTTAATCTTAGTCGTCATTTCAAAGCAGATCTTTGTCTCCGCGCGATTCAGGTGGATGACATATTTTATTAAAAAAGGCGAATTTCACCAAAAAGAGACTAGTTTGCAAGTATGCTAAGTACACTGGACGAGGAGGGCATTAAAACCCTCAAGGACAGGTGTTTAATTCCCATCCATGCGAGTAACAAACAGATTTCTCCTACGGGGGATAATAAGTTGTATCTGATCTAATCTATCTAATGCATGCACTCACTGTACCCCGTGAGAAGCTATGGATTAAAGTGTCCACCAAATGGCATGATTACTGATAGCATCATGCTAAAGGGTACTCCTTAGCATGATGCTATGTAGCATGGTGTCGTCCGTAACTCACCTCAGTGCCGATGTTGAGGTAGCTGTCTATGGAGAGCACCGGGTTGTTCCGGTTCCGGATGGCCTTGGGGAACAGCTTGTGGCTGCAGGCCTGCAGGAACCTCTCCAGGAGGAACTGGGCGGGGGCGGCCAGCAGGGTCTGCTCGCTGTCCGGAGCGCACACGTACTGGGACGGGTTGATGGGGGCGGAGTTCTCCATCTCCTGGAAGGTGGAAGACGAGAGGTTAAACCGTGTTGCATGGTGTTCACTCGATTCATTCCCAGGATGCACTTCATCACTTCATCCCATCTTATAACTGCCATGGTGCGGTGTGTGTACAGCAAAGGGGTTTATAAATGGGTTTGTCACTGAGGGCGTTGACAAATAAAGCTACCATTAGCTTAGGTTTGACCACGTAGTCCTTGTGGCCCCCGACTGGAATGTGTTTCTTCATGTAGCTGAAATGGTTGAAGCGACAGAGCAGCAGCCCACTGCTGTTGGCCCTCAGGTTAAAGTCCACCTCCTCACAGCCGTACCTGCAGCACACGCGAGGAGAGAGAGGAAAAGGATAATGAAGCGACGTGAAACCCGTTGAGCAACCGGCAGTCCTGCCAGGCGCTTCACCGCCGACCACTTACCGGTTGAGGTCGTACTGCACGTTCTGGGTCAGGTCCACGTTGAGCATGACAAAGTCGTGGAGGTGGCATCGAGAGAAGGGCCGCCCGCCTGCCTTGTGGCCCAGGCCACTGCTCCACTTTCGGGTCCCGCACATGGCGTACAGGGAGACCTTGGGCGTGGCCTCCATGTGCTGCAGCACCGTCTTCAGGGACACGTTGGAGAGGCCTCCTTCCAAGCTCTCACTGAGGGAGGGGAGGGTTGACAAGGGTGTGTGAGAGGGAGGGAGGCATTGAGAATAGCCCTGGTTGGGCCTGGTCATGACCGTTTATTATAAGTGTTTAGCCATTTAGCAGACGCCTTTGGTCTTTCCCAAGTATTGTAATCTACAAGTTAAGTTACGACATGGTGATTTAGGAGCAGATAGGGGGTTAGATGTTTGGCCCACGGACGACTACAGCTTAGGCTGCGGACATAGGGGATCGAACCCAGCCGGGAGACTCTCAGCTGGGATTCAAACCCCCCCCCCCCCACACCCTTAGCCATCAGACGCTGATCTGGCGATCCACAAATGTTCATCCATGAATCGAAGGGAGTTGAGCGATGCCTACCCGGTGTCGGGCTGCTGGTGTCCGTTCCACACCACACAGGAGTCGTCCATCATGACGATGAAGGGCCACACGTCCTGGCGCTTCACTCCCTTCTCCTCCAGCCGGTTCCTCTCCAGCTCCAGGTTGTGGTAGGACAGCTCCTTGATCATGAAGCGAGCCGCGCCTGCACAGCAACATGGCACAGAGACGTCAAGAGACCGGCTAAGGCGAGGCTCTCCATGACTCTCCATGTTATCAATCACATTTCATTTGGAACTTTTCTGTTCCACAGCCCACTTGCAGGCTGATTGTTTTTGTACTTTGATGAGCAAGTTACAAACCCCAGTTACGCGATGATTGCATTTCATTTAGCATTTATTTCGTTTTCCTCACCGGGTGGCACGTTTACAAATGCATCTACATCGTCAGCTTCTACAACTGCTCTGCATTATCACAGTGTCAGCCAACATAATGACTTGATTACGGGATTTCTTGTCAACATACGGAAACACGTGCAAAGTATACGAACAAAACGTTTGATTTAGATTGGAATGGAACGGAACTAAACTGGTATCTGCCCAGACTTTGTCTTTGTTCACACTGTTGGTTACACTGTAAACAAAACAAACAATGTCAACAAAAAAGGGAGTGTCCCTTTTTTGTTGACATTGTTTGTTTTGTTTACAGTGTTTTGTGTACTTTCAGCCAAATCAGTATCTAGGTGAAAGGTCATTGCACAGAGCCAAGGCGGTTTCCCCACGTTTCTTTTAATGGTTGTTTAAAGAAAAAGTAGCTAACCATCTCAGTACTTGGATGTAGTACTTGGATGACTTAAACAGCTCTGAGCACCTGGTGAACTGTGTGCTGTTTACCCGTAGCACCCTCTCCCCTGTGGCCCAGTGGCTGCCAGTAAAGAGTTTCCATCACAGAATGTTAGCGAGCTGCTCTGCATCTGACTGGCTGACAGCCAGACCAGGCTATTCTCCCTGAGGTGTTTTCCCCTCGTGGTGCACCTCTCCCATTGGCTGATAACACCGCTTGTCTTTTCCTTGTTGACTCTTACGCTGCGGCCCATAAACGTGACAGGTTGGAGTAGAGCACTAGACTTTGCTCATGGAGTGATCGACAAGTCACTGGGCTGACACTTGAACCTGCCACGATTCAAGCGTTCAGTAGTGATAATCTGAGTTACCATCTCGGGAAGGGAGTACAAATATAAGAAAGTAAAGGAAGCCGTTTTCATAATCAGATGAAAACTTATCAGTTTCATGGTACAGTATGGCACAGAGGGAGGCGGGATGTTCTGTTCTGTGGATGTTTCGGGCCCTGTATGTCAACCACACGGGTGTATAAGATGTGCCCCTTACCGACGCCTGCGCTGTTGAACATGGCAGGCAGCACCAGCAGGATGTGGTTGGGCCAGTACTTCCTGTAGTGGGGCATCTCGTACTGCTTGACTACCAGGATGTGGAGGTGGTCGGCGCCCTCCAGGGCGTGGTACAGGTTGAGCAGGCCGTGCTCCTGGCGGCCCGTGGTGGGGGTGAAGATGGGGCTCTTCAGCCTCTCGGTGTCCTGCAGGGGGAACAGCCGACAGGGTCAGAGCGGGTCGGACAGAGAGAGGGAGAAAGGGGGAGAGGGAGAGAGGGAGTGGGAGAGGGAGAGAGGGAGAGAGGGGGAGAGGGAGAGAGGGAGAGAGGGAGAGAGGGGGAGAGGGGGAGAGGGAGGGAGGGAGAGAGGGGGAGAGGAAGAGAGGGGGAGAGGGAGAGAGGGAGAGAGGGGGAGAGGGAGAGAGGGAGAGAGGGAGAGAGGGGGAGAGGGGGAGAGGGAGGGAGGGAGAGAGGGGGAGAGGAAGAGAGGGGGAGAGGGAGAGAGGGAGAGAGGGGGAGAGGGAGTGGGAGAGGGAGAGAGGGAGAGAGGGGGAGAGGGAGAGAGGGGGAGAGGGAGAGAGGGAGAGAGGGGGAGAGAGGGAGAGGGAGGGAGGCAGAGAGGGGCAGAGGAAGAGAGGGGGAGAGGGAGGGAGGGAGAGGGAGAGAGGGAGTGGGAGAGGGAGAGAGGGAGAGAGGGGGAGAGGGGGAGAGGGAGCGAGGGAGAGAGGGGGAGAGGGAGAGAGGGGGAGAGGGGGAGAGGGAGAGAGGGGGAGAGGGAGAGAGAGAGGGGAGGGGGGGCACAAGAGAGACAGAGAGAAAGAGAGAGAAAGCAAAATAGAGAGCGAGAGAGAGAAAAAGAGTGGGAGAGAGAGCGTAAGAGAGAGTCAGCAAGCCCGAGAGACAGAGAGCAGGACAGAGAGAGAGAGAAAGAAAGAGAAAGAGAGTAAGAGAGTGGGAGACGTGCCGGACTTAAGCCAGGCCTTCTCTGTATTCACACCTGCTCTCACCAAGTCCCTGCAGACAAGCACCGTATTGTTTGTCTAGAGAAATTGCCCCGCTGCCCACTGGACGCTCACACTGAACACCCACACCATCATATTCATAAAGTTCACATTTATCCCTGTTGCATTTCTTGGCATTGCTGGCTTGTTGTAGGAAAGAGAACGCCTGCTGTCCTTTCTCAGTGTAAAACCCTCTTCATTCAGCCTGACATGGATGGTGATGAAGACCACACCCATATCAGTCCATATCAATACGTGTGTATCTACAGCGTGTGTACCTTGGTGGAAACAAGGGGGAGCTGCATGCTCTCCAGGTGGCTGCCCTGCTGGCTGAAGATGAAGTGCTGCTCCTTGGCTTTGGGAATGATGAAGTGGAGCTGCAGCTCCTCTCCCAGCATGGAGGAGCAGAAGGTGAAGGCATGAAAGGTGCACTCGGAGAGCTGCAAAACACACACACACACACACACACACACAGAATTCATCGTCAATGATGATGCTACAGCCCTCAACATCGCCCCCACACACACCGATAAACCTGAAACATGTCAAAAGTATTTAGACAAGCTACCTGTTTTTTTTTTAAGTTGTGTATGAATGATAAACATTGGGTCCCGAACTAAATCCGGCCCCATGTACAGAGTGAGTCTGAGGTGCTTGTCTGGTCCAATCAGGGTTGAGGTGCTTGTCTGGTCCAATCAGGGTTGAGGTGTACCTGTGTGGCAGGGCTGGCTTCACAGTAGTGGTGGCACTGTTCACAGTGGTGAAATGCATTGTGGGCGGCGAACCGACTCAGGCGAATGGACCGGGTCTCTCTTTTTGCTTGTGTTTGGCTCTCTTGAGGTTCTTGTTTCAGATCTGAATGTGAAAGAACAACAGCTTGGATAAAAGGATCTCGGTGGGACGGTATCTTAGATTAATTCATATACTAAAGCTCTGTTCGAGATTAAGGTTTTTGCTGACCTTGAAAGAGCTTTGGCATGTTGTCCGAGAAAACGGGACTGTCTCTCCTGAATTTGGGGTCTCGGGGAAAGAGGTCAAAGGTCAGCATGCGGATGTCCTCGATGTCGGGCCACTGTGTGTTCAGCGGAGACGACGCCTCGCTCTGTGTTTCTGCATAGGTCACAAAACAACGAACAAGATTTACATTTCAGGACTACCTCAGGTTACCCCAGGTTGTTCATTTTCCCACACCATAGTGTGTTGTTTTCAGTATTATTTAAAGTTAAAGTTGGGTCTGACCTTCGTCCAGCTCCTCTTCATCATACACATCCACCTCCAGCAGTCTGATGAGCATGCGGGACAGGATGCGCAGGAACTGCAGGTAGGCGCCTGTCTTCCCCACCTAGAAGGGCCAACCCACATCGTTACGTGAAAGCAACTGCATTCATATAAAATCCGATATCGTGATTTGTCATGTTTGATGCTAGGGCTGCTCAATATAGAGCTTACGTTCATTGCCTCCAACGTTCAATAATCGTTAAGGCCCCCAGATTGGACGAGGAGGCAAACCAAAATGAAGATAACATAGCAGCATAATGGCTCATGATAGGATGACAGAGAGGGGGAATTGAGATCTAATGACGCACTAAGGTGCGTTCTGGATGCAAATCCCCCTCGGCAGGTCGTCCGTGCCAATCTAATGTCAGCAAAGCGGGTCAAACCAAGTTGACCTTTGCATCCCCTCCTGCCCTAATCGAGGCCTTGACGTCAGGTTGACTTTGCCTTCAATCGGCCGACGGGCGACTCTCTGATTTGTGTAAGCGGTTGGTGGGGGGGCGGGCTCTGGGGACTCGCCTGCGGGGGTCCGCTGAGCAGCAGGCGCCGCGGGTGGGGCGCGGCGGGGCCCTCGTGGTCGGCGTGGTGCTGCCGGGCCACGCTCCACTGGCGGTAGTAGGCGCTCTGCTCGGGCCCCCGGAGGTGCTGGGTGACGGGGGGCCGCAGCGGGCTGCTCCAGGCCACGTCGGCGTGGGGCAGCAGGGCGCAGGAGCTCAGCTGGCTCCCCGACTCGCCGGCCAGCAGGTTGTAGGCGGCCCGCGACAGGATGACGGTCCGCGGCGAGCGGCGGGGCGGGGCGCGGGCGGCGGCGGTGGCGGCGGAGGCGCCGTCCCGTCCGCGCTCCGTGGACTGGCTGGGCTTCTGCGGGGTGGCGGAGGACGAGGACGGCGAGAAGGAGGAGCTGGTGGAGGAGGAGGAGGAGGAGGAGGAGGTGGAGCAGAGCGACGGCGGGGGCTTGGAGGAGGGCTCCGACGGGGGGAGGCTGGCGCCCGCGCCCAGGGAGTCGCACTCCAGCTTCACCTGCTGCCCGGTGTTGGAGGACTCGTCCCGGTGGTGGGGGCCGGAGGAGGAGTAGGAGGAGGAGGAGGAGGAGGAGGGGGGGTCGGGGGGGAAGGAGGCGGGGGGCTTGTGGGAGGAGTAGGCCACGTCGGAGGAGCTGACGCAGTTCTCTGCCAGGGAGCCTGGAGGGGAGAAGGGAGGCTGTCAGAGCAGAAGAGACCAGCGGGTGAAGGGGCTATACCCCTAATGCTAACCCAGGGGTCCCCAAACGTATTATTCAGGCCCCCCCCTTTGGTACAAAATAAGTTTGACTCCTCATCTCCCTGCGCCTTCTAAGGGAGACGTACCTCCCACTTTCGGAACCACGGTTTTACCTTTCCATGCACACACACACACATATACGCACACATTCACATGCTAAACAAGGTAAAATAATTTGGGGTTCTCGTGTTTTAATTTATTTATCATACAGAATAACCAAACACAACAAGAACCCATCCAGGCATACAGGTGGGGGCAGAGCCTCTCCCAAGTGCTACGATTTCTGCCTGTGGCATTAAGTAGTTTGCTGTATAATGTAAAGTGTCTTCATCGTGAACCACAGACAAGAGAGAGAGAGAGAGAGAGAGAGAGAGAGAGAGAGAGAGAGAGAGTGAGAGAGAGACCAACCGAAGGCTCTGGCGGCTTCGCTGCCATCGCTCCGGCGCCCCTCCGGCTCCTCCCCTTTGTACGACCTGCCCACCCGCTCACCCTCGCTCTCCCGCGACGGAGCCTTGTGGGCCCTCTTGGGGTCCCGGACCCCGCCCGTGGAGACGTAGGTGCAGGCCAGGCCCACCTCCTGCTCCAGGGCGGTGCGGGTCAGGTAGCTGCAGTCGATGAGCCGCAGGTCGCTGTACTTCAGAGACCTGTGGAAGGACCGGGGCGGTTATGAACAGCACTCAATAGGTGCCATGTGTCAGCTCGGCTGTTAAGTGAGATCTGAGATCGCTGGGAGCCGGCGATGGTGAGTGTGAAGGAGAGGGGGGGGAAAACGTGCGGCCTTCAGACTGTGAGTGAGGGTAATTGAGCAGCCGTTACAGTAAGCTGTTATTGACCGTACAAGTACGGAGAAAATCCATGAAAACGACACGATGAAAGGCAGCGGCAGGCATGTACTCTGGGGCTTTGATTAAAACCTGTAGCGTTTCATTGCTTCTCATAGTGTGTCTATGTGTCCATAGTCTTTATAAGACGGTTCAAAGTTCAGATGTCAGGTAAATTGTCACAGTGGTGCACCTTGGGAAGGTTTCTCCGAGGGGGTCTTTCCCAGTGAGGATGACGATGCAGGGGAGCCCCTCTAGGTCCTCATACGTGTGGGGGACCCACTCTTCATTGTCACAGCCTCGCCACGCCTTAAGAGAAACAACCAGTCCTTTCATTAGTATGCTTTCAATTTGCATTATGGTGATTCTGTGAGTCAAAAGCATTAGTAACTTGGTCTTTGCCCTTTAATCTCGAAAAAAAAGACAATTGTCTATTGTAGTTGTACTGATAATAACCAATGTCAATATAACCATCTCTTCCCCAGTACTTTCAATGCATTTCCTTTTCATTCCAATAGGGGGCGATAGAGTAGCTACAATTTTAAATGAAAGTTATGGGACCAGAATTGAATACCGTTATGTACGAGTAACAAATATTTTGGAAATTAATTTGTTTAAATGTATGTAGAAGAATAAGGCAAATACATAGCAATATGTAGAAGGCAACTACATCATTACATACATCATAATAAAATAAAGATCCCAAACGAGCACAACAGAACAACAGGCCTCTGTCCCAGCAGGCTGCTGGCGGCCGGCTCACCCTCAGGCGGCTGGTGAAGTTGGCGGGCAGGCTGAGCTCCGAGGCGGGGCTCCCCAGCAGCACGGCGAAGCAGTACTGCAGGCCCAGCTTGTCGCGCACGTTCTCCAGCCGCTCGCGGGCCAGCATGGCCAGCTGCAGCGAGGGCACGCGCACCAGCAGCATGTGGCCGCGGCCCTTGGAGCCCTCCCTGCGGGGGGCACTGATCAGGTCCTCCACCATGGCCAGTGTCTCGGGGGTGATGTGGTCCCTGAGCGACGGGGAGGAGGTCAGCGCCATCATGGCCTCTGTGTACTGCTGGATGAGCAGGTAGCTGCGGATCACCATGCTGTGGAGGTGGGGATGCCTGGGCAGGTCCAGCAGGTGTTGGAGGGGGGGAGGAGGTTTGGTTAATAATTGCTCTGGTGAAACAATGGCGGGGGGGGCCCTGTGCGAAAACAAGCTCTTTTGTGATAGATGGATTGATTGTGTTTGTATTGATTGGCTAATCCATTCTGGTTTACTGCCCAATGCAGCTTGCTTGATTCAGGACCATTTTTTGAATTCTATGGGCTTAATTTAAATAATTGGACTGATTGATTGATTGAAATCTTTATTTCAAACATGGAAAAGAAAAACCGAAATTGTCATTCAGAAAATATTGATGTCAAATTCCCACGGATCAGTCTTGAAAACCACTCATGAATGAACGCACCGTAATCAGATTTCTAAGAAGACACAAATCAACATAGAGCTGAGCTGAAGCAGTTCACGGTGGCCCCTGTGGGATGAGCTTCAGGGGCCTCTCCTCCTGACTGACCTTTGGAGGAGCGTGTGGACCATCTTCTCGAAGGCATCGTCACAGCGCAGTATGGGGCTGGCCACGCCCCACTGCAGGGAGCTGCTGTACTCCTTCATACCGAAGTACACCAGCTGCTCAGGAGACGGCGCCCCCTGCAGGAACATTACACACACACATCTAGACCCACAGACCCAGACCGGCACACACACAGTCTGTGTCTAACACATAGTGAGACAATACTAACACATAAGACCTATGACCATTAACATGGACATTATATTGGCAGAAATCGTTGTCTTTAACAACAAATGATGCAATTGTATTACATATTGGACAAAAATAACAACCCGAAAATGACCTAAAACATAAAATTAAAAACCACATTCAAAAAGTATTTTTCCTCCCATAGGGGGGTGTCTAGGATTGGTGTCAGGCAGCGCACGCTCTGTACAACGAGAAAGGTGGGACCCAAACCATAAGCCATACCATGGTATGGATTCATCCATCATTATCATCCCCGTACTCACCGGGCTCTGGGCGGAGGGCCAGTGCACCTCGTTGTGGGAGCTGATGCGGGACTGGCGGGTCTGCAGCGTGTAGGGGAAGCAGCTGACCTGCAGCACCACCAGGTTCACCGCCTCCAGCACCTCCTTGCAGTTCACCACGCGGTCGGCCAGACCCTGCAGCTCCCCGTGGCACACGGAGCCAGAGAGGGCACTGTGGGGCGGGAGGGAGGAGCAGGAGATGGGGGGGGGGGGGGGGGGAGGTAGGGAGACAGGGAGGAGGGAGGGAGGAGAGAAGGGGAGGGAGACAGAGGGAGGGAGAAAGACGGAGTGAGGGGGGAGAGGGAGAGAGAGAACAGAGGGAGAACGAGAGGGAGACAGAGGGAGAGGGAGAGAGACAGAGAGAGGGAGAGAGACAGAGACAGAGAGAGAGACAGAGAGAGAGACAGAGACAGACAGAGACAGAGAGAGAGAGACAGAGACAGAGGGAGAGAGACAGAGAGAGGGAGAGAGACAGAGACAGAGAGAGAGACAGAGAGAGAGACAGAGACAGACAGAGACAGAGAGAGAGAGACAGAGACAGAGACAGAGGGAGAGAGACAGAGAGAGAGAGACAGAGACAGAGACAGAGGGAGAGAGACAGAGAGAGGGAGAGAGACAGAGACAGAGAGAGAGACAGAGAGAGAGACAGAGACAGACAGAGACAGAGAGAGAGAGACAGAGACAGAGACAGAGACAGAGGGAGAGAGACAGAGAGAGAGAGACAGAGACAGAGACAGAGGGAGAGAGACAGAGAGAGGGAGAGAGACAGAGACAGAGAGAGAGACAGAGAGAGAGACAGAGACAGACAGAGACAGAGAGAGAGAGACAGAGACAGAGACAGAGGGAGAGAGACAGAGAGAGAGAGACAGAGAGAGAGAGACAGAGACAGAGGGAGCGAGAGAGGTCAGGAGAGAGCCAGAGAGGTAGGTAGAGTTATTTTGTCTGGCTATAAAACAGTTTAGACCTATCGTGTATACACAGATCTAATTACTCAACATGAGGGAAGGCTACACATGACGGATGCCAATTATTGTTTTAAGTGAAAGGGCTCACATCTCCTCCAACTTCTATCCCCAACCGATGGCGCCTACCTCTTAAGCCCAGTCATCCTCACCCTTTATCTCGAAGCGCCATTTAGTTGAGCCGTGCATGGTCATTATCAGCATCATCAGTCTCATGTGACGCGTCGACAGGATCAACACAACCCACGGTGTATTGTCCGTTCTACCAGGCAAGGCCATCACTCTGCGGTCTCGTTTGTACAGTGCTACTTCCTGTTGGGAGCGCCTGGTGATTGTTCTTACCTCGTGAGGTCGACGTGGGAGTTGTCGTGGATGAGGACAAACAGCGTGTAGGGGTTCTGCTTGACCTTCCTCATGAAGGCCTCCATCTTGGAGTTCACGTCCCCGTGCAGACGCAGCACGTACTTCTCTGCCCGCTGGTGGGCCGAGGCCACGTCCTCGATGCCCAGGTCCACCAGCACACCTGCACAAAAGACATGCCGCAGCCGTTAAAAAACACCACTCTCCCTTTGAAGGACGCTGGATTCAGAACACACTTTGTCGCCGGCAAGGTTTCCACTCTCTGGAGCCCTGAGATGCTGTGAGGTATTGACGGCGCCCTGAAGCACTTATAGATACAACAAATGACCTCTATTCATCCACATTCCTTTAGCGGCTTTGCACTCCGACCACAGGTGTTGAAACTGGGCTCAAAGCAGAGATTTTTGTAGTTTCATTTCAACTTTGATTGCGTCTCTCAACCACTGAACGCAATAAATCACTCATCGTAATGTATGACAGCTAAATGTTTTACTCGTATCGTGCTGTTTCTTTGCGTCATGACCGCTGAGTTTCCCCCCCCGCCACCTTAATCGCTCACCATACCAAGATCGATTGTCGGAACGTAAATGGGGTTCTGGAGCGTACCTGACTGTCGGATGCGTTGGGCCGTCTGGTGCATCAGCGCGTGAGAAGGCGGGACCAGTACCAGGAAGTCCACCTTGCAGAAGCGCCCCAGGTCCAGGCTCTGGCTGCCTGAGTCTGCTATGGAGCAGACCTGGGAGAGCAGGCTGCGGGCCACGCTCAGCTGGGGAGGGTAGATCTGGAACACCTCGTCCAGCAGGTCTGGGGAGACCAGAGGAGGTCAGCACATTGGTATGGCTAAAGATTGCCTGATGCTATTACCTGTTTGTTAAGCCACTGAGATGATCAGACTGGTGTATTTTTTGTAGTTTTTTATTCTTAATTAAAAAATGGTATCTATCTTCTTATTACTGTAGTTTCTGCTGTCCAGGAGAAACAAAGTGAGTCTTATCTACGGAATATTATTTATTTCCAGCCGGTTTTCTATTAGCTCTCGGCTAGGTTGTAGATGCGTCTCTATCACAAAGATATTCCAAGCTTATAATAGGTCCAATAACTTTGTTTTGGAAAAGACGAGTAGGGAGAGGGGCTGTGAGGAGTGTGTTCTCTTAAGAGGACAGTTTCTGCCCTCTAGTGTTTAGAAAATCGCTGTTCAATTTATACCTTTTACGCGTTTAATCAATGGTTTATTTTGCAATTTGTCTATTTGTACACTAAATAGCTGCTTTCAAAATGAGATGATTCAATTAAGTTAAAATGATAATCATATTTAATAATAATAATCATTAATAAATATTATTAATTCCAGTACTTCAGGTACCAAATCAACCAAAAAATCCAAAAAAACAAAACAAGAAATGTGGTTTCCAGATTGAAAGAAACGATCACACACAGAGGAGCGTGAATTTGCTGAAATAAGAGCCGAGCTGAGTGAGAGGTCGGGGGAGGTCTGGGTCGGGGGGGGAGACGTAGCGGCCTTACCCTGCTCGGCGAGGGGCAGCAAGCTGGCAGCCTCCTGGGAGTGGAGGTGGTCGCTGACCTCCCCCTGGAAGGGCTGGACCACCAGGCCTTTACGCCGGCGCTGGTACTTCACCAGCTGCTTGTCCAGGTTGTCCCCTGAGACCAATCACAGACACACAACATCACGTTAGATCACAGTAAAACACACAAAGGACAAGTGGCGATACGATAAATGATTTGATCATTGAAATATATATAGAAAATAAATTCTACAATTAAGAAATTATACATGTGAATGATACTGAAAACCTGAATCTGATGCATTTTTCTGAATACGTTTTTTCCTAAATGTAGTCTTCTAGAGCAAAAAACAATTGAACCGCTCGCAGCTGCTCACCCAGCGAGGTGGTTCTGAAGTGGGACGCCAGCACGCTGACTTTCCCCGTGATGAGCTCGTAGCTGATCTCCTTGAGGAACTCGTTGGTGCTCAGCATGCCCTCTGCCAGCGCCCGGGCCTGGTACTTCCCTGCCGCCGGACACAGGTAGCACAACGGTGGTTTAGCCCTATGCCCATCGGTAGCATGTGTTGTGATGCATTCAGACATGGCCCTGTGGCATGCTGTGAGTCAGGTCTGCTCGGTGGTGCTGAGTGACCACCAATTTTCTAGGTCCATGTAATAGCATGTGTTCAATGTGTTACTGCAGGCCCCCATGGAATAAATACCTATTACGTTCAATTGCTATTCATACATGCGTGTTCCATGCAATATAAGCATCAAACATCTCTATTATTAGAGACTTTCCATGTAATTCCAAGCTACAGCTGCTCTCTGCATCATAACAAGCTATTATTGGCACAAGGTAGTGCATGGACTAAAACCTGGTATTAGAGTTAATGTGTTTAAAGTAAGGCCAAGTCATTCATCTGTTTGTGCTTTTTGTGGACGTATCCGTGGAGCCATACATACAGGGTTCTCTAGCCTCTCTGTTGAATAAATCCAATGAAATGCCTATTCCTTAAGCGTCCCTCACCGAGCACCAGCACGCAGAACTCGGTGCCGCCCATCTTGGCCACGCAGATGATGACCACGTAGGTAGGCAGGCACTGCTGGGGCAGCGGGCCCTCGCCCAGGGAGCGCAGGGACTCGGAGATGCCCTCCCCCAGGGAGCCGCTGGTCACCAGCACCTGGACCCCACCCCCCGACACGCTGGCCTCCAGCCGGGCCAGCCAGGGCAGCTGGGAGGGCGAGATGGCCGGGGAGCCCGGACAGCACAGCATGGCCTTCAGCACAATCTGCTCAAACTCCTCCCGCAGCGGGATCTGGGTCGGACCTGTTCAACACACGCACGCGCGCGCACACACACACACACACACACACACACACACAGCAACCGTGACTTTAAATCAAGAGTCGAATGTTTAAAAAAGACAAGAGGAAAGCAGCCGAGCTGAATTGACCACGGGTAAGAAGGTCAGAGGAGGCGTTGCTATGGAAACGAGCCGGGACTCGACCGCTCACCGACTCAGGCTGACGGTTAGTCATTACAAGTCGCGCTTCAAAACAGACTTCCACCGGTGACCCCCCCCAGCGGGAGACGTTTCCCCGGGCCCTCTAGTGTAGTGTGTGAGTGAGTGGCATACCGAGGCGGGCGAGGTACTGAAGGGTGAGCAGGGTCATGGTCTCCACGCTGAGCAGCTGGTTGGGGCTCAGGCCCAGGTTCTCGCGGGTCTTGTCCGTCAGCTGGCTGGTCTTATAGCAGCTGACCAGCAGGGGGCTCACCACGATGTCCCCCACGTTGCCATAGAAGTAGGGCAGAGTGCCGTGCCCTGGACAGTCATGACCACAGCATCAGCACCCCTGTATCTCTTCATCCCATCTCATCAATCGGCTTTACAATTGTTTGCAGGTAAAATTATTATTATTATTATTATATACAAATTTAACCTACCCAATTTTAACTAGTAGTTATAAACTAATTAAGTGACACTCCAAAGGGTAGGACTCTTAATAACCTGTATTCAATTGCATAGGGTTGCGTTCATCAATCATCATGTAACCAAACCAATATTTATGTATATATTTATATATGTTTATATTTTAAAGCTGTCCAATCAGAATGTTGTTGTCCTTGAAAGATGCAGCATGATCTTGCAGTAGAGCTAGCCCCCCTCCCGCAGTAGTGTACCTATGAGGACGACGGGCCGCACGCCCGAGGAGTTGAGCAGGTTGTCGGGGACGATGACCGTCTCCCCGGCGGTCAGGGGCTGGGGCTGGATCAGCCCGGCGACAGGGAGGGGCGGCGCCACGGCGGTCTGCATGGCCCCCACGGACCCTGGGGACACGGGAAGGATCAATACCGGGAACCACTTTCAGAGTCAGATTCAGATTCGGAATTGACTTTACTGCCAAGTAAGCTAAAAAAAAAAGGAACGTCAATTTGTTTTGGAGTTTGGCATGACAAAAGAGATATAATAGTAGGAGGGAATAAGAAGCACACCAAGAATAGACACCTTTACCATGAGAACACAATGTGTAAAAAAGATAAAGGATAGGTAGAGTGTGTCTGTTTTCAAAATGAGAGCGCTGTACACTTTAAATGGGCCAAACACAGAGTTCATTCAGTTGGCTTATGGGGTGAATGCACTTTAAAATTCTGGCTAGAGATCCTTCTATCAAACTCCTCTTTTGAATGTGTTCACATCATGCACACACACACAGACACACGTACACACACGCAGCCAAACACACACACACACACACCCACCGACACACACGCAGCCAAACACACACACACACACACACACACACCCAGCAACACACACACACAGCCCAACACACATACACCCTACCAACACACACACACAGCCCGACACAAACACGCGTGTACTGACCTGGGGAACATCCGATGGGCCGGATGGCCGGCACGGGCACGGCGGTGGGGGGCACGGGCACCAGAGACCCTGGGTGCCAGCCCCTGTGGCGTTTCTTTGGAGGGGCGGAGTTCATGGTCGAAGAAGCTGCGGGGGGCGAGAGGAGAATACACTCAGGTTCACACAAGACGCGGATAAAATGAACGACCGACATGGTGGTGGTGGGGGGTGGCTTACAGGGACTGTCTCCGGGGTCGGCGCTGCGGTAGGCCTGGCTGGGCGGGACCAATGAGGGCTGGGAGGGGCCTAGCAGCGGGGGGCGGGGTTCAAGACCCAGGCCGTTGGTGGGACCGTTCAACCTCAGAGCTGTGGGCACTGAACACACACACACACACACACACACACAATATTTAACATTTAGAGTACATTTTAGTCAGGCATTTCAGCAACATACAATATTCCTCAATACATTTCCTTCATTTTGAACATTAACACAGAGCGCCCAATAAATAGAGATGAGTCAGGAGCAGCACTGAGCTATAGATTTCCAATAGATGATTGACTGTTGTCAAAGACCCAATGGGTCTTTTTCCAATCGCAATTGCACGGTGTATGCATTACACACAGGGAGATGGATTGGTATGCGTAGCGCTTACTAGTCAATATCACAACCTTGTAAAGGGGCTAATGGATAGCCAGGTCTTAAAAACTCATTACAGGGATCCTTCTTTTAGTATTGATCTGTGTGGAGGCACAAGCGTGCTTCTCACACACAAACACACATACACACACACACACACACACACACAAACACTACATTGCGTGCTTACACTCACATGTGTGTGAATGTTTGTGTGTCTACTCCAGGCAATGAGGGTGAGACGTTAATCATGGCACCTACGAATCTACGGCTCCATCTGCCATATGCTAACCCGGGTAAACAAACTGGTAGCTAGGCAACGCCTTGATGCTGTCGAGGGGGCCATGCCCCAGCCGACTGAGCTTAGGACTTACTCGGGCCGGGGTCCTAATCCTTGAAAGGTCTGAGCTAAAAGCCTCGATACAGGCCTAAATATGCCCCCCCCCCACAGAGGTCAAGCAGAATTTGTCCAGTACAGTTCCGGCTGTTTTCACTTAAGATGCTTTTCTCTGCTCTTTCGCTGTGATTATCCGTAGTCATCAAACAACATTCGAAACCAAATAAATGAAATGGATGAATGAATGAATTGATTTAGTGGTGGCGCACTGCTCACCTATTGGTAGTGTCTTGTTGTTGCCATTGGTGGAGGCCAAAGGTTTGAGGAAGCTGCAGTCTCTGCTGAGGTCCTGCCCTCCAAAAAACACAGAGGAGACCTGTCCACTTCTGGTCGGCGGAGAATCTAGAAGGTCAGGCAAACAAGCAAAACAAACAAAACCAAACTAGGATCAATAAGTAATAACATGAGCACACAGCAGGACCTGCTTATCGGGTATTCTCTTACACGTATGGATGGGATGTCCATTCACTGATTCACTGAGACTCATTCAATTTAAAATTCAAGTCAAAAGGTGTGTGCTGATTGGTCATTGAGCTCACATATTATTTCAATAAAAACAAACATCTATTTTATCTAGTATATTTTAGGGATCTATAAATTGTATCCTATTTTACCTGGTTAACCACATGTTCTAAACAAATATCTGCATAGCCTTTAATATTAGTGTTCCGTTAAAGCACCAGGCAGTACGGTGTATTACGGTGTGATTGTGAAAACCAAACTAGGTTCATCCTTGGTGGTTTGGCGAGGGAGCCTGAAATGTCACCGTGGCCTATCACGGTCTAGCTCAGAGCTAGCATGACTGGCTCCAGCTGCGCTCAGGCCACGCTGCACTGCGGGCCCATCACAAGGCTGCAGTCAGGAGAGATCAGCCAAGAGCCATGTTGACAATGTGCTTAACCACCTGGCTCGCTTGTATGTGTGCTCTAAAACCGCTCCAAATGGCCTTCAGAAGAAATCAATACCGTAGACCACAGAAGATTTGGGTTGGTGAATAGTAATAGAATAAATTTATTTATATCAGTGATACATTTTGTATTTTTTATGGTGGTGGCTTGGAGCTAACACGAGTCGCCAGAAAGTGTGTTTCACAAAAACCTCTGGGAAGTCGTCCTGGGATACTGTTTGGATTGGGTACGGCACACAAATACTCGGTAGGGGATTGGATGAACCATCTGTCTATCACTTCTATCACATAGATCACGTAGGTCATCACAGCCACGCAAGGTTAGCTCGGGGCTCACCAGCAATAGAAGATATATGCAAAAAACTGAAATGATAATCGTGTCTGTGCTGCGTATCGTCTTACCTTTCAGGTATATTCCATACTATTTGATATAGCCTTTCAATGAGTGCTGGAGCCCCCCTGATCTAAAAACCTCCGTGTATTATATCATATGCATCATTATATATGATATATTACATGGATGCTTATGTCTGCGCCGATCGTGCTCATAAACTCTTGAAGCCTCATGGGATTAACGGGAAGCCCACATGACGGAGCAACCTCTTTAAGGAGGGAAAGAGGGATTGCGGGGTTGAGCCTCACCTGAGAGGGAGAAGGGAGAGGAGCAGTGGCCGTTGGTGCCTCCATTCTCCTTACTGCTGACGGAGGAGGAAGAGCTGGGCTTAGAGGTGGATGCGCTGTTGGAGAACTGGCGCGTTTTACAGTCTGGGGGCGGAGAAGCAAGGGGAAACGTGATCATTGCCATCCTTATTATGAGTATGATTGGGGAGGCAGGACGGTGTGGTGACAGGGGTAGTCCCAACCAGAAGGTTCTGGGTTTGAGCCACATTCGTCACAGCCTATTTGGAGGCATCATGATCCCTCCAATTAGGAAACAAGATGCATAATCAAGATGCATAATCCCTGCTACTGTTTGTATGCTGCTTTAAATAAAAGTCTTTGCTGAAGACAGATAATAACAAGAACAATCAATCACGCTGCTGCAAGCCACAAAAAGGGGGAAGACATGCCACACACACACACACACACAGAGACCCACAAACCCCCACACACACAAACACACACACAGACACACACACACACACACACACGCACGCACACACACACACACACGCACACACACACACACACACAAACACACACACACACACACACACAGACCCACAAACCTCCACAAACACAAACACACACACACACACACACACACACGCACACAGGCACACACACACATGCACACACACACACACACACACACACGCACACACACGCACACACACACACACACACACACACACACACACACACACGCACACACACGCACACACACACACGCACACACACAGGCACACACGCACCTTTCCAGCTGATGAGAGGCCCCTTGCACAGAGCCCCCTGAGAGGTCTTCCCCAGGTAGTACTTTAAGTGCTTCTGCTTCTTGGGCTGAGTGGACAGCTTCAGGTTGATGTGGTTGGAGAACTCTGTGAAGTAGCGGAACCCCTTCTCCCCACAGCCCACACAGTTCCCGGAGAACCCTGAGAACCAACACAAGAGGGCCGGGTTAGGATCACTGACAGCCTACAGCTGTCAATGAGCTGATTGGGTACAAATGATACCGACGACGTGTCAGTGGGGAATGTGTACCAATGTTTACGTGTTCAACTATGTTCAGTGTCACGTACAGAGAAAATATAAGATGAACTCTGAGACATTTTTTTCTAAATGGATATTCGAGCAAGATTGAAATAATAGATTTAGATTGAAATAATATATTGAGTAAGATAGTGTTTACATTGAAACGCATAGATTACACACAAAAATATTATTAAAAAAAAGAAAAATCCCCCAATCATTGAATCATTCTCCCTGGACAATCTCCCCTTGTATTTCACAGAATATAACATACATGTATTTACAATAATGTGTAATAAAGTGATTCAATGATAAAGTGATGGCAAACTGACCTAAAAGTGCATTTTTCCCGTTGTCATCGGGCAAAAAGCGCCGGTCCACCGCACACACCAGGACGTGCTCGGGAACACTGGGTGACTTGGCACCGACCAGCTCGAAGCCAGCTGGGACTTTGATAGACTCCGTTGCTATGGTGACCAAGCGCAGGTCCTTGCCGGCCTGACAGAACCCTGGAGGGGGTTGAAGGGGAGTGGTGGAAGGCGAGTAAGCGAGATAGTGAGAGGAAGAGGGAGTGAGAGGGAGAGAGAGAAACACACACAACGTTAAAAGCGGTTTAAATATGGAAGGACACTCCCTATCTTAATGGACCCTGGTGAGAAGCCGTGCTACTAAGCTTCCTCTGTTGTCCCCCCGTAGCCTGGACATCGGTAGCTAGGCATCCTTGGTTGCCATGGGGCCATTAATTAAGCCTCTTGTGTTCTCTGAAAGGAACTCGCCTCTGCGCAATTGCGTCTGAGGTGTATTGACTGTTTGTCCTCGTATACATACTTAGCAAAGAGAAGTAGCTATAATTGACCAAGCTTTTAAGCTGAAGCGATGCTTTGCCACGACACAAGCAGATATTAGACCTATTGGAACCTTGATAATGCAGCACTCGTACAGGGGTGGTTCCATACCATTACAGGCAGCCTGACCTGCTGGCAGCTCGTGAGTCACATCCTGAACTACGCTTCTTTAATAACCTCCGACCAAGTCCACTCTACGTCACTTTGGAGGAAAGTGTCAATGACCAAACAGGCCCCCGATGGGGTGGCTATGCCCCGACCAAAGAGGTGGACGAAGGGCAGCATGAAGGGGGGGGGGGCGGCTAGACGGACCCCTACCGTCTTGCGTGCAGCAGCCGTCGGGGGCGGGGGTCTGCAGGTAGGGCAGCGGGGGGCTGCTGGTGTCCGAGTCGTCCTCCTCCTCCAGCTCCTCCAGCTCCTGCGAGGAGTGTCCGTTGAGCATCAGGGCGGGGCCCAGGGGCTCGCCGCCGTGCAGCGACAGCTCCACCTTAGGCTTGACGTCTGGGGGAGGAGCCAGAGGGAACAGGTGTTAGCGCGGCGCACAGTGCTGGGCTCATGCTACTGGGAACGAGGCTGGGAGGTTCAGCTGTGTCGGGCTTTGAGAGCTTTTGTTGTTTTTTTTCACTCTTACAGTGTTTTTGAATAGCTCGATTTGTCAGACTATATATTTGGTGTGCTGAATGGAGGTGACAGGAAATCATCTTCTGATATAGTTACTGCATTATAAGACAATGAAGACAAACGGACCTGCCAACGTTTTAAATGCATCCAAAACAATACACATCTATCTGGCCATCCTAAATCAGGCTTTAGTAGTCAACCAGGCGGACGGGGTGTTTTTAATTTAAAATGCAGTATAAAGGAAAGGCGTCAGTGCCAAGAGTAGCTGCAGCCTTGTAACTGCAGCGATGACATCATCGCAGGCATATGTCATCTCTGCAGAAACCGTTGTCCTCGGCGACCAGTCCTGGTGGTAGTGCGTACCTCTCATGTTGCCAGGATACTGCTCGGGCTCCAGGTAGAGCTGGGTGAAGATGGGCTGCGGGTCCACATGGTTGGAGCGCAGCGACGCCTCGATCGAGTTGTGGAGGGCCTCTTCGAACCGGGCCGACTTCAGCTGTCCAGCATAGGAGTTCCCCATTATCTGCACCGGAGCAAAAGAGGGGGTTCAGTTTATCTGTGTATACTTCACATTATACACACGAGACAGCGACAGAGAGCGAGAGAGAGAGAGAGAGAGAGAGAGTGAGAGAGAGAGAAAAAAAGAGAGACAGAGAGAAGCAGAGAGAGACAGAGAGAGAGAAGGAGCGAGAAGAAGAGAGAGACAACAGAGAAAGAGAGAGAGAGAGAGAAAAAAAGAGAGACAGAGAGAAGCAGAGAGAGACAGAGAGAGAGAAGGAGCGAGAAGAAGAGAGAGACAACAGAGAAAGAGAGAGAGAGAGAGAGAGAGAGATAAAAAAAGAGAGACAGAGAGAAGCAGAGAGAGACAGAGAGAGAGAAGGAGCGAGAAGAAGAGAGAGACAACAGAGAAAGAGAGAGAGAGAGAGAAAAAAAGAGAGACAGAGAGAAGCAGAGAGAGACACAGAGAGAGAAGGAGCAAGAAGAAGAGAGAGACAACAGAGAAAGAGAGAGAGAGAGAAAAAAAGAGAGACAGAGAGAAGCAGAGAGAGACACAGAGAGAGAAGGAGCAAGAAGACGAGAGAGACGACAGAGAAAGAGAGAGAGAGAGAGAGAGAGAGAGAAGCAGAGAGAGACAGAGAGAGAGAAGGAGCGAGAAGAAGAGAGAGACAACAGAGAAAGAGAGAGAGAGAGAGAGAGAGAGAGAGCGAGAGAGAGAGAGAGAGAGAGGGAGAGAAATTGAGAGATCGATTAGTAGAAGATGTACAAACGATTGTGTTGTAAAAAAAAAAAGGAAAGAGAGACAGCTGTTTAGGATTTCTTGTGCAAGGGAGAAGGTATATATTTATACAACACATGGATGTAGACAAACATCCCCATACCCCTCACGCGTAAATACCAAAAATGATCCTCAAGCATACACGTAGACAAATATATTAGCCAGGGTTTCCCCTCTGATCTTTCCAGCCGGGCGCAGAGGGGGTTTAGTGTGATCAGTGATTCCATTAGGTCTCTGGTACATTCCCACTGAATGGTAGAACACAACAACAAATTGCATGCTGGAGCACATTGTCCTCAATCGACATATTTTAGCATTCATGTTCGCCCAGATACCGTAGCCAGTCTACAATTTGAGGCCATCCCACCATCTGGGTTTCATAATACACAAATAAACAGGAACATACACTTTCTATTATTAAGCCACTTTTTTGTTTCATGTGATCTTGAATATCGGTATCGCTGCGGGGCAATTTCATCGAAACATTAAACAAAAAAAGCCTATTTTTGTTTAATGATGATTTGACGCACCCCAAAACGTTCAAAGCTATAATTGGGCCTTAGGTGGGCCGTCTTTAGCAGTCTTTTGCCACCCATGCACAGGGCCTAAAATGGTGCCTTCTGACATGTGTTGTCCATTGTCCCCGTGGCTCGTCCAGAGGGCCACCTGCTTAAAATGGAGGCCTTGCACTGACCGAGTCGCTCTCAGACCGGATCCCAAAGCCACTGTTTTCCTCCACAAACGTTTTGAAGTGCAATTATGTCGATTAGTCAATATGTTCTTGTTAAAAAGGAACGATAAAAAAAATATATATATTTTTTTTTTATTTCAATTTATTTCTGCAGTGGCGCTAATCATCCAGCGGCGGCGCTGTGCCACTGCTGGATACAGGAGGGGGAACACTGCGGCCCATGCAAAGTCACCAGTACAGTGAGGCTGGGAGCAAAGACTTTTGCAGACATTTTTCCTGTGAGTAATACCAGCCATTCTTTATGTGATCAATGTTTTTCCTTTACTGTTTTGTGGAAAACGTTATTATAGATTGTATCACATTAGCTTTCTTCCCCCTTTAGTCCTAGGGATAAAATAACAATTGCAGATATATTACTACAATGATAGATTGTACACATGCACCAGATAAGCCTCTCTGACTAGCCCCTCTATCTGTCTCTCTTCCCTTTGCTCAATGTCCTGCCTCGTGTGTTCTGTCCCTCTGTCCGCCCCCCACCCATGCCCCGTTGTGCACTCGGGGACATCTGTCAGGGTAAAGCAGAGGGGGGTCCGGGGGGTCTGAGGTGGCACTCTGCTGGAGGATGGCAGCTGGGCTGGACAGAGGGACGTGCACCAGACCACGGATGGACAGAATGTGGAGGGAGTGGAAACACAATTTAGGAACCAAAAAGGGAAAGGGAGTATCCGGGGTTAGAGGGAAAAATAAGAGTGGGGAGAGATAAGGAGAAACCAAAATAAAGTGGGGGAGATTTCCTTCTCTAATACCTGATGATATCTAATAATTACCCAAATTGCTTTAACAATATCAATTCCCTACATCAATGACCTTATAAATGAAACATCCACTACATCGGTTGGGATCAAAGATTTATTACAATCCTTGTTCCAAAGTGGGGAAAAGGTCTCGATCTTAGGCTTAATGGAATGGAAGTCAGTCAAAGTTAAGACAAATGTATATTTGCTTTGGGGTGGGTTTGCTCTAAGGAAGGTAAGTAAAAAATAAAGTCCAACCACTCCATGCCAGGAATGTTCCCTCGTGATCTCCCCTCAAAAACAAATCACTATCCATGTTTATCCGACCCGGGCAAGTGATCAAAAGCATTCAACTGAGTTGGATGAAAAATAGTTAAATGGCAGAAGTAGGTCTTGTCGGCTGCTTCTCCTGACATATGCTCTTGGCCTAAAACAACCCCCCCCCCCCCCCTACATTTGTCCTTGAGCTACAATTGCCTGTTGGACACCTGTGTTGAACACCAAGGAGACCGGCGGCCAAGTTTAGTCCCAGGTTGAAGGCCTCAGCTGCTTGGGAACCCCCCCCCCCCAAGAGCACTAGAAAGAGAGAGAGAGAGAGAGAGAGAGAGAGAGAGAGAGAGAGAGAGAGAGAGAGAGAGAGAGAGAGAGAGAGAGCCTTGGATGAGATATAAAGACAAATACAGAGTGAGACAGAGGAAGAGAAAGAGAAATAGAATGAGACAGAGGGGAAGAGAGAAAGAGAGGGAGAGAGAGAAAGAGAGAGAGAGAAATAGAATGAGACAGAGGGGAAGAGAGAAAGAGAGGGAGAGAGAGAGAACGAGAGATAGAGAGAGAGAGAGAGAGAGAGAGAGAGAGAGAGAGAGAGAGCCTTGGATGAGATATAAAGACAAATACAGAGTGAGACAGAGGAAGAGAAAGAGAAATAGAATGAGACAGAGGGGAAGAGAGAAAGAGAGGGAGAGAGAGAAAGAGAGAGAGAGAGAGAGAGAGAGAAATAGAATGAGACAGAGGGGAAAAGAGAAAGAGAGGGAGAGAGAGAACGAGAGATAGAGAGAGAGAGAGAGAGAGAGAGAGAGAGAGAGAGAGAGAGAGAGAGAGAGAGAGAGAGAGAGAGAGCAACAGACCAAAAATAAGTGTGTGTTCCAGAATGGGCAGAGTCCAACCATGTGCTCTCATCTGTGTTTTGACTGAGGAGATGATAGAAGACAGCAAATACATCATCCAACATTTTGAATTATACCTATATTAATGGATAACCTAGCCTTTTTACCAGACTCCTAATGGTAAATCATCATCTGCGCTAGAAGTAAATGTGACACAGCGGAACACTGTAAAATGGATTGACTCCAACGCCATTTTGATGCGAAACAAATTAATGTACAGATTAGCAAATGAATGTCAGACTTAATGCAACATAATGCTTTGAGGTAAAGCATTGGATACAGAAAAGCTTCTGATCTGCCTTTCAGAAAAACACCCTTTGTGTTCATACAGCTACAACCAATTGATCTAATCAGTCATAGAACAATGATCGGAGAAAGTTCAGAAGTCCAAAAAAGATGGAGAATGTGTCTATGTTTCAAATTGCAAAAAAACTCAGTAAATCTGTGTGACTCTACCTGTTTTTGTTATTTAACATCAAATTTATATTTATCTCTTAATGATTGCAGTACATCCCATGATGAAAGACTAATAAGCAATATACTGAATCGGGACCCTTGTATCGCAATGTGTATCGTATCGCCAAATCCTTGCCAACACCCGACCCAACTCAACATTGATACAATCCTCATAGTAGGACCTAAAGTCGGCATCCGTTCATTCATATATCGATGCCGAGTGGAACCTCGACTAACCCTGCCATGGAGCTACGTAGTGTGTGTGGGTAAGGCGTGTAAGAGAAGCCTCTTCTCAGCTCGCAGTGTCCCATGCGGCTCACTCCTGGACAGGTTCCCCGGCCGGTGTTTACATAGGAGCCTGTGTGTGTGTCTCTCTGTGGGGGCCGCAGGAATCCGACTGACCCAGACAAAGGAGCAGATTAACAAGGCTTGTAGCGCAGAGATAACAGCACCAGAGCTACAGCACAGGTGGAGGGAGGGAGTGACGGAGAGAGAGAGCGGGGTAGAGAGAGAGAGAGACAGAGGGAAAGAGAGAGTGAGCGGGGGGGGGAGAGAGAGACAGAGGGTCAGAGAGACAGAGGGACACTGTATAGGGACAGGGAGAGGGCGGGGAGAGAGAGAGAGGCAGAGGCACGGAGACAGAGTGGGGGAAGAAAACAGGGGAGAGAGAGAGAGAGACAGAGGGAGACAGAGAGAGAGAGACAGAGGGAGACATAGGGACAGGGAGAGGGCGGGGAGAGAGAGAGAGGCAGAGGGACGGAGACAGAGTGGGGGAAGAAAACAGGGGAGAGAGAGAGAGAGACAGAGGGAGAGAGACAGAGGGACAGAGAGAGACCAGGGGAGAGAGACAGACATAGGGACACAGGAGAGAGAGAGAGAGACAGAGGGAGAGAGACAGAGGGACAGAGAGAGACCATGGGAGAGAGAGACAGACATAGGGACACAGGGGAGAGAGAGAGAGACAGAGGGAGAGAGACAGAGGGACAGAGAGAGACCATGGGAGAGAGAGACAGACATAGGGACACAGGGGAGAGAGAGAGAGACAGAGGGAGAGAGAAAGCAATGAAAGAAATTGCTAGAGAAAAGCAGGGAAATACAGAGAGAGGAGTTGAAAGACATTGACAGAGAGACATAGAGAGAGAGCGCTTTTAGACATAATGAACGAGAGAGCAACAGAGGAGGAAAGAGAGAGATTGTGAACCCTCAGGAGAGAGCAACTGCGAGAGCCAATGAGAGTTGGGAGAGAGAGAGAGCTTAAGAGAATAAAGGAAATAGAAAATAAAGGAAATCACAACCGTGTCGTGTCGCGTGTCGCGTGGTCAGAGCGCGGCTCCAGAGTCCTGCGAGGGGTCCCCAGGGGCCTCTCTAGGACTGAATTGTCAATTACCTCGCTCAAGCAGAGTGGAGGCCGCTGTGTGCGACCTCACCTGCCCTCCTCAAAACAAAACCTGGCCAGAGGTCACCTGCCCGATGTTTCTCCCAGGGGTGGTTGCTAAGGTCAGTCCACGTGCGTGGCGAAGGGGAGGAGACAGGGGGGGGGAGGCACGAGCATAATGAGTTTGAACACAGTTCCGGGCGCACGTTTTACAAAACAACAGGTTAAACGTTACAAAGGAACGGGGCGCCATGGGGAGGAGTTGAACAGTGACTGCCTCTCTCAGTCAGCCAGTCAGTCAGCCAGTCAGACAGTCAGCCAGCCAGCCAGCCAAGTGTATTCCCCGGCTCCTGGGTGGCAGCAGCAGAATGCATGACTATGACCCCGGGTCACAGCGAGTCGTAGGCCTGCCTGATCGTCTGTGCAACAGATTCCCCCCGGGGCCACAGGGGAACAGACCGGTGGAGAACAACTCCGGCACACAAACAACTCGGACAAGTTACACAGCCGATGTTTCTCTGGATTAATACCACTAACGCACACGCCCTATAAACTGGAGGCCGGTGCTTGACGTGAGGCAGTAAGTTGAGGGAATACACAATGCACCGAGGAGGCCGTGAGGTGGGCTTACCTTGTCTGATTGTTGCCAAGCGTGAAGGGTCTTGTTTATGCCTGCTACATGCTGGGTCGCTACCACTCGACGGAAACCTTTGGCCTAAGACATCTCCACTCGTGTCACCGCTCTAGACCTGGGGGAAGAGAGATCTCAGATAAGCTTGGCTGCCATGATGATGTAGCCTTTGAATACAAAAGAAAGCAGTAGACATGTATGTCCAAAAGGGACATGTGATAATGGACAGATAAGAGATAGGGCTTCGATTTGATGTCGTTTTGGGAGCGCTTTGGACATGAGGTCACAAAATACTTGTATGTGTATGTTATCAAAGTATGAAAAAAATGCATTTACACTTGGATATTCAATCTCCAAGTGCTATAGTATATTCAGCAAATTGCATTTGTGTGGGAGAACAACAAGATGGCTACCCCAGCTGTAGCAGATTGCATCAAACCACGACATATGTAGCGGCTATAAAAGAGCCCTGACTGGTTATCTGACACCACCGCCCTGGGGTTATTTTCATAAAACACACTTGGGTGTTTCAGTTGAGGGTTGAACCCACTCTACACACGCAAACACACACACACAAACACACACACACACACACACACACACACACACACACACACACACACACAGTCCTGTTATTTTGATTTGGATACGGTAGCTAGTAGCTACCTTGCCCCTTTTGTCGATTGCATTGTTAGACACTCAGGATCTGATAGGATAGAAGCAAAGTTCTTTCCGAAACATTGACTATCCCAATCTGGCTTGTAATCATTCCTGACGGGGTTATGCTACACTGTGTAGAAGTACAAACCGGGGTCTAAGTCCTGAACTGTACATAAGCTGGTTCAACTTGCATTTCATGACCGTTATTGTGACTGTAACTTGTAAATGATTAGCCAGGTTGGGTTGAGAGCCTATTCAAGCAATCTATGCAATCCCACTGACTCCTGGCTTTTATATTTTCGATACAAAAATGAATTAACAAACACATGTTAGTTGAATACAATTACTAAATATATACATATTTGTACATACAATCCAAAAATCCATTAGATCCCAGTGATTGTGTCCACTCTCAACACAATCATCACACAGTAATCACAATCTTAAACACTTAATACGCTGTTTAACAGTGTTTGTACTGTGTACAGTTGGAATACAGCTGGACTACAGTTGAAATGCCTGCTGGGGTCATCTCAGCCTAAAGTCCTGAAGTATTTACCCTGCTCGTCCTGACAGCAGCTATTTTAAGTATTTTGATGCTTATCAAAGAGGCAGTGGAGGGCGGACAGCCCCGGAAAAGAGACACAGATGGCCCAGAGACAGGGGGGGCTTCAGATGGACGTAAATCTAGACACGGGACAGGTACGGCCCTGGGTGCTTAAAACGGTCGTGTGGTTCTCGTAATGGCTTTAAAGGGGCCGCTTAGGCTGATACTGGGGCTTTGGAATTACAAAGGAGGGGCCCCAAGGAGAGTCCCCATATGATGGGCCAACGTATACACACGTGCACGCATCCACGTGGGTGGGTGGTCACATTCACATGTACATTGCAGAAAGATCCTACACAAACACACACACATAGGTGGTGGGAATCGTTCACGATTCTTAATTCAAAACAATTCCCGTTTAATACATAGTGGGGCTAATTGACGGGTCTACTCAAGTCTGCACTGCGCTGAGAAAGGCAAATGATGGCATGGAGGCAGAGTAAAGTGTGTATAAGATGATGCTTTGTTTTTTTATTTAAAAGTTATATCAACTGATTACAATGATGTAAATACACAAAGGCACTAGGAAAAAGGTAAAAAATAAACAATTTAAAAAGAAGATTTTTGGAAGTTAATCGTTTTAGAGTCAATGAAGATAGGAATTGTGTTTTTTGTGTCTAGTTTCACCAATGCATTATAAAAAAACCTCTCAAATATAAAAATCAATGATGTCTGTCGTGCAACATTATTTTATAGAAATTCTGATCATCATCGCAACATATTAAAGGAAATAATTATTTAATTTATTTTCATTTTGATGACCATAGAATACTGCTCCTTTTTTCTGGAGGTGCATCACATATATAAAGTTTATCTAAATTAATTTAGAGGGATTCATGTAAAATACGTTTATTTCACGAGTTTCCTTAATCGATGTATATATGCCCTTTAATGATTGCATGTAACTGTAAAAAAAATAATTTAAAAAAACATGCACTTTTCTTTTATCTGGCAAAGCAATTACCAAGTTCTATCCAAAAATAGAGTAAGATAATTAACATTAGCCTGGTAAGTGGACCCTTGCATTAACCTTGCCTTCTTTTCTCTCTTTCTCTCTGTCTTTCTCCCTTTCACATTCCATACAGCTCCTTTTGTTTCCCCTTGATCTGCATAATTACATTACAGAGCTGACAATGGAGGGTGTGAGGCCAGGTCCTTGCTCTTAACCCGCTCAGGGCCTTTTCTGGCTAAATGGCTGGAGCCGCTTTCTATGGTTTAAAACATGTTTTGACCATGTTAAGCAATTCCTTAATTTACACACTAAAGCAAAAACAGCACTAATCAGGCTAAAACTAAATATGTGAGTGTCCTGGTTGTTGACATGAGTCAGTAAAAAATAGGTTTCCATTTCAGCCACTAAGTATTTTCCTAATACAAAATAATTAATATTAACACAAAGTAATTTGAAGCTTTGCAACAAATGCCTGATACTTCAATATTTTAACATTGACAATGAAAAAGAAAAACTATGAAAAACGTGCATGAAGCTCAAATTAAAACAGAACGTAATTCAGCCGGCCTTCCACACCATCAAAGGCCTATCCACACCAACATTAGAAATGCGGAAAGAGCTAACAACTATTTTTAACATTAGAAAAGCAGTGTTGCCACACAGAGACACAGCAGTTGTGGGGGGTGTGGTTCAAATACAGCCCAAAACACTAACATTTCTTAACACCCTCTAAATTAGGTGTTAAAAGCCCATCTCTTTAATGATATGCTGAGCCAAATGCTCCATGGGACACCTGTACCTTCCATGACGCCACAGCAAGCAGATCCCGGCTCTCCAAATCCAAAGCCAACTGCAAACACCTTTAAGATCCACAATTATAAGTCGGTTTCTAATGTGAAAGGTATTCCACGGAGAGCATAGATCCAGCTGAAGCGCGACCAAAACGTGGGCAAAATATATTCACCAGAGTCCCGGGAAATTTAAGAAATGTTGTTCTGTTCTGGTGCCCCCGCAAACATCCTTAGTCATGACACTCTGAAGAAGGACTTGGAATCCCTCTTGTTCCTCCAACACAGTAGAATCTCTCCCTCCCCCTGCCTCTCTTTCTCTCTCTATCTCACATACAAACAAACACACACACACATTCAAATCCCTCCCCCTAGAAATCTTCTATCCTATGCCATTTGCTGAGTAGCAGGAGGAGGAGGAGGTAGGAGGAGGAGGAGGAGGAGGAGGAGGAAGGGGGGGAGATACACTGTGGAAGGGGAGTTGGGGGGAGCTGTATGGGGGGGGGTCATTCATCTTGGCCCTGCTGCCCCCCCCCGTGGTGACAGATGCTCTTGGAGGGCCACAGAGCCACAGGAGGGGGTGGACACAAAAGAGAGGCCTGTATCTGCTTGCTGCCAGGCCGGCGCGCGCCACGCCACGCGTGACCCCCCAGCCCAATGTCAGCCGTGGGACCCTTGCCGACCTCATCAAGCATCCTTCAGTGGTTTGATTCATTTCCTCTGTATTTTTCTATTTTTATGAATGAACATGTGAACATGAAGGGCAGAATGCTCCTCTTTCATTAGCCTCTCGCTCTGCGGATGGCCACACCCACTGGTTCTTTTTTATTAGGGGGGGTCAATTAACAGACAGGACAAGCAATGTGTGGCAAAATGGGCAGCAAGAATGTCAGGTCAGCCTGAGCATTTTGTCTCCCCGTCGCCTCGCCTGGATTTGACCCCTCACCGGGCTGTTACTCGGGCTATAAATACCAGGGGCTCATCTGGTCAAAATAAATAAACGCACTTGCGCCACCAATCAACAAGCGTGGAGGGCAGATGTTGAGGATTATGTGTCATTCTAGCCCTGGTGACATGCCTTCACATCAGCGTGCTGAGTGGAGAAAGAGCACATTCTCACCCAACTATTGGCTTATCCGTGACTCAGCATGTGTGAAAGAATAGCAGCGCAGAAGGGAGGAAGGAAGGAATGTTTATTTTACTGGGAAAAGCGGTAGTGCGCAGAGCCAGGAAGTCTAGTCATGGTTTCCAATTAGAAATGTTTACATTGACCAACCTCTCATGACATGTATTGATCTTGGGGCATTTTTAGTGATCAGTAGGATAGCAATCCGATACAAATTCACAGCAGAGGTGAGCTGTCTCATGCTCTGGTTCCACACAGTCACAGTCACTCCATGTCACAACCGTGAACAAACACCTGACTATCTCACCCGACTTTGAACAGTAAACATAGGCAGCCAGCAGACTGCCCAGTCAAACTGCATCGACATTCCCTTGAAAAACTGTTGTGTCTTCTACCAATTGTACTATAGCCTGCGGCAGTAATCTACTGCAGCTCTGTCCTGCTGAAAGATAAATAAGGGTTAGGTCTACTATGGACAAATGATTGATTATTCACCCAGCATGATCCAACAAAGCTACCGTTTCAGCTTCCTTTGCTAGCTATTAATTACAACGTCTACGAATGATTAATTAATGCATTTGTTAGGGCTACGTCAGTAATAAACCACACTCTGTTGATCGTTTACCGACCCTTATAAAGACGGAAACATAGGAAGGAAAAGGTTTGCACTCCAACCTCTGTAGATAATAGAGCTCAAAATAGAGTTTAACCATTTCTCATTACATACAATGAAGTTAATAGAGGATCAATCCTAACAAAACAGCAGCTCTTCTGCACAAAGGAAACAAGTGTTTCCTTATTCGACTGACATTCCAGGCCATGAACCGTGACTAAGTGCCGCAAAAAAAACATTTATCGTTTTTTTGGGGTGTTGTATTCCTTTGAGTAAATTCAGCACAAAACTGTAGTAGAAGTAATAGCAGGTTTCAGTAGACCCACTTTGTAGTAGAGTACACTGTCATCTTCAGCAGTTACGTTACGATATTGAATAAATGAATGGGATGATACAATTATTATTATTATTATTTAAATGTAATAACTGTAGTGGTCATCAATCATACTTGGTGTTTTTTTCAACCATTCAAATTAGAAGCGCTGCCAGATCAATTAGAAAATAATTTCCTAATAAGAAAGCTTTCAGTAGATAAAAGGGAAGTAGAAAATATAAATCTCCCTTTACTGGCTCGGGTTTCTCGGTTTACCGGACCATTTGACAGCCGTTCCAGTTCATTACCACAGGCACAGTCAACAGTTGTTTTAATCAAGCTGTATAGGGCTGTTCTCACCTTCACTCCAATGGTTATAGTGGGGGTGCCGCTAGTGTGAGGGACAGCTGTAAACCAGCACACAGGCCAATCACGGCCGCAATTAGCCCTAGCAGGACTCATCTCTCCTAATCTGCCACCTTTGTCTAAACATTGGGCTTGAGGTTGACTGTGAAATTTGTCCAGTTAATATTGCCTCAGACCACACATGACCTACAGCCTTTCCTCAGCAAGTGGAAAATCTACCGGCCAAGGAAAAGTCTTGGCCGGTAGATTTTGTAATTATGTAGCCCGGATTTTTTTCATCTGCCAAATGGTGAAACTCTATCCGCCCTTGGAAGGCGGAAGGTGTTCATTTTGGACCCGGATCAGGGGGATGGGGTTTGAAAATGTCCAGAGACAGCTAACACACAACTAAAACAAGAGTTCCCGAGGTATAAAACAAGTGAAACCTCAACGTGATCGCCGTCCGTCAGCGCGGATTGACCGGCCGCCAGAAGTTCAAACGGGGGAAAAGAGCCGTCAACATGATTTATGCCCCGGGTCTCCCCAAGCCCCTGACTTTGACACAGCTACCGCTCGCTGAATGGCCCATTTAGGACGGACATAATGAGTGAACCCCTGCAAACCTCTTTGGTCTCAAAAGGGAACCCAAACAAAGGAGCCCCGGTCTCAATGCTTTGCCCTGTACCCCCCTGTCCCCCACTCAAGCTCATCCCTCATCAGCCCACTGAGCTCCTGCTAAAGGCTCCTCACAAAAGGGGAAGTATCCTGCCGCCGCCACCTGATGAAAGATGAGTCATGTGACACGCCAGGGCCTAGTGCTTAGTGTGTGGGTTTCAGTGTGTGTCTCTGTGTGTGTATGTGTGTGTGTGTGTGTGTGTGTAGTGCTTTGGACAGAGCTTCTCGGCCCGAGAAAGGGAGCTATCATAATCCTCCTCATGGGTGGACCCTCTGCCTGCGTGCTTTGTTTAGGCTGACTCAGCACTCAACACATGTGGTGGCTCTACCTTGACTCTCAAAGGTCCCATGGGTTTGAAACACACACAAACACACACATGCACGCATGCACAGACACACACACGCACGTACACACACATATACACACACAAACATGCACGCACGCACGCGCACCTACACAAACACACATGCACGCACGCATGCACACACACACACACATACACAGGCACACAGACACGCAAAGACACACACACACACACACACACACAGGGGAACAGGAGACACACATGCACGCACGCACACACACGAGCACACATACACACACGCACAGACACACACACACATGCACACAAGCACACACACACACACACACACACACAGGGGAACAGGAGAGACACTGGCCTATGAGCTAGCGTGGGACTCTTCTTTTCTTGTTTTTAACCGAGAGAATAAAAAAGCGTGGGAGAGAAATCTAGGCATTTCAAAGGGGTTTCCGCATCATCCCAAGATGCGTAGCATATGGTCGGTGGGGGTCCTGACGTTGAAGGGGTTGGTGGTATAAGGCGGCCCGGGGAGAGAAGGGAACATTCAGTTATCCAGGGGTGTCACACAGGGTGCTCCGCACGACAACCCCGGAGCTAACATGTCAAAGACACAAAAGGGAAAGAGACTCAAAGACTCGAAAGCACGCCGAGGTTCCCGCCGCGGAAGGCCAAATTCCCAACGCGCGTGGGCCACGCTGCCAGTGTCAGGAATCACACTCGTCCGCTACTGTCCGGGTGGCAGGCCGGCGCTCTCATTTCCTTATACAAGCCCTGCAGCGCTCTCTGCCTCTCTCCCCACTGCCCTGTGTTGGCTACCTGCTGGGCACTGAAGTGCAAATCAGCGCTAGTGAGGAGGACAGCAGATGAGCCCGGGTCATTCATGCCTTCGCAATGGGCCAAACAAAAGGCTAACATTCCTGCTGAATGCCATTGCTGAAGTCGGCAGCAACACACAGAGAAAGAGTCCAGAGAAGGGCTTAGCCCAGATAATGGCCTGTGGGCGTGTGCGCACGTGTGTGTGTGAGTGTGTGTGTGTGTGTGTGCGCATGTATAATGTTTTTGTATGTTTTCTGTACACACACTCAGAAATGCGCATGCACACTTGTGTGAGTGCACACGTGTGCATGCGCCTGCATGGGTGTGTGTGTGTGTGTGTGTGTGTGTGTGTGTGTGTGTGTGTGTGTGTGTGTGTGTGTGTGTGTGTGTGTGTATGTGTCTGTGTTTCTACGTGCTGTAAGGGGATTATCTCGGGAACTATAAAGGGGGGTGAAGCAGGGTTTAAGGGATGGTGTGTGTGTGTGTGTGTGTGTGTGTGTGTGTGTGTGTGCGTGCGCGCGTGCGTGTGTGTGTGTGCGTGCGTGTGTGTGCCTGTGTGTGTGTGTGTTTGCGTGTGTGTGCCTGTGTGTGTGTGTGTTTGCGTGTGTGTGTGTGTGTGTGTGTGTGTGTGCGCGCTTGCAGTGAGAACGGGGGTTGGGTGCTTGCAGGCCTGGGGAGGCCGACAAAAGGAGCATTTGGGCAGATGAAGAAGTCATCATCATTAAGCCTCTGGGACTTTACTGTCCAGTTATAAAACTCATTTCAAAATGAGGGGGGCTCCGGGGTGCACGTGAAAGGCCAGCGGGGTGGCGGGGCCGGGGAGAGGCTCCAGCGGGGGCCTGCAGGGCGGAGGTTTGCCCCGGCCGTGGTACTGTAGAGCTAATTAATTTGGAGGGACAAGCCGCCTTTATGTGAGCTGATTGGAGTGGTGACCTTGCCACACACTCTGGCCCGGAGGATGAGTTTAAGGGCAAGGCGTTTAACCTTAAACTAAATCTCAACCACACACACACAAGACAAAAGCCCACCGGATTATACTGATTATATTATCAGCATGATGCGAGTTAACAAATACCGGTTCCAGTTAGCTTTGCTAGCTGACTCGGCATGTATGTATTTTCAATTCTGTAGCTTTGGATAAGTTTATGTATAAGTTTCAAGTCAAATGTGTAGCCCCTGGAAAGGACTTTAATTCCTCATGAACCTCAAGCTATCACTTATTCTAACTTAATCAAGAAAAAAGAATCCCGAAAATAAACATTGGCCAGGAGGACATCGGTGTAGAAGAAGACAAGGGCGGAATCCAACCAAGGCCTTCGGTGCCTCCAGAATAAGTCAATGAAAGTGAGGCATGAGTGACAGTTTACAATGCTCTCCATGGCCGTGTAATAAAACGGAAGGCCTGCATGTGAACCCTATCTGCATTTTACAACATTGCCAGGGTTGAACGCCAGTTCACCGTTATCCGGACAACAGAGCAGCACATAGGACCCTAATGCATTTATGGACTTATTCAGGGCGGCCATATTGAATGAGACAACAGCGCGTTCTATTTCATACTGTAAATCTGTCATGCACAGTGGTCAAACTGCGGTCAATGGTAAAGGTCTACAGAGGGGGCGGAGGAAAACAGGGGAAACATTCCTCGGGCACGTAAGATAGCACCTACGTTTTGTGACATGGTTCTGTTTTTTTGTTGTCTGTATAAAATGTGCATCGAACTAAATAAAGTTTTTTTCAGGAAAATACCATATGCATGAGTAAAAAACAAAAACTGATTCTAACACATTGTACATTTACCACGGAGAGAGAAACTCAACTGAACTGATTGACGTTTACTACCAATCACATCATCAGTCAATGGGAGGACCACTTCCCAGAATTAATTCAGATTAAAACAACCGCTGCTATATCATTTAACATCTGGTCAGCCCCCTAATGTCTCTCATCCCTGACCCCATCTTTGATGATGGTTGACCAGGCCTTGTCCTGGCCATAAATTGTTGTTTGGACAGCCCTTTTTGTTATAGGGGTGTAAAAGGGGAGTCATAGATCACGTAGAGAGGGCAACACTATCAAAACATTGGCTCTTATCAGATGACACGACGAGTAGTCGGGGGGTCGGGTTCCGCTTCCGGGAGACCCCACCCTTCACTGCTCCCCCCCGCTGCGTCTAGGACCGCTTTGGGTCACATGATACGGCCTGGGGCTGTTTTTGTTTTTTAATGAACAAAGCCAGGCAGTGTAACATTGGCTTGAGCCTAAGGAATCAACGCTACGGACGTAAATTAACAAATTCTCAAGTGATTTATCTCCACATTAGAAAGACTTATAGAAAAAATGTAAATAGAAAAATCTAAACAAGCATTGATCTAAGCAAATAATGCAACCGTTTCAAGAAAACAAGTTTTTATTGCATCTGAGCCTTGATCTCTCCTTGATTACAATATCAAAAATTGGAATACATTAGGGCAAATTCAAACTGCCCCCACCAAGTTTCTGTTGCTTTTCATCCCCCATTGGTATAAATCTAGCATTCCTGATAGGACATCGGACCCTGCTTTCATTCTTTGTCCCAGAAACAGACACATCCAAGCCACGCGGGAGCCGATGCCGGGAGCAGCACATAGGGAGGAGACAAGAAAGAAGAGACAGAGAAAGACCCAGGAGAGAGACAGAGAGAGACTCTCACAATGGGAAACCTCTCCTTTCTTTCCCTTCCTTAAAGAAAGCTGCCTGAGCCACCTTGAATCCATTTGAGTGACACCACGACAAAGAGGGTTCCTCAATGTCCAGAGGAAGGATCCCACTAACTTACCCCCCACCCTTCCCCATTCAACTCCTTCCTCCTAAACTTCCTCACTGGGCGATCAGTTGTATCCATCATGTCCCTCTTCCTGGCCCAAGGCGGCTGGATCAGCGGCACCCTGTCACCACCACCAACACTGTCTCCTCCACTTCCATCTCCACCACTACAAACACCACCATCAACCTGTCACCACCTTCTCCTTCTCCTCGATCTCCACCAGCATCCTCTCCCCTCCTCCATCTCTACCGCTACGTCCTCCACCACCTCTCACACCTCCACCACCTCCATCCCCATGACCACCATCCCATTGACCCACACCACCCACGCCTCCTGCATCTCTGCCACCAGTCCCTAAACCACCTCCACCGCCCCCACCATCCCCATGACCCTGTCACATATTCCAAAGCCATCCCTAAAACCACATAAGCAACCTTTATTTTCAACGGCATACCTTCTACCACCACCACCAAAATCTCCTCCACCGCCACCTCCTCCACCCCCCACCATGTCCATCACTGCCACCGTCACCGCCGTGACCCCTGTCCCATCCTCCCTCCTGTCAGTCATGTCCTTGTTCCCTCCAATTAACTCATTCCCTTCCTCCATTAACCCCCCCATCCAAAGCCGTAGGGCTCCCTCCCTGTATGTCTCCTCTCTCTCTGTGTCTCGGTCCCTCTATCTCTTGTTTTGTCTTAGCTGAGACAATGGGTGCCACAGAGCCGTCCTTTGTCACCGACCTGACCCCCACACACAAACCTGGCCGGTGAGAAAAGTGACAGTAAGCCTATTGAGCGGCCGGGACCACTTCATCCTGATGCTCCGCTCCTCCACTGTGAGCCGCCGTGTGTTCCCGGCTGACAGATGTGCGAGTGGATCAGGCTTGTTCTTCGGGGGGGGCTGTTCCCCAGCAAGCCCAGAAGGTATGCACTCAGTAACTCAATAACTTTATCCATGCGAGGTGCAAACTGGGACATCGATATATATATATATATATAGAGAGAGAGAGATATACAGTATATATATTAGGCATCTGATGAAATCTAATGAAACTGGGTATTTCTCTGGTTCCGTTTGCAATTGATTCATGATAAGTGGATATTTAATTAAAGCACACGCGGACGAACACACACCGGCGTGTGAACAGAAACCCAGCTGGTGTGGGACAAGACATTATGACATTTTGTGGTGTTCAGCCAAGAGATGGCAGACAGACGTTTACACAACACAGGTCCAGTGAATAGCAGCCGAACAGAAACAACAGGCGTTCTCAACCTGGGCCTTATCTTATAACCCCCAGTTACATTGCAGGGATTGCTGCCTCTATGTTCAGACCAACAAAATGACAGAGAGGATTCAAAATGATGTATATATATATATATATATGAAGGACAGCGGAGGAGAACACTAACCGGTACTGTATTGACTGCTTCACTTGAGACACTCTGAATGAATGCATAAGTTAAATGATCACAAAAGGAGGGTTTAACACTCAACATGGATCCACACTGGATGTGTTACTTTGACCTCTCTCTGATGAGAGAGAGAGCGAGAGAGAGAGAGAGAGAGGGGGGGGGGGGGGGGGGGGGGGGATAGAGGAGGAGGAAATAAACATAGGGAGAACGCAGGAGAGAGAAGAGAACTGGGTAAGAGTGGGAAAGAGAGAGAGAAAGAGAGAGAGAGAGAGAGAGAGAGAGAGAGAGAGAGAGAAAGAGGGGGGGTAGACAGAAATAAAGAGAGATTGCATGAGAGAGAAAGAGAGAGCGAGAAGGAGAGAGGTGTTGTGTATAGAGAAAAAGAGAGGGATCTTGGTAGAGTGAGTGAGGGAAGGGTTGGGGAGAGAGCGGTAGAGAAATAGACAGAGGGAGAGATCGACAACGAATGACCTCGGAGACAGTCAGGGAACGCTGAGTCCCCGCTGCAGCAGAGAGACGGTCACCGTGGCCTTGGACAGCTCGGGCCAGCCTGAGCACATGGAAACAAGAGACAGAGCATCCACCCCCCCACACACACAAACACACACTGCCTGGCTACATCAACAAGCTAAAACCTTGTGTTTTCACAAGGGAGAGAGAGAGAGAGAGAGAGAGAGAGAGAGAGAGAGAGAGAGAGAGAGAGAGAGAGAGAGAGAGAGAGAGAGAGAGAGAAAGTAGACGGGAGTGAGGGAAGAGGAAGACAAGGAGACAAAATAAATGTTCAGAGTGGTGTGTTTGTGTGTGAATGATATGTCTATAAAAGTTAATTACAGACAATGGGCAGCAACATGAAAACATTTCGGTATACAAACGAGAGGCCCCAAGCTTCTTGTTTAGAGGGGTAAACAGAACATGAGTCTACAGGACTTGAGAAATAGTTAAGTAATATGAAACCAAAAGATCTATGAAAATGTGATTAAGCTATTGTTTTACATTGAAGTCCATATGATGGGGGTATATCAAAATATGATGGGTGAATCGAATACTCAAATTAAGCATGTTCTAGGTCCACTATTATAGCAAGGCATTTTTTCAAAATGTACAGTACAGTTAGTTACAGTACAGTAATTTCATTATGGTAAAAATAATCTAACCTCCAAAGTGAACTGCCACTAAATAGCATATTCCAAGGCAGTCACATGAAGAAGAGAACCCCCCCACAAAACAATTATAAATAATCTATTATCCTGTCTGAGTATGTCCGGACTCCGGACTACACAGCGTTAGAACGTAGCCAACACTCTGTACTCTTTAGACGCAGGATGACTAAGCTGCCAGTGTCATTTGGCAGGCCAACTGACATGATGCTTCGTCTTTGCCTGGTTGGCATCGTGGTGCAGTAGACACACTGCAGCACGGCCTATGAGAACACCCTGTGCCACAACAAGGAGAGGGAGAGGGAGAGGGAGAGGGAGAGAGGGACAGAGACAGAGACAGAGAGAGAGAGCGAGACAGAAAGAGAGAGAGAGAGAGAGAGAGAGCGAAAGATGGCTTAACATACTCCAGATGTCAATTGTCAGAGCCTTAGATATGTTCTCTCGAAATCACAATACCGAATACAATATGCTCTTCTTTTATTTTGCTGGTATGTTGCATTATGCCATGCATTTAACAATATTTTTGTATTTCATGGTAGTCAACAAGACTCAGTGTGTCAGATAAGGCAATCATACTGCCATTAGTATATGTAGTGATGTCCTGGCAACACTATAATGACAACAATCATCGTTAGTTGCTTTTCACCACCTTGTGCGAGTTCTAAGTCATCAGGGGAAGAGGGTCAACAAATGAAAAGAAAGAACGATTGCGGACCCGTTCCTGGGTGTCAGGAAGAGGAAAGTATGGGCTGTCTATGCTTCAAAGAGGACTCGAGGTACAAGTGTGTTAACACGCAGTTAACACTGGTCCATGAACCGTCCCTCAGTTTCGTAGTTCCACCTGACTGTGTGCCTCCTTCTCTTTGCCACGTTGACATATGTGCCGCCAGAGCACATAGAGTCATACTATTGGTCACAAGGAACTTGTCGTAAGAGTTGGGAGGAAAATGCACACATTTATGATATGCTCGAGTTTTCCTCTGGGTATCATGGGGCGATTTCCTCTCTTTGAGGGCAGAGGTGAACCCCAGCCAGTTGAGCTGCCCCTAACCACTCAGCGTGGGAGGTAGTTAGCTACCAGGGATCAGCGGAGACTGCTGGATGTTCCTGCGACCCTGGCTTGGGGAGGTCACGCACTATAGCCTCGCTATTATGGAAGTCAAGAGGATTTTTTCTGGATGGTTAGTGTGGTTAACATAAGTAATACTGTATATTACTGTATATATTTTCATATTTGGATTAACACAGATCATACTGTTAATACTGTATATATCTTTGCATATTCATATTTACCCTTCATTGTTACTTGTATATTCCCTGTATACATATGTAAATGCTCTGCACTTTACTGCTTTTTTGCATTTCTGGTTAGATGTTAAACTGCAATTCATTAGGACTCCCTGCAAGGAAAATAAAGTTGAAAAAAAATATCAAAAGAATCTAAATACATGTTGAGTCAGCTCAGAAACGCAGTGTCCAGTGGGTCTACTGATGTTGCCTGCCCCGGTCTGCTGCAGCTCTGAAATGTGGAGACCCAGAGGAACCTGGCCCCGGAGCGATTAATGGACGTCACCTTTTCCCACCACTGATGATGAGTGAAGGTCCTTCCATATACCTCTGCCAATACTAGCCAATACTAGCCAATACTACATTTCACAGGATTAGCCGAGAGTGGGACTCAAACAGCCCGCCTATGTCAAGCCTTCTATATTAATGTCTGAATTCTGCACGAGAACAGGAACTAGAACAGCCTACATCCTTACCACATGACGGCAACGACATCTGCGAGAGGTATAGTTTAGTTTTACGACATTTTAGTGGCCATAGCTCCAAACCAATTTACAGCCTTGCAGCACGTAACCAAGTTATGCCCAGGCTGTTGGCAAGCCCTCATGGAGCGTTGAACTCTGAGGAACTACTGTAGATCAAATGCCCTCTCCTTAAGAGGAGGCGTCTCTGGAGGATCTGGTCCCAAGGCAGAGGTCTGACATGAAGATGGCCAAATGGTCAACGTGCAAGTGCAACTCGGCAGGTTCTGAACAGGCCTGAGGCTCATCTGGGCTCAATTACAGCATGTTTTGCTACAAGTCCCATACAATGAGTGCATGAAAAGGAAAATGTGCAACATACTTTGCAAACTGCAATATACCGAATTATAATAATATCATTTTGGCTAATAATGTATTTGAGAAACAATTTGAAAGATCTATGTACATTTTTTCAAATGCAAAGTCCCTATTATTTCTTGGTCGTCTTTTAGTGCGTCGATTAAAATAATTAAAGAGTTTGAATTGATTTTCATTTTATACATGTCTTGTAATAGCAGGCTTTTGTTTTAAAGTTCTTCCACATGTCTTGCAATGTCGGCCTGGGCACCTTAAATCTATAAGAGATTAAAACTTAGAACGATGTGCAATCAAACCGCTAGCTTGTGCATCCTAGGTGTAAAGTAACAAATAAAAACTGCAGTTGGTTACATCTCTGGACATTTTTCAACCTTTGTTACCTTTGTTATACACATGTTGGTTACATTATTCTGGCACAGACCAAGCAACATGCATATTAAACAATATTTTACAGATATTTTTATCTTATTTGTATAGGATTAAAAATGCATTTAAGAGAACCTCCCTGGTTCCCCCATAATTCGCGCCCCGGATCCTCCCTCACAACAGAAAGAGCAGGATGTTCAGGCCAGTGCTTTTAGCTCTACTCCTCCATACTGAATGTCCTCAATCTCTGCCTGCCACTTCCTTTCCTCCCCCGTCATCATGCAGCCGGTTACAGTGAGAGGGAGAAGATCTCTTCCCCTCCTTCACTCTGCTCATGTCGTAAACACCGGGATGTGAGACAGACTCATGGCCCATCCACAAATTCATTGTCAGATATAAGGATGTAGCCTAACTGACGATTCCTTTTTAGTACCCTTGATTCAACAAGCAGCAAATCGTTTTTGGATCATTATTATAAACTATTTTTTTGGTTGTTTTGTTTCAAATGGTTCTGAAAGGGAAAAAGCTACCAATATACAAATATTTGAGGGACTCGGTTGAACAAAAAACACTTGCAGCCTCAAAACATTATACATACATCGTTTTTTAGAGAAAATTGTGCTTACGAGAACAATTATTTAAGAGAAGGACATTAAAACAGACGTTTCAATTCAACATTGACCCCTCAACATATTATTCTGCCATTTGTCTAATTTGCCTCAAGCAATAACTTATCTCTTTTATCATAAGTAATACGATACGACATTTCAAATAATACAGAGAACACGCAGAAATAAGGAATTGTAATGAAATACGTTGGCCCATTTCCGTGCAGGTGAAACTAAGACATAACAGCTGAGAGGTCTATGGGGAAGCAGGCCCCGCCCCCCTCCAGAGGGGATCAATGCACATAAATGGAAGAGGTCGCGGACCTTTGACATCTCCTTTCAGCCGGGGGAGGGGCACGGGCCTTTGTGCGATTGGCTTTAATGATCCAATTGTGCAACAGTGTCATACACCTTAATACAGTACACACACACACACACACACAAACACACACAGGGTCTCACCTTACTTTGCCTCTTGCCACGATTTCACTCCCCCCACCCCCTCCTTCCTCCCCCTCTTCCTCCTCCTCCTCCTCCTCCTCCTCAAAACCCCCTAACCTTATTCACATTCATTAAAACCAGTTGGGTCTAAATACATGCTAATGGGTTTGGGGCAAATGTTGAATCCTACTCGCAGTGAAAAATCCAGCTGTCAGTTAGTTATACTCTGTATGAACAACAACATCTTTAGACCCCTGGCTTTCTTTGTAATTTATTAGATCTAACTCTATTTTTTATCTTATTAAGAATTGATTGGTTCTATTGAAAAACCTAGTTTTTTGTTTTGAGCTCTACATGCCAAGAGAAAGTAAAGAATGAAAGACTAGCTAATGCAAGTAAAACAAAAAAAGTGATTTGATTTAATCTGATTTTAAAACAGTATATGACATCTTCTGTAGTAAGTGTTTTCTTATATCTCTATCAGTATTTCTTTCTGATATATTAAATGTTTATTAAAGGTTTTGACGGAAAACTAAAGAGATCTTTAAAACGTTGGCCTAGCGCTTCTCCTTATCCATTGCAACAATCTGTTTTAATCTATTTCCTTTCATCTTCCTTCTTTTTTTTTTTTACACATGGTTGACTGTTAGATGACTTTCTGGCATTCTTGACCCAAATTTAAGAAGGAACCCAGGGGTTAAAAGTTTACAGGCCCTGCAGAAGTGATGCTGTGTTAATCCTCTAGTGACTGACGTCTCATTCTGATACCTTTGAATCAGAATAAACTACTAAAAAACACGATGGTCCGGTGAGTGGAGATCCCTGACCTTGTACGACACACATTGACCTTGCTCTACTGATTCACTTAATTTAATTTAATTTAATCTAATTATCGACAATTAGAATGAGTAAACCCAAACAAAGAATCTCAAGCTCACGCTCATGAGGGTAGTTTTTGTAGTTGTATATATTTATATATATGTATATTTCATCACCGCTGTTAAAATATATTGATAACCATTCAGGTAATCAAAGCGAGATCTATTTATACAAGGATAAATTCGTCTTCTGTTTGTCAAACCCCACTTAAACAAACCTTAAATTACATCAAACCAGCGGGTCACCTGTTTAGAGTCCACATCGGACACAGAATTACTCCTCCGTGGAACAGACAGGCCATGTGAACCAACAGCAGTACACGTATCTGGGAAGCCGGAGCTTCATCCCCTACTGCCATCTGTACCGGGGATCAGGATAGAGAGAGTAAGCTATCGCTAAACATAAAAAGAAATCTGAGAAGATTTCTTCTCCAAAGCCATCAAAGAAGCCATTTCCAGAAAGTCGGACAGACTCCCCGCCGTACTGTGGCTCTCTCCCTGGCCCGACACAGCGTCAGCTCATCCAAACTCAAGTTGTGTTTCATCAGGACACCTTCTCCTCTAAGAGGTCAAAAGAGAAAACGATATGTTTGAAACAACCCGCGGCAGAAAGAGAAACCCTCCCTATCAAGTGACGAGATAGCAAATCAATTGTTATGTATGCCCTTCTGTTTTGGCTCAGTGTTTGCGTTTAGGAGACCAATTGCATCCTGCCTTGTCAAAACAAGGAATAGGCAGCAGAGAATATGTGATTTAATATGCCAGAGGAGGTATTCCAAAATACAAAACAAGCCGGGCCGAGACCACGGATAGTTCTGTGGTTTTCATAGATAAGAGCCTCCCAAATCTTCATGGCATATGCATTTTGTCTTAAAATAAGAAGCATTTATTTAATGCAGGAAAATGTCTCTTTAGCTATACACCTGTTACCTACATGTGTTGCATTTGTGATATTTTTTAATTCTATCTTTCCCACATATCAGCCAATATCAACCAAAATAAATCAGTCTGGTCAGAGACTAAAAGAAATTGAGATTTTTACCCCAAATGAAAAATGCCGGCATATTAAATGAGAGGAGAAGACATTCTGGATTGGAAGAGAAGGTATAATGTTAAGATGGCAATGAGAGAGGAAGAAGAGTTGCTAATCGAGCCGTTATCTTGGTGATAAATGGACGGCAATAGTGGGTTTTTCTGCACAATGTTTTTGTGCAATAGACTATTTTAAGCATGCCAGTGGTTTTTGTTGTAAGAAATGTCAACGTTCATTACTGGATAAGAGGTACGGCTGTAGAATAGATCTTGAAATGTACTTCTGAATGATTTTTGAGTCAGGCTTTGATGCTTGCTCACTGATATCTAGAAACTGACATGTCAAGATAAATGGGTATTATGTAATAATTCATCAAGTTCATTGTTACCTAGTAATATGTCATTAATCATTGATGCAGCGCTGTCCCATAATTTATAATAACAATTGCTTTGAAAGGATAACATCCAATTAATAATTAAAGTATAATTTGTTCTTTTCAGATGTTTTGGTTATTTAATTAGCCCTCTATTGGTCTTGACCAGTTTTGGATGCAGAAATCAAGTCATAGGACCAGGTCTACCATGCGGATAAAAGTTTTGGTTACCTAACCTGACACGAACAAGGAATTAAACAGAGCACAGAGGGAGAGAGACGTCTCCTTCAAGGCTACGGCGAGAGAAAGAGAACCCTGTTTGAGTGCCGCATGGGGCCTCACACAGTCCGTGTTTATCTCCTGTCCAGATTAACTCCCAATTGTTCTTGGGCAACAAAGGCTGCCAGTGAGGAAGCCAGTCCCCCAAGGGCCAGATGGTCAGCGTTCAGGGCCCTCTGACCCCCCCTATAGCCACGTGCCCCACCTGACAGTGCTACGCATGCTCTGGGCAAGACAAGGGACACCCAGCAAAACGTCACAATCTGCATCACCACACTTACATCACTGCGCATTTGTGTGTGTTTTTTTGCTGCTGATTTTGTGTGTGTGTATGTGTGTGTGTGTGTGTGTGTGTGTGTGTGTGTGTGTGTGTGTGTGTGTGTGTGTGTGTGTGTGTGTGTGTGTGGGTCTGTGTGTGTGTCTATGTGTCTGTGTCTGTGTTTCACATTTGCAGGGGCATTTATATATTAAGGGTGTGTGTAAATCAACAGCATGTGGCCATGTAGTTTGGGCCCTTAATTGACCTGAATTGATCAAACTGCAAGTTATGGATATTTGACAATGGGTGCTGGAAGTTGAAAATAGATGGATGTGTGTGAAGCTCACATATTCCCTTCAAATATAAACAAATATTCATATGCCAGATTGGTGGTGGTCTTCTTAGGTATGAGAGTAGTCATCATGCAATTAATGGTGTTGCATATTTGTATTTGTGTAAGTGAGGGATAAGACTACATTCATGCTATGATTTTTTTATTCTATTTTTGCAGGGAAATTTGCATTGGTGACATAAGGAATGCAACCTTTGCGACATTAATCAGGAGCAGGGAAGATTAGAATCTGGTCAAGATAGACTGGTTTGCCTGTAATTACCACAACAGTGACCAAATACTACAACTCCGGGTCTCACCTTTCTGATATCTTGTTATCTTTAACTGTTGAAAGTCTATTTCAACACCTCTCCTAAACACGGTAACAACATTCAAAGGTAAAAATGAATGGTGTAGGCATACCGGTCACACTTCCACAAAGCAAAAACAACACACCATCCCTATATTTCAAACGCAAACTGGGCACTTTGTAAAGGGGAGAACGGGCAAAACTGTGCCTTTTTTACATGTCCTCCACAACAGGCTTTGTTTGGCGTTGGTAGTCCACTACTTCAGCGACAAATAGCGAATATAAATCAAACCGACATTTTAATATATTTGGGGATCTGCTGAAGCTTATTGTAAAATAATAATTATTATATATATATAAAGAACGAAGAAATTCACAATGTAATGACATTAATTCGCAGTTACAAATGCGGACGTACTGTCATTAGCCTACATGAGCAGGCGTCACGAAGCAGAGGCTACTAATGTGTGGCTTTAATGGACTGACCTTATCCTATTCCTGCTGGCATTTTAATGTACTTCTTTATGCATTTCAGGTAGGCCTTTCCAAGGTGTAGCCTACACCGGGAACTTCACGCTCTGTCAAGCTAAAGTTCAATTTAGGAAATGTTTCTTTTTTGTATCGCAATAGAAATCGTCACCTGCATCTAAGGTATTCTGTGCTCCGACTGGGCTACGGACACCGTCAACATGGTGTGCGGATTTGGCAAAGCGCGTCCATTTCAAAAGTCACATTTCAAAGGTTGCTAACATAAATATATTCGCGCGCTTACCTTTTGGCCAAACTGGAAAGCGTTAAATCGCCGCGTCCATCGACAGTCTAAATGCAGTTCTGCGGGGTTACAGAGTAGCAGACCGACCGCCCCGGAGGATCTGCTCTACGGGTCTGCATCAACAACTCAGCCACTCGCAGGGAGCCCCCGGCTGACGTTAGTGAGTTAGGCTGTATATACCGTTTGGGTCTGCCGAAACACCAGGGATCATCTGGCCGAGCGTCTCAGAGAGAATGCGTCGCCCACCAAGTGGAGATGTGCAGAACATCTCCGACTCCCCTCTGGCCGAGTGTTTTTTTCTGATTAAGATATTGTGTCTAACCTTATGTCACGCACATGGTGCAAGAAGCTTACACGGTTGCGCTCAACTACAGGGAATACTCAGCACGAGCGGGTGTCTGTCGGTCTGTCTGATAGATATAAAGACGTATATAGAAAGACAGACAGACAGACAGGCAGGCAGGCAGACAGGCAGGCAGGCAGGCAGGCAGGCAGGCAGGCAGGCAGGCAGGCAGGCAGACAGACAGACAGACAGACAGACAGACAGACAGACAGATATAGGCAAGTTTTTAAAAAGCTTGAGAATAGCGCCCTCTGCTGGAAAGGGCGCAATAGATGTTCTACCTAGACGGATGCACGTGAGAAGGACGCTTTTTCTTTTTTATCTTTAACAAAAGACAATCATTATTTTTCTCAAAACAGCAGCGTTGGTTATTTAAATATCAAAAAATGCATACATTTTGTAATGTGGGATGTTTTATCTTACACAAAATATGTTTTGTTTTTTTTGTGTGTGTGTTTTTATGTTTCTGTCAAAAACATGGATTTGAAAACCAACCAAATAGACTAGAGGTCAAGTACTATCGGGACAAACCTCAAAGAAACTGCTGGCAAACCGACAAGAGTGATTTGATGAAAATGTGGCAAATCATACAATAAAACCACAATGATTTTGAACCATAATATGGACTCAACATAATATTGGTTGTATAGAAATCACCTTCAATCTATTCATCAAATAATTGAATTATTTATAAAAAATGAATATTTGTAAATATGACTAGGCTATAATTGGCTGTAAAATGTAATAACAAGCTCATTATGCAATGTTGTGTTATAGGATGTGATGCTTTACTAACAAATAAATTACAAAAATATTGTTGTTTTTTTTGGTGAAAATAAATGAATAACTTCCTTTTACAAACACTTTTTAGTGCCAAATGTGACTATTCTCTCATCCAGTAGAGGGGGATCTTCTGTTGGTCAATGCCAGGGATGGAGGGCTTCTGAAGCAGGTCGTTTTACCAGAGGGAGTTGGCTCAGCACAAAATGGGCTCCACTCCAGTGTACTTTATGAAAGGACTGAAACAACTCCAGATATGAGACAGGAGGAAGGCACAGCCTTTTCCCCGGATCCCGATAATCAACACATTTGAAGGGACCTGAAAGTATTGGCAGACAATTCGCAACCACTTGATTCAACTGTAGGTATTTCTGGTGGTTGTTAAACAGGGATATAATTTTGAGTTTCCCCATTGTCAATGATGAACAACAACAATGAGGAAATTATACTGAAATAATAATAATATTTGATTCTTTATTTTCACGAAAAGAATTGTGATATGGGTTTAGAATATTATCTTGCAAACAAATGCTCTTGTTCATTTTAAAAGACATGTTTGGTTAAGATCATTTTCCAAACGTAACCTTTATTGGAATGATATTATTTGCATCTTCAATTAGGGCCATCTTCAATTAGGGAGTTGTTTTTACATGCAACTGGTTAAGCACCCAGATCGATTGCACCAGGACTTCTGGACCTGGCTTTGATATATAAGGTGTGATGGCTCAGCTGTGAGTGATGAGGACGCCATTTACTAATTAGAATCAGTTAAGACCGAAACATCTCTTTGTTATGGTGAGAGGGATCATATAGAGTGGGTGTGTCTAAGCAAAGCCGGCCCACTCGATAGGGGACACCATGTAGTTTGCCTATCAGGTTGCTGACTAAGCAGGTGCCAGATGGAGTTATGGCGCACCTTTAGACAAAATTCTGCAGGGAGTTCCTCTCTCTCTCTATCTCAGAGATGTGTTCGTCAGCCAGCTGACACCAGCCAGCTGAAGTTCATCACATCATTAGATCAGTGTGTATTCGGGGTTGTGTCAGAGGCTCCAAGCACCTCAGTTTCTGCAATAGGACAAGGTCTCTGTTTTGTGGAGTCCCATATTATTCAGTCCCGTGGACTATTAACATTCAATCTCTGATAATTGTTGTTTATTTCAGGAGGGGAAGCTGTTGGTGTTGCATGTTAATAGGAGGTGTTTATGTTTCATATTCAGTGCGTCGTGCAAAATGAAGTTTTAAAAATTATGCTGGTAGGCCTATAATATGTGAATATCTTTGAAGTTGCCTTTTCTGTAAACATGACCTCAAAGGAAGTCAGTGGTCAAGATTCAAGTCAAAACTCAATAGATTTCAGTTATTTCAAAGGGGTAATCTAACTTAAATACATGATTGTCTTCATTGATGCTTCAACTAAAAGTATCAAAAATCGACCGAAACAATCGGTATGCGTTGCATTTCCATTGTGATTTTGATCGATCAGTGGCCTTCAATACATATATTCTGATGGATAATGAGAACAAAAAGTTCTCATTCAGTTATGAATTTCTTACAGGCAGCATGTTGGGCGGAGAGCAGCAACATGTTGGCTAAACTCCTTGAACGCGCCTCTGCGGCCCATGCGCAGTGCTTGACGTTTTGAAGTCGCTCCTCCGGGGTGTTTGAACAGGAAGGCGGACATGTTGGGCAGGCTGTGGGAGAAAATCGGGCATCGTCTGATTTTTCGAAAAATAACAAAAACTGAAGTCTGATATATGCGTGGCGGATCGGAAAAAACGACTTACCTAAACAACAACAAACGACGATCAGTGCCAATGTACGGCATGCAGCGGGAGGACCGTCAGGGAGGGTTTTAACAACACCGTGTTTTAAACTGATCAAAATTTGGAATAAGTTTTTTCACCACTTCTACTTTGCAGCTGTCAGACTCGTTTGAGGCTTTTTTATGCATATGCCTGGCACGGGTATGGACATGGGCCTGGACTAATCTTTCCACATGTATCAGTTTGTAATCTATCGCATTTAAGTTTTACTCATCTTTTGTCTGAAGCACATACAATTTTAAACCCTTATCCTCTGCGGCATCCTGTGGAGGCTGACTAATCTGTTGCCGCATTTATCTGGTGCTGCTGAAGTGGACTGGCACTCACTCTGGGATCTATATTTTTTAATTGGAAGATGTGGCATTTTTGTGTTGAACACCGCTTTAAAAGTTTTGTGGTTTGTGTGAATTCGAGAAGAATTCACACACTTTGAAGTGCGGTCCAGTGCTCACACGAAGAAAGGGAACATTTGGCTAGCTAGCTACCACTGGCTGCTAAGCTAGCTAGCCTCCTGGCTCGTCCGTAAGGCTGGTTTTTGTTCACAGCGAAGCGGTGGAACTCATCATAAAAGCAAAAATGTCAGCCGGAGAAAGTTTGGAGGCTCGGTTTGAGAAAATCGATGCCATGCTGAAGGATCCCAAGTCGGAAGTGAACACCGATTGTCTTTTGGTGAGTTTACAGCTCGGTAGCTGGTTTAGTAGCCGTTCGGGGTCAGACTACTCCTTGGAACAGAACAACACTGGAGGAGCACATCGCCCAGGTGTGAGAACACCGAAGCCTCAGTTCATATAGGCGACAACAACTATCAAATCAACTCTAGATGCGTTGTAATTTAACTTATCAGGAATTTTAATATACATCTTTCATATGCCCCAGGATACATGCCGTTCACGTAACTGGCAGCTTCCCATCTATCAACATATTGAAATAGTAGTTTCATCAGTGAGTGTATTCATGTTTTTCCACGCAATTTCAAAATAGCATCCCTGAAAACGTATGGGAGTATGGATACTGGCTTAAGCCAATAACAACATATAATTTGTCAGGATATGTATGCAGGGCACATGTTCGAATCATTGATTATGTGAATACAATCTAGGACAGTAAAGCACGAGACTACACAAACAAACATTGACCTTGATTTTGTGACAAACTAAATGGGTGTTATTTAAACTTCATCTGTGGTTTATAGTTTCTTTTTAGATTTCTCACTTTCTGCATTTGAAGCATTTGTTTTAAAACCCAGTAGACATAGCTGCATCAGTACACCTGTCTGAGGCAATGTGGCCTAGCCGTTTCCTGCATGTATGCATCACAGCTCATGATGTGGCTCTCCTGTCTACAGAAGGCGGAGGCTGCCACATGCTCAGTTCACTTAGAAACACCTCCAGAGGTCTTTATTACAGGAGGCAGGCAATCCAACCTCACTGTGACTCCTGGCAGCAGTAGACTGCAGGAAGAGTTGTTACAAAACAAGAAGTTTGAAGCGGTTGATTATGTATTGGGACAATCACAGCTATGGTGACACAACAAGGCAGGCCCACACTTTTTTTAATACAGAAATCCATTTGTAAAATTGATATGCAATGTATCTGTACACTGATGGGTTCCAGGGCTCAGATTCTGTACAGATCGATCATGTGGCATTCTAAACAAATGGATTGTCTTGAGGCTTTTGTCCATTTCCTGAGATTGTTTTGTATAAATGTTTGATTTGTGCTTGCAGGCATGGTAGAGTTGGTTTGTATATGTTGTGTCTGGGTTCACATTGTGTGTACATTTATTTTACAGGTTCGACGGTCCTACAGTAATGACAACATGGAAGCTCCATTAGCATTTAGATCATTTTGAGCGTTATAATTGTATGAAATTTGAATACTGAGAAAATTCTTGAGGTCACACGACTCACTCTTATTACGTAATGGTTGATGCACACGTACATTTGGGGAAGAGTTTTTTCTTTTTCTTTTGCAAATACTTAGTTCTCACTCTTTCCATTAGAGAAGTTAGCTTGTCTTGGTGACCTCTCAGCCGGTTGTAGAGTTAAAAAAAACAACTAATTAAAACTCCACTATAAGTGCACACACGGTGCATTTTAATGGCAAAAAAAGGGCTGTGGGGAATGTTCCTGCCGGCAGCTACATACACAAGGGTGTTGTTCCTCTTTTTCCCCCCCTCTCTTGCTCTGCAATCTTCCTCTGATCAATGAATGGAGGCCTTTTGCCCAGGCACTCTCCATGCAGCTCCACCCACAGCTTAATAAAATTCCATGCTAATCAAATAACCTCTTGTCTTTGACTGGGCTAGAGTCCCCCTGTGTGTTCCTGAGCCATTCTGTGCGTCTGTAGAGATTGAGAGAACGTCAGAGAGGGATAGAACGCTGAAAACAGGCATGCAGGCTCTGAGGTAGCTGGGTGTGGGCTCAGCTCTGCACCCATAAACCAAAATTATGTGAACGAGAGACTCATGTTTCTCAAGGCCTTGAATCGGGACATTTAACTCATGAACGAGCTCCTAGCATGCGTTACCTATGAGTAATGGGTCCCACTGAAAAGCACAATGCAGGCCTGTTACTGGCCCCTCTTTCTGTACCTGAGTGTCAGACCGGGGTTCTGTTATTGCCCCAGTGTGTATTTGCGGTGTGGCGGTGGTCGGGCCTGGGTTTACTAGTCCTGTGTTGCCGCTTAGCCTGTGTGTGTGTGACGGGGACATTCGGCCCAAACCGGCCCACTTGGCTACAGGGTGGCCTTTAAGAGCGCAGGGGTGTACTCTGTCATCCTTATCTTCTCCCTCCCCTAAATATTTTCTGCTGGAGAGTGGAGAGCCTTATCTAGGTTGTGTTGCCCTCCATCACCGTCCTCCAGGCAGGCTCTTAAGAGCCATTCTGAACAGGCCAAATTCCTTGCATTGTGATGGCAAGGCTCACTGACATCAAGCTGCTGTATATTGTCTATGTCCGTTTGTTTATCTGTGGGCCTTAATGGTGCACCTGGTTCAAACATTTTACAATGCGGTACAAATGGAATACCCACAGCAATAACACATTTACCCAGTTGGAGGAATGGAACAATTCTTGATTGCAATGTGGGGTCTGCTCATGCTTTTGGGCCCTTTATGGAATAGGCAACTTTCAAATTTGTGCAGTGAAATGATGAGGATATGCTGGGACATGTTGGGTTTTGATATCGGCCCTGTTTAAGGTAAACTTAAAACTTCCTGCCGCCCTCATTGATGTTGCTGTAACATTTGCACGTAAGCTCTGCACTCTTCAGCTGTTTTTTTTATGTTACTTTGAATCTTAATCTGTATCTGTATCTGGCTCCAATAACAGACCAGCATAGCCATGGATTTCAGACCCTCCTAGGAGGAAAATATGGCGTGATCAGGCCCAAAGCTGGTGGCCCCCACCATTTTGCGATCTATCCATATTGTTTATCGCACTGAAGAAATAGGCTATCATGGCACCACACCTTTGTGTCAAGCCCACACTCGGAAACACTCACTTATCATTTCTAAATGAAGGACTGTCAATTATTTTTTAGCAATTTACCAATAATTGTCAGCAAAAAAGAGATTGAATGTTAGATAATTGGTTGCATGCAGCCTGATATGTCATTGAAATAATTTTGGCTGGCTAATCATAGAATATTTATTGCTGTTTAAACGGCCACGGGTCTTTTTCCCCTCCTTGACTGAAGTCAACTTTCTTAATCTCCCTGCCAGGTCTGCTGTTGATCTAAATAGTAGGTACCATCGCTTGTTTGTGTGTCCGATCTACTCCATTTGGCTCACACACTATTTTGATCCATTTAATTTGAGTTCCTATTTTATGATGGAGAATTCAAAGAGGCCAACATTATTCAACCATGCTAAAATTGGAAATCTCCATAAGAACGTGGCATTCCTTGGAGCAGACTTGATGTATATTGCTGTGATGCTACAGCTACGAGATTGTCATGCCTTCCACTTTAATAATGTACACAAAAGTTAACTATTAGTGTGATTAGGCATGTAACAATGCAGTAGGCTCTGCCTAGGCAGGGGAGCAGTCCTCATCTGGTAACCTTTGTCTTGAATGCACAAACATAGGGTGTTGCATGCACTGATAACACAGCTTTAGGTTTTATGGCCTTCAATCTCTGCAAGTTATACATTTGGACTGTTACGACGCTCTGTCATAACAGACAATATTGCACATCTGACAACATTCCATCATGTCTAATTTGAAGGTGGAGCGCCATGTCAATTACATAGTATCAAATTATAAACTGCACTGCCACCAGTGTGAATGTCAGTTAAACGAGGCAGTGCTGGGCAATGGGTGTGCATTGTCGTTTTTTCTGTTTAAGCATTACATCCTTCTCCTATTGTTAGTAGCTAATACAGGTCGGCCATTTGTAAACTGCTCCTCAGCTATTCACCCTGGACTTAACAATGGCTCCAGCAATTTGTACCTTTTTGTTCCTCAGCTGGGCAATCATGTACTGGAATGCAGGTATAAAACTATTTACTCTGAGGTAATTTCCCTCCGGTTTCTTCCTGGAGAATCGCAAGGCCTTCTGCTTTCCATCGCCTGTGGTAACTGAGGAAATGGGCTTCGCTCTTGCAGTGTCACTCACATGATTCAGCAGCCTCCCAGGCCTAATAGACACAACCATAAAGTGAGTCCACATCCTTGGACATCCTTGGTTAATACATTTGTTTGGATGAGGTCAGCTGTCCTATGCGAGATGGGGAAAGCACTGTAACTTTTCTGTGTCCTAGACTTCGGTCGGTGGGACCACGGGAGAGTGCTCCTCTTTTGCAAGAACTCAATTATATTTTGACATGAAAGCCTTTGTGACAGTGATTCTGTCTCGGCTGGGGCCTCATAAAGAAATGGAATGCCCTTGTTTCGCCATGGCTGCGTTCACTGTCACTGCCGTTTATCAAGCGAGGCTGTTGGACACACAGTCTTTCTAGGTAAGTGGACTCTCCTGTCAGTCGATATCACATACTGCCCGAGTATGTGAGCGGGGCTTTGAGCAAAGTGTTTGGTCCGAGGAGGCGAAGGAGCTTGCCAGTAGCCTACACTCTGCCTACGAGGGGGTTGCAAAGTTTCTGAAACTGTGACTATTTCAGCGCGTATATAAATAAGCCCGACAGAAGAATAGACCCAACTGTCCCTTAGTTCCCTATTTTTGTCTAGGCCTATCCCAGAAGCCAACGTTGACGATTTAGGAAGGGGAAGCGATGTGGCATTACATTTTCTGAATGGTTTTGTAATTGGCCTACATTACCGCCGCTTGTGTTTACATGGGCCCAGCCCATACATTCGCCCTTCTTTGCATGGCACCCTAAATGGCCGTCTATGGAGCCTTTGCTCACTATTGAATGTGAGAAGTGTATTGTCTCGCAGAGGTGGCAGAATTGGAAATGAAATGTATGGCTTGACTCAGGCCGGTCCACATGCCTTGTGCTGGCAGGGCAGCGAGGGGAAGATGTGGCCGTGTCGTCCCATGGAAACATTTTCTTTCTTTCTCTTTTTTCACTCCCCAACTCAAATGTCTGGAAAAAGCCTGCGTGCATATTTCTCTTCCCCTAAAGCTTAGAGAAATAATTGCCGCGCGTTACGCCAAGCGCTTGGCCTGTGTGTTCAGTATAACTATCCGCTCATTAGGTTTGCCACATTTCATTAATGGGGGAGATGATGAGCGCGTGTGTGTTTCACGCAGTAAATCCCAGAGATGTGTCACTAACCCACCGACCCGCACATCCATCCACCCGCCCGAAGCGGCATCACCACAAGTAGGAGAGGGAGCCCAGCCCTGGCAGGACCCTGTTCTGTTTTCCCAGCCATAATTTTTCCCAAGACTGTCCCCTATGATTTGTTGGCCCTCCGGTGTCTCCTGCCTAGTCGTGATGTATGGTGGCTGAATTAATGCAAGGGGGTGTCTATTTTTGTTTTCCTCTATAGTTGGATTTTTGGAAAAATTGTGAAGGCGGTGTGGTCCACCAAGTAGTACTGGCCAGCAGTTCTTGTATTGCTGGAGAGCCGTTGATGTGTTTTTGAGCTTGATTACCGTTGTCGTGTGCTTACTTCCAATTGATTCTTGGCTAGTCTCGCGTCCTAAGAGGACGGCTCATTGGCTACGTGATTAGTTCTCAATCTCGTTGGGGAACTTGATTTGTTATGCGTGTTGGCCCGCTACATAAATCAGCATTTTTCCCATTTTGTGATTTACACATAACATGTGTGTCCCCTCTCTCTTCGTTGCCTCCTCTCCCTCTATTGAGGAGTATTGTATTGCTATGACCTGCTGGTCTTATGCTTGTACCGTTCTGCTAGGTGGTTGGTGTACACTGGACCACTGTGTCCTGGCCCTGTTGACACAGGGCTGTTGCTGCTTCCTCTCGCCCAGCAGGCAACCCGACTTACTCACAAACATCTTTAGAAGCGCCACTCCATGCTTCAGATAAGACGTTCATTTAGGTGTACGTGTGCCATGGTGGCACACCCCGCTTCTCTGCCATTATACACCATTGATTATTTGTACCAGTTCCTCTTTGTAGTAAAATAAAAGCTACAAGAAAGTCACCACGGCACAAAAATCAAGCACACACGCACTTCCAGTTCCAAAAGCGCTGTAGTCCAGTCTATGTTCGCCGTCGTTTTAAAGTCTTAATATTTTCTGCTCTATTCTTTCGGTAAATCCCGCACATCTGTCTTAATCCGTATTGTTTTTTCCTTCATTTCCTTCATTGTTCATTTGGGTAGAGGAGGAGGAGGAGGAGGGGGAGGGATAGGGTTATGGCCAGGGTGCAGGGGAGGGGGGGGTTCATAATAGCATGCTGATTGAAAATAAGGCTCCCTATTTGACTTTGTACTTGGGATGGATTCCCCCCCACCCCCACCCCCTTTCCTTTCTTCCCTTTACTTTTTGTTGGGAACTTGTTTGGCCGCATACTTAAAATAGCTCTCTGACGTGTACGGTCCTGTTGAGGAATGTTGCTGCGGCCGTCCAGCGCTCTCTGCGGCAGGAAGTTATGCAAACGTGCTCCGCTGAGCACAAGCGCTGTGTGATTAGCCTCCTAACGGTCTCTCTTCATGCGCCTTTTTCTTCTGCCATTTTTGCCTTTTTTATTTTTATTTTATTTTTTTTAACCAATCAGATGCTGTATGACCATCAAGCCCCCCCCGTCTCCCCCTGAACACACTGGACCCTTTGCGCTTCTACAAGCATCTCCCCCCGCCCCTGCCGTCGGCCTTCCTTGGGTGAACTCAGGGGGCTTGACTTCATGAGGTTTTTGTTTTTCGTTTTTTTTTTAGCTCGGTTCAGCCGTTCTGTTTACGTGCGCCGTAGCATTTGCCCCAGTTGCTCTTCTGTTTTTCCTTCATTATCCAGACTCTGTGAATTCCCGTGTTGTGGTCTTCCTTCCCCGTCCCCATCCGCACACCTCTTCCCATTCTTTCCTTTTGCCTTGTCCCCCTCTCCCTCCCCTCCTCGTCCTCCACCTCCTTCCTCCCCATCCCTGAGGCGTCTGGCAGGGTTTATATCCCCTGGTGGGGTGTTATGGGTGGGGGCGTGGCGGGGGCCTCACGTTCACTGTAGTGCTCAGCAGGAGCAGCAGTCACTTAAGAGGATTCCTCCTCCGTCGCGTCTGAGCTGCTGAATCACCATGTGTCATTGTTTTGCACAAAGATGCCAAACGAAGCAGAATTCGTCTTGGGCAGGAATCCAGAGCGTGCAAATGATGTCATTTGTTGCGTATGCGGCTTGTTGTCTTAAGGATCTGTTATCACGCTAAAGAGATTTGCGTGTTACAATCTTATCCCATATTTAACGCTCCTCCCAATGAATCATAGGGTGATTTGCCGTGAAATCAGTTATTGTCGTTTGCCATTCTCAGCCAGATTCATACGAGTTGTTGAATCTGAAATTGATCATTGTGCATTCAGAAGGGGAGTTCAAAACACACCAATTATTCAACATGATAGTCAGTGCTGTGATTATACGGTTGCCTGTGATGTGCTGCTGACGGTTACCCTCCGCTCAGACTACCCAGAAGCAGCTGATCATAGCAATGTCACAGGTAACTTCATAATCACAGCGCCACATATAGTGTGTTTATTGGCTAACTTTAATCTTGTTGTGTTGTTATTGGCACTCGTTTTGAATAAGCGACCACCGTAGGGAAAACATTAGAAATCATTAAAGTAATTAAAGGTGTATTCCCCTCAGATGAACAGGAGCTAGGCTAGTGTAACTCTGCAAGTCAATGCAATCGGCTATTTGAGAGCAAATGCTAACCCAGCAAACGCTAAACCAGCAAACTCCCCTTCTGGACGCACAATGATTTGGAATTAAACAACTTCGCAATATAGAGCCATTAACAAATACCTCCGCATATCCCTTCAAGAATGGGAAACAAAGTCATAAATTCACATTATTCGTTTTTACCACAACATAAATTATTTTAATCTCTGAAAGACTGCATTTTCCTATAAAGATTGGTTTACATTGCATGCGAGTAGAGATGACCCTCCTTGAATCAAATCGTCCAGTTCAGGGTCTTTGATCAGGTCAGAATCCAGTGACTGGCTGACCGTTTGTGAGAGACCTGCTGAAGCAGGGCTGTTTCAACATCTTTGAGCTGTTAGAGGCATCTTCACTCCGTGTCATGTGTCAACCATCCTGGATTAAAGCAGATTAGATTAAATCCTGCCAGTTGCACTTCCCCTCATGCCTAGCCGAAGGCTAACTAGCCCTTATGTTTACAGCTGGTCACCAACTCAAGCGCACCCTCAGTCTATGGTGTTCTGCTTCACAATCAGTGTCATAGTTTTGATCGCTATAGCAGATCTTCTGTGGATTTACCATTTTTGTTATTTCACAAGAATGTTATTTTCAGCTGAATTGTTTTGTAAGGGGTGTTAAACTGGGTCATGATTTTAGGAACGTAGCATGTACAGCAGCCTCGGTCAGTATTGTAGCCCTAAAAGGTTGGACAATATTTCTTGACCTGTACAGGCTAGTCCATCTGATTCCCAGCTCTACGAGTGTTGTGAGGCAGATCATCAAATAGCAGGTCCTCCCTTGAGTTAATAGAAACATGTATGTCATCATTTGCTCCCCATGAAATGTGCCATACAATAAGCCTCAAAACGTTTTATTAAAGCGGTTCATCACCTACCGAACCCTTATATATTTAGTAGTGGACTGTCATCAAAAGTTCATTTTGTTACCAATTGTGTTCACCTGAGGCCTTCTTGAACAGTGATCCTTATTAACTCCAAGTGTCTGTGGCCCTAGTTTCTGCAGTGTGTCCTGCACAGTTGGCACTAGTTGGGTCTTGTCGGCGGTCTTTCGGCCGATTCTGCAATTAAATCGGAGACGGAGGGGGGGAAATCACTCGAATTGTCTGTTCAGGCTAAGCAAATCGATGCAGGAGCACTTCCTCTCACAGAGGCGCAGAACGTATGTGCTCGTTGGCCATTGGCTGTAGTCTTTGCGATGTGATCAGGTGCAACTCTTTGGCCAAGACACAGGTTACGCAAGGCAACAGTCGGCCTTCGTCCAGGCCAGTTCTCTGACATTTGTTTTGATGTGGCAGGGCCTCAAGGTAACAATTGCTAGGACGAAAATTAACTGGAAGCCTGGTGTACTGATTTGATTTCACTGTTGTTTGGGTTCTTTCAAACCAAGAACCCAAACAACAGTGCTTATCTAGGGATGTTGCCAGCAATCACAAGGGGGACTGTAGGGAATTCATTGTAATATTTTTGCGTTTCATTTTTTCTTCCCCCTTCTAGGATGGCTTGGACGCATTGGTGTATGACCTCGACTTCCCTGCCCTGAGGAAGAACAAGAGCATTGACAATTTCTTGAATAGATGTAAGTACCCTACCCCAGCAATGTAAGCTATTCACAATGCTTTCCTCCCCCTCCTCCTGTACTCCTTTCTGTGCTGACACCCGCCATGTCTCCAACAACGACATGTTCATAATCAAACCTCCACCCCCCTTTTAAAAAAACTGCATATGGGTTTATGCCCCAGCTAGGTTCAGTAAAGAAGGCCGTTATAGGGTCAGCGCCTTTATGCGGGCCAGGGCACCCAATTGTGTCTGTTGCTTTGGCATGGTCCACAAAAGGGGGCTTTCATAGATAGCCAGTGACCCAAATGATGCTTGTTCCCTTTATCAGCGTCACATCACCACTTTGAATCGTGCCATTAGTACGACACGAATGCACTGGGCTTTTATGTTGCAAGTGCACGAAGGTATCACGGGAAAAACTTGAAGGGGTAGTAATGTGATATAGAGGTACTTGTTCCAATAAAACGCCTAGGTAGTCAGTCGGGCTCTGACCTTGTATGCACATGATCTCTAAGTGGTTTACTGCAAATCACTTTCTTGTCATGGTAACATTTGTACCACCACTATCAAGCTTGTAAATTATTTTTGATTAGTACTTTAGTGTCACTCCAGCCTTTCAGGTTCAATCCTCATTTATACTTTTATATACATTCATGTAACTCGTTGTCTCAACTGTTAAATAACTAGCAATTACATGTAAGTCATATATACAAAGCAGTTTTAAGACCCCAATGATGATGAAAGCTGGAATACTAAACGTACCAAGGAAAAAACAATTCAGATTTACAGGCTGCAAAGCCCCAGGCAAAGGTTCCACGACGCATTGAAAGTGCGCTTGGGAGTTGGTACACATCTAGCAGGGCTCATCAGCAAAGTGCCGTGGGACATGGGGGTAATGGACTTGTTGTCTTGTGATGGCCTGGGCGCCACTGGCATGCCTTGCCTGAAGGGCTCGCAACTCCAGTCCCTCATGCGTTGCACCATGCATCAGCTGACTTCGATGTGCGAAGAAGAAGCAGGCCTTTCTTGGAACCCTTTTCTCCTCTTGAGCCGCTCTTATGCATCAGCCCAGTTGGAACCATTCTAATGCTGCCCTCCATGCGAATTTCAGGGTTGTGTTCTCTGACTCACTCTCTGAAATGTTTTCATTATTATAAGCCTTGGTGTTTATTTATAGATCCATTGAACTTGGATACCCTCACTCTCTTCTCTCCCTCCCCTCTCTATTTCCTCCTCGGCCTCTCTTCTCCCATCCCTCTTATTTTCCTCCTCTTGTTCTCAATCTCTTCTCATCTCATCCTCTCTTCTCCCATCCCTCTTATTTTCCTCCTCTTGTTCTCAATCTCTTTTCATCTCATTCTCTCTCTCTCTCTCTCTCTCTCTCTCTCTCTCTCTCTCTCTCTCTCTCTCTCTCTCTCTCTCTCTCTCTCTCTCTCTCTCTCTCTCTCTCTCTCTCCCCTATCCTTTCTCGTGCATGTTGTGACCCATTGGAATCAGACAGTCCAACTATGACCAAATTTGGCAGATCAGAGAATACCGATCTGCCCATGGGGGGAACCGGCATTGTTACAGCAGGGCTCCCAAATGGCGTTCCTTCAGCCGCCGTGCGGCCTCCCTGTGTCCGCCAAAATATGTTTTCCTATTCTGATGCGCTTGCCAACATGTTTGAGGTTTCTGATTGGATAAATCCCTCTCCGCTCCATCTGGACAATGCAGGGACGCTCACCTTTTGATCAGAGACGCTTTTATAGGCTTTTAAGTGCAACCGCTTGGCTCAGCGTACGGGGCTAGCTTGCAGGAGTTACTCCCCGGGGCTCTGGGTTAACTAGATGCTCCCTGCTTTCTCCGCTGTGTGTGGGCTCTCTATGACCTCTAAGCGTGTGTGGATGAGGACACGAAAGAGCCAAAACACTGACATCTGCTGTATGTCTTCTGTTTTTCTCCTTCCAGATAAAGACACCATCAGTAAGATACGGGATCTGCGCATGAAAGCGGATGACTATGAGGTGGTCAAAGTTATTGGGAGAGGAGCCTTTGGAGAGGTGCAACTGGTAAGACCTCCACGGACATTTCATTAGAGGGATCCTCAAAGTGAAATAGTCTGTTACATGTACACTCATGAGAATCAGTCCACTTATATTGTAGCTGTAGTATTGTAAGGTATTATCTTATCTCCTGAATCCGAATTATGACTATAATTATTTTGTTATGTGAACAAGATGATCAGGAATTAGTCTTGGTTATGATGCATAAATTCAACAAGACATTCTACAAACATCGTATGATAATGTACTAGCTAGTGCACAACAGAGACAGGAAAACATCTGCAAGGTGCAGCAAGTACAAGAAAGGGAAATATATTGCTGTAAACAGCTTCTGTTCCTTGCTTTCTACCTGTGGGACAGTCTCATCGGGTGGTTTGTTGTGGTCTCAGTAGGGCCGTGCCTAACTGTTCCCCTTTCACCCCAGGTCAGACACAGAGCCACGAGGAAGGTGTACGCCATGAAGCTGCTGAGCAAGTTTGAGATGATTAAGAGATCTGACTCTGCCTTCTTCTGGGAGGAGAGGGACATCATGGCCTTCGCCAATTTCGCCTGGGTGGTGCAGGTGAGTGACAGCACACAGCATTCCCAGAATACATTGCGTCTACTCTACAAGCAGCATGAGGGATGTTCCTTTATAACCAGGGGCCAGAATTAAACTTTAGTTTGTGCTGAATGGTCCTGACACTCGCGTGAGCATGGGACTCAGCCCAGCGCTCCAGAAAGTGAAACGTCTCCAAGAATCATCGTCTCTCATCACTCATCTCATCCTCCACTCGTGTTTCATTTAGCTCACATTTTGGTTTGACATTCAAGTATCCATCCACGGAAAATAAATCGTCTTGTTTGTATTTATGACACAAAACAAACATCCGCCCCTGACATTGAACACCGTACACCCCACAGCCAGCGATGTTCACACGTTTACACCAGCGTCAGGCTGGTGTAAACGTGTGAACATCTAACCTTTTAAGGGTATCCCGCCCTTGCTTCCTGTTTACTGATGACAAGCTCCGCCCCCTCCCCCCCCTCCCCCTGCAGCTGTTCTTCGCCTTCCAGGACGACCGCTACCTCTACATGGTGATGGAGTACATGCCCGGCGGAGACCTGGTCAACTTGATGAGCAACTACGACGTGCCGGAGAAGTGGGCGCGCTTCTACACGGCCGAGGTGGTGCTGGCGCTGGATGGCATCCACGCCATGGGATTCATCCATAGGTACACGCACACACACACAGACACGCACGCGTACACATGCACGCCCGCACTCACACATACACACACATGCACGCACACAAATGCACGCACGCACACAAATGCACACGTAGACACGTACACACACACACACACGCACGTTTTTTTTTTTGCTGCGCTGTTCATGGCCGTTTATTACATGTGGAAAAACGTCATGGTGTTCATTCGTGACTGCTAAAAATACTTGTTCCGGCATTCCTTTGGCCGCAGCGTCTCCGTGCATCGCTCCTAATGGAAAATTGTTTCTTTCGTCATCGTCTGCGTTTCAATTAAACCCGGCAAGACGGATTCAGGCCTAAAGAATGCAGGAAAAAGCAGTCAGACCCATGCAGAACGGATTGTATTTCAATGTGAAACGTGAGCGATAAAGTAGTGCTGTAGAGCGTAAGTGGATACCCAAGTCAGCCTAGTCTTGTGTGCGCCTTGCAATTTTAGAGTGGGCTTTTTTTCCACTGTTTTCCCCTGAAAATACATGTTGACTTTGTGAATCGCTTCAGCCTGAGCCCTAATGCCACCTCTCTGCCTCTCTCTGCTTTTGTCTCCCCAGGGACGTTAAGCCCGATAACATGTTGCTAGACAAAGCAGGCCACTTGAAGCTGGCAGACTTTGGAACCTGCATGAAAATGAACAAGGTACCCCAGTGGCCTGTTCTCCAGGGCATGGCAGCACGATGCATGTGTTCAATATAAATAAGAACCGTACTAAGTGTCCAGATTCAAGCCACTCCTTGATGTGCTTTAGTCAACTTTTTTAGAAAATATGATATAATTGTATCTATTTGACTCATTTTTTCTTTAACTTATCTACTATTTAATTTTATTGAATGACAATGTTTCTTAAGTAAAGCACTTTGAATCTGCCTCGTTTGTGAAAAGTGCTATTTAAATTAAGTGGCCTTGCCTTGCCTAATAATAATAATCGTGTTGTTGTTGGCGGCTTGGTCTCTCTCAGGACGGAATGGTACGATGCGACACTGCAGTGGGAACGCCGGACTACATTTCCCCCGAGGTACTGAAATCCCAGGGAGGGGACGGGTATTACGGCCGGGAGTGTGACTGGTGGTCCGTGGGAGTCTTCCTATATGAGATGCTCGTCGGTGAGTGGGCTGTCAAGGCCTTTGTTATTTTCACCCCAACGGCCAATCATAGCCTTTTAATCCACTGTCCTTAAGGTCCTGTAACTCACACCTTGTTTCTAGGTTTGCTTGGTCAGATGGCTTATTGCATAATAATTAGTGGATTATAAAATGGAAACAACACAAAAACTCTTCTATTTTTTACACCATATCCTTATATAAAAAATGACTATTATTTTATTATTTTGGATTCCCAATCCACACAGACGCCATCTAAATGTTTCTGGCTCCAAAATTGAACCATACATCCTTTTAAAACATCTGACGTGCACCTTTTCTGTTGCTTGGTTACAGGCGACACGCCGTTCTATGCCGATTCGCTGGTGGGCACATACAGCAAGATCATGAACCACAAGAACGCCCTGACCTTCCCCGACGACAGCGACATCACCAAGGACGCCAAGAACCTCATCTGCGCTTTCCTCACCGACAGGTCAGCGATAGCGCTGTAGTAGCGAGGTCAACAAGGCGGGGGTTAGGTGGCGTAATCTCCAGAGCCCTCGGGGCCCGTCCCCTGGCTTTGTTCCGGGCGTCAGGCGGTTCGTAGAGACTGGCGGATGGCACATAACAGCAACATAGAAGAATGTCCTTGCATGTTGAACAGCTCCCAATTGAGATAATGGGAGCCCTTTGTTTACTTATATAGCCATGTGCATTGCATTACAATGTAACTTGTTTGTGTCAAGAACATTCTTATCTGTTCTCCGACCCTATGTATGTATGTATCGTATCGTATGTATGTGTATTTGTTTGCGTGTGTGTAATTCCATGAACACGGGTTGAGGAGCGTGCGCCTCATTCATCCCTGAAAGTGGAAGAGCCTGTGAAGCTGTCCAGGAAGTGTCTCATCAATGAACCGTGTGCGTCTCCCTCCTTAGAGAGGTGCGCCTGGGCCGCAACGGCGTGGACGAGATCAAGAGGCATCCCTTCTTCAAGAACGACCAGTGGACGTGGGACAACGTCCGAGAGAGTGAGACCACGTCGGCTGGCGTTTTTTTAAAACATTTAAAAAGTGTTGTTTTTTTTTGTGTGTTTTTCAGTTTTTCACCAGATGGATCTCCCTCCATTTGTTTGTGTTTCCTCACACCCTTCCCCAAGCGGCCCAACATTGTTTGTTTTTCCATGTCGCCCACTATGGACAGTGGCAGGAAATTCTTGCAGAGGCCGGGGGGGTGGGCGGGGGGAAGAGCCATTCATTCTATATCCTTTTACAAGACCTAAGCGCCGGTGCTGGCAGGAGCGGTGACAGCCCGCTTGCTGCAGCTGGGGGGCCAAGAGAAGGGGAATGTTAACGCAGAGGGAGGGGGGGGGGGGGGCGTGACACCCGACGTGAGGGGGGATTAGTATTTAAAGAGTGTTTTAAATCCAGTGGCTGTACACGGCTCTTTTGAGTGGGTTTATATTAAATACTGCCTCGGGCTTTAGTCAGCACTTTGCTGCAGGCCAACAAAAGCCCCCCAGCCCACCCCCACCCCTCGTCCTGCTTTAAAAATATCTTATTTTAAATAAGTCCGTGATCCAGAGAACTTTGAGTAACCCTTCAGTGGATTACGGCGCAGCTGAGGCAAAGCGAAGGGCTTTGGGAAATGCAGTCTCTCAGAAGCTCCTCGTCTCTCATGGGGCTAATCTCGCCTCTACCAATCTAGCTGTGACCGATAAGACGAGAAAATAATGTCTCCAGTGGGGGATGAAGACCAGGGTGAAAATGGAATACCTTTAGGAAATGAGACGCTTCGATTCAAAGTGTCTTGCAGACATTCACACACCGACTGCAGAGTCAACCATGCAAGGCGCCAACCGGCTCGTCAGGAGCAGCTAGGGTTAGGTGTCCAACCCTCAGCTAGGAGGAGCCGGGCATCGTACTAGCAACCTTCTGTTTACAGATGAACCTGCTCTACCTCCTGAGCTAAGCCGACCCCTCCGTGCATTGTGTCGTGCAAATTAGGTGCGGGGAAGATGACCGTTTGTTAGATGGTTTGATTAGTCTCTCCCATTTGTAGGTAAAAATAAATTGGCGTAAACTCCTATACTCTGTAGCTTACCATGCAGCACCATTATTCGATGTACTTCGAGAACTCTCCACGTACAAAGAAAAACATTTTAGCCGCCAAATGCCAGCTGCATAAGTCAACTTGAAGCCACTGTTGAAGTCACTTACAACCACTGCGTTGTGTTTCCCTGGAGAGCACATTTGCAAAATGTAAATGTTCTGTATTCATGTAAATGTTCTTCCTGCATTCTTACAAGGTGTTGTGTGGAAGCTGTGTCTATTATCCCGTTCCGCTACAGAGCAACCCTACGATATCTCCTGGCACATTTGTTCCTCTAGACTGGGGGAAAATACCTGGAAGCGGGCAGAGAAACAATTGGCTATGTTTTCGCGACGCTTGAGTGGTGTGTGTGTTCAGCAGGTCCACTAATGTCTGTACGACGCAGGACACCGGGGGAATAGGTTCCTCGTTGGTAAAAAAGGGAAACTGATGCTAATAGTTAATATATATTAAAAAAAAAAAGATATACTCTAGATGAACCGTGTTCCTGTTTGTACCTGCCCACATCAAAGTGTAGTAGAAGGCCTCAATGCGCTTCCTCTGTATGTGCTCGTCTCTGCAGCGGCGGCCCCCGTGGTGCCTGAGCTCAGCAGCGACATCGACACCAGCAACTTTGACGACATCGAGGAGAACCGCGGGGAGGAGGAGACCTTCCCCACACCAAAGGCCTTTGTGGGCAACCAGCTCCCCTTCGTGGGCTTCACCTACTACAGTACTCACCAGTACGTTCATTCAATACATTCCCAACCTGTCGTGCGTTCAGGATCTGCCTTCCCGTCTCTGAAGCCAATCAAACGCTGCACAGTACGCCAGAAGATGGGAAAATACCAATGTTTTTATTACATTGGGAGGAGGCATTTTATGTTCAACCAATCTTGATAAGCAATATGGTCTAAAATGCTACTATATTTGGAACCCACTCCTGAAATTACTCCTAGTTCAAAAAGTTGTAGATTCTGTGCTTATTTTTTTCTCCCAGGGATATGTTATTTCCTCTTGTGCATGTTATTTTTGAATTTTGGCCTTTTTCTTTTACGGATGAATGTAAGACAACAATTTGTTTTTTGGCTCTGTGTGGTTGCGGTGTCATGAAAAAATATTGGAAACGAAAAACGCTGTCATGTTAGTATTTAGCACATCCATGTTTAGCTTGGTAAACAACGTGTCCTGACCTCAAACCTCTCTGGACCTACTCTGCCCAGACTTCAACGCACCACCAAGACCAGCGACAAGCGTAGCAGCGCCACGAAGGAGGACAAGAGCCATGTGAGTGTTGCAATGTTTAGAGACGGGGAACGGCAATTGAATTGGTTGAGGTCCCCCTAATCCTATAAGTTGGAGATATACAGTGATTTGGGTTTTACGTGGTAAGCTTTGTTCATAGCATGCTTGTCCATTAAACACTAACATTAAGACAAGCTTGTGTGTACACAAGAGAGTGGAGGACATTGAATGACAGTGGGATGTAGTCTGTGCAATGTAAAGCTTTGCATTATGAGAATATAATTGAGTCTACACCCCCGCACCTGGCTGACTGGCTGTCTGCTGTCTTTCTGTCTGTGTCCAGCTGGAGAATCTGCAGAAGAGGATCTACCAGCTGGAGGAACAGCTGCACGGCGAGATGCAGCTCAAGGATGAGATGGAGCAGAAGTGCAGGTACAGGAGACACACACGCATGCACGCACGCAAATGAGCGTAAGATATATGTCCAACAATATCTTATAACCTTCGGTCATTCACGTTCAAACTCACACAAAGTTTAAGGGGACTTTTATTGGACGGTTAGATGAAAATTAAAACCGAATATATTTTATATTTTTTCAGGATGTCCAACAACAAGCTGGACAAGATGATGAAAGAACTGGATGAGGAGGTAAGATAACAGAATCTGCTCTGCGGTTTACCCGAGCGGCCCTGACGCTGCGTGTCGTATTCAAAGTGGCCAAAGTAAAGAACTTCGCTGGAAATCACATGCAGTCATGCAGACGGGACAATAGATCCTTTTTATAGTAACACAAACACAGCTGTAGCTCTTACCATTAATTATCGGTTTGTAAGATTTCGGTGAGATAGCGCACCATTATAGAAACAATGTATATTTACAATGTCATCTAGATACACGTCAACCACCCAAGTGTTGTGACGCAGACACAACCGACCCTATGTTCATATTACAGGAACCGGAACCTAGTTTACTCTGCCCTTGACGATCTGTGAAGAAGGTTAATTGAATAAGTGGCGTTTGAACGTCTTTTTCCGTCTCCCCCTCTCTCTCCCTGCCTCCCCCCTCCCTCTCTCGTGGGCTACCTGGTGGCCCTGCAGGGTAACCGGAGGAAGAGCCTGGAGGCGGGCCTGTCTGCGCTGGAGAAGGACAAGATGATGATGCAGCACCGCTCCTCGGACTACCAGAGGAAGGCCGACCAGGAGGCGGAGAAGAGGCGCAACCTGGAGAACGAGGGTAGGCTGGAGAGATTTTTGGTAGAATCTGTATAATAATGACGGCAATAGATGAGAGATTTAGAGATGAGATGAAAATGTTTGTTATGATTCACTATCTTACAGTACCCCACTTCCTCCCAGTTTGTAACCTAAAAAGCCTTGTCCTCATTCGTAAAGGTCTTGCGCTTGTGTTCGTTCAGGGTCCTCCAACTGGCAACCCATGTTAGGGTTTTCTTGTCTGGGGGGGGGGGGGGCGCAGAGAACTCTCCCATATTAAGATATGGGCTGCATGTCCGGTTCTAAAGCCTCGGCGTCAATGTTTTGTTTAGTCTTTCTTTAAAGATTACTACCTCACCTGACCCCTCCATCCCAATTACCTAATAAACAGCATTTGCTGTGTGCCAAATTATTTAACCTTACTGCTATGGTCCAGTGTAACGGAGTGTGGTCGCGCTGCACCTTTAAAAACACACATGTCCTCCACTAGGAATACCTGCCACTGGCATCCATCAGAGGACAGCACTAAGTGGATTGACATTAAGCCGTTGGGACTCTTAAGACCCTGTGGTGTGTCACGCGTGCGGGCATTCACACGCACGTGCACTCGCACCCCAACACTAGTTCTATGTTTGTAGATGACTCATGTGAACCCGGGGGTCGGGTGGGTGAGTTTGCTTGGCAGTGGCTAGGAGTAGCCTCCATATCTAATCCCTTGTTCCCCGTTGGATCCCTTCCAGTTTCCACTCTGAAGGAGCAGCTCGAGAACATGAGGAAGATTAGCCAGAACTCGCAGGCCTCCAACGACAAGATAGTCCAGCTGCAGAACCAGGTATGCTGCACAGACTGGCCACGCGCGCGCACACAAATGAGCTTGCATTAACACGAAAGCACACACACAAACACACACGCACATGCGCGCACACACACACGCACATGCACACACACACTGAATGACAAGGCCAAAACAATGTGTATCCTGCAAAGGGAAACGCCTCTTTGTTAATACTATCAATCCCATTTGTCAATTAGTAATTTGTCAACGGAAACATCATTTGTTTAGCCATTGCGTTTAAGCGTGTTTATACTAAAAAGGTTTTTCTTGATTTTTCCCATAGCCACACGGCATAAACCAAAGTGACCCCTAAGTGAACAAACCGCCATGCAACCCTAACAACGCCTCTCCCTCCCCTATCCTTCCCTGACTGGCAGCTAGAGGAGGCCAACGACCTGCTGCGGGCCGAGTCGGACACGGCGGCGCGGCTGAGGAAGAACCACACGGAGGTGGCCAAGTCCATGACCCAGCTGGAGGGGCTGAACCGCGAGCTGCAGGAGAAGAGCCGCGCGGCGGACAGCGAGAAGGCCCAGCTGGAGAAAGAGCTGCTGCTGCTGCAGAGCACGCTGGAGGCTGCGATGAGGAGCTCCAGCGAGGGCTCGGAGGAGATCCGCGAGCTGCAGGGTATGGCCCGAGAGAGGCGGCATGGGATATCATGGTGGATAGTGGGATTACATCCAAGAATACGTTTCACCAATTAGTCAAAACGATAGGATCCGGCACCAAAAGCTCTATTGGCAAATATGTCGGGAGTGGGGTAATATATAAAGATGATAGGTAATGATCCCTAATATAATGCATGTCTAAATGAATTGGTAGGGACACCCCGGTGGCTGACTGGGTAGAGCGAGTACCATTAAGGCAAAGTCCTCATCGCAGCGTCCCGGGTTCGATTCCTGCCCGCGGTCCTCTACTGCATGTCCTCCCCTGAATCTCCCATACCTTCCTGTCTATCTCACTCTCTCATAAAGCATAACAATGCAAAAATAAATCTAATTGCAATCCTTTTCATGTGTGACTCTGGATCAAGTGGCTGAGAAAGCGGTATAGTGTTATCCCTTTGGACAATAGTTTAAAGCAGTACAGTGGTTTCCTGTGATAGTGTGGGAGTGAATGAAAGACAGTTAGGATATTGTAGTGGCACTGACCCAAGGAACACATTTGAAAAGTGCCGCAGTGTTACTCACCCGCACCACATGTGGTCCAGAGAACCTCTCACTCAGATCAGCCCTCCAGGCGGCCATCGAAAGGCCATGAGGAATCCCACTGCCGACAGGACCACCAGCCTACGTTTTCTGTGCCGGTTCTGCTCTGATCAGAGGTTGGCTAGTAGGGCACTGCCACCGACAACACCATCATCGGCTTTTTATTAACCTGTCAACTAGCGTTGCTTTATGGCCCAGCCAGCCTTTGGAGTTCCCCTGTGGCGATGGGGTGGCATCAAGGCCATGCTACGCTGTAATGTTGGTTAGCATGGCTCCTAAAATTAGACGGATCCCATGTGTTTGGAATAAAGCGTGAGCTGTGTATCAGTGTCCCAGTTGTTTGTGATAAAGCGTGCAGTGTGTATTGGTGTCCCAGTTGTTTTTGCGTTTGGAACTTGCTTGCATTAGACATTTCTATCTGTATGTACATATGTTGGTTTAATGTTTTCTGTGTGTTTGCTCTCTGGTCTTCAGTGAGGATGGCGGGGCTGCACGAGGACAACAACAACCTGAAGCTCAGCCTGTCCAAAGTGGAAGCTGAACGGAAGCAGGTTCAGGAGAGGAGCAACAACCTGGAGAAGGTTAGCCGCTCTCCACAGCACATCCACCACATAGTCACCAGAAAGGCCGCCAACACCTGTTAGGAGAGCCATTATGGGACGTGACGTGCAAAGAATAAACCTCCTACTATGTGTTCAAATGTAAACATAGTTGCAGTGATTTGTCACTAGAAGCAAACGTATCACTGCAATGTAGGCTGTGCAAATGTATAGCACGGAAAAGGTATTTGATATATACAGCGCTAAATCCCAGTTCAAATCTCAAAGGGGCTTAAAGGCCGCATTTCCTGCCCCCCCGTCCCCCGCTACTAACCCTCAGCCCTCCCAGGATGCAGTAGGTGCCAAGTGGTCCGTCATAGCGGGTTTCTCTTGAGGTCTATATTGATCCCGAGTGCCGCCTCACCACCTCCCCTCTCCCTCCGCAGGAGAAGAACAACCAGGAGATCGACCTGGCCTACCGGCTGAAGACGCTGGAGCAGCGGCTGGAGCAGGAGCAGACGGAGCACCGGGTGACGCGGGCGCAGCTCAACGACAAGTACGAGTCCATCGAGGAGGCCAAGTCCGCCACCATGCACGGTACGAGCGCCGTCCCTTCTACCGTGTCCCTCCGCCGTGCCACAGCACGCCCCGTCTGGCTCGGTATCTAGATCTAGCATCCTATCTAGATCTAGCACTGCATTGCTCGGTTTCTGTGTGTGTGCGCCTGTGTTCGTCCCTCTCTGCCTTTTGTGGGGTTCCCTCTTGTGTTTGTTTCGATTCAAAGGGCTTTATTAGCTAGGAAAGCATGACTTTACACATCACTGAGGTGAAATAAGAAACTAATCGTGAACAAAGTAATGGCCCAAAATGAAAACAAATAATTAAATCGTCTTCGTAATCGTATTAATCTAGCTCAGGATACTCCTTTCTTTCCTTGCTCCACCCTCGTAGTTGTTGTCTTTTCTTTACTTTCTTAAAACCTTTTCCACAACCGGTTATTTTGTTGCTCTGCCTTCTTCACATTTTGGCCTTCCTGACCGTTTGACACGAAGAGAGACTGCACACAAGCACACACGTACACATACACACACGTGCACACACACACACACACACACACACACACACACACACACACACACACACACACACACACACACACACACACACACAGATGTGCGCGTCTCCCCCGGGGCAGTTGGAGCGAGGAGGAATGTCAGGGAGTGATCTCCACGTGGCGTGTCAGGACGCTGCCTGACTGCGTATTTAAGAGCTGGACTCGTATCCAACCTTCATTTATTTTGCAAGAATAACCGTCCGGATTACACAACACGTTAGGTTTTATTCACGTGCTGCCTTGACTTGCCCGCCATCCCTTCTGCTGTACTTCGATGTACACTAATGTACATCAACAACTCCCTCCCAAGGAGGCCATTCTTACAGCCTCATCTATTGAATCGTTTTCATCATTCATTTATAAAAGTGATAACCAGAGTAAACATTTTTGTTTCAATATACACGTTTGTTTCTGGGCTTTGAGCCGTTATTGACAGGCCAATGAAAAGGTAGCGGACAGCGGGTTGAATCCCAAAGGGAACGACGTGTAGCACGTCTGCCACAGGTCCGCCTCGGAGCCCGGGACCGCTCGGCGATTGCGTACGACCTCCGACATTGGTCGGTGCACCGTGTCGCCCGGCTTTAACACCGCCCTCCCCCTCCACCCTCACAGCGGTACAGCAGAAGGTGTCGGAGGAGAGCGTGGCCCGCATGCGGGCGGAGAGCAAGGCGGTGGAGGTGGTGAAGCGCTGCTCCACCCTGGAGCTGGACCTCAAGCAGTCGCTGCAGAAGATGGAGCAGCTGATGAAGCAGAAGGAGAGGCTGGAGGACGAGGTGAGGAGGGCGGAGGGAGACCTTGGACCGTGTTGGATGTGGGAGCCTGGTTACGTGACGCTGTATGGATGCGATGCGTGGCATTCTAAAAAATACTAAAATTGACAATAATTACACATCCAAACCATTGCAGTGTTGAGATTGCCAGCTCAATATCACATCCCTTTTAAGTCCCTCTAATGTTAAAGTGACACACTCCGGTGACTGGGAGATCACGTGAGGTGATCAGTCCATGTCCCATTCATAAAAACAATAAAAGTCAGTGTAACCATCTGGGTGAGGGGGTTGCTCCCTCGCGACGCGACGCGTGTCTCTCCGACCCCTCCGCTCACTCCCTCTCCACCCGCTGTCCCTCTCCGCCCGCCGCCCCCAGGTCAAGGCCCTGCAGGTGCAGCTGGACACGGAGTCCAGCAAGCGGGTGACGGCGCAGAGCGAGCTGAAGGGGCGCGGCCAGGAGACGGACCGGCTGCGGGGGCTGGAGAAGCAGCTCAAGCAGGAGATCAACGCCTCGCTGGAGAGCAAGCGCTCACTGGAGTTCCAGCTGGCACAGATGACCAAGTGAGCCGCACGCCACAGCTGTCAATCACCCTCTACAATCCCATTCCAATGGCATTCCTTAATATTTTTAAGATTCAAATGATATTATAATTTATTGCTCAAATTGAGCCTAGTATTAATATTTACTGTGTACCTGATACACTGTACACACAGGCTTATGCATTGGCAATGACACTATCAGTGTGTGGTTGATGAACGTTCTGGCCACTAGAGGGCATTCTACAAATGCCTTCTTTTTAATAAATAAAAAGTAAATGATAATATTAGGCCCAGAATGAAATAACATTAACGCTGCCTCTCGAAGGCCTCTATATAATTAGCTGCGTCGTCCGTGGTGATGGAGGGCACCGCCTCACGACTCTTGCTGTAAGGTCCTTTTACGTTGGTCGTGAGTGTACGTTACATTGTACGATACAATTAAATAATTACCAATCATTGTGTTCAACGAGAATGTGCACATAGAAGGCGATTTCCATTTTACGAAAAGTGAGTTTATTTTATTCGCATTAAGGTTGATCATTGTTCTCGATTGCAGTCGGCGCTACAAGCAAATGTTTACTTGCGCCTCGGTAGGGCTGGGTGATTCATCGAATTTTGATCGCGATTTTGATTTTAGCATCAAACGATCACAAAATTAACATAATAGATTAGATTAATGTTTTATAGAAAGGGCAGAACAGCTGGATACATATCTGTATATAATTTTAGATCGGAACATTTTCCTTTTGACCATTTTTTGTATTTCTTTAAGGCGAGATTTCAAAGTTCTCAGTTACAAAAAAAAAATCGGATAGACATGCTGAACATGTTTTCAAACTCAAAAATATTTGTTTGAATAATCGTGATTTCAATATTGACCAAAATAATCTTATTATGATTTTTCCCATAAACGAGCAGCCCCATACCTCGGTACGTGAATATTGGATTTGCTCTTTATAATGCAACACATTTTGCTGTTGTATTGTGACAGTTTCGATTGGATATCATCTTTCTTTGAAAGAGCGATGGCCTATTTTAGTTATTGAACATGGAAACAACCTCAAAAACATGGATGTATTAAAGACTGCACACCAACATAATCCCCTCCTCCGCCAACAGTCATTCGCTACTCTATTTTACACTAGGATAAAAAAGTTAAACTCCATATAATTGAATCCTCTCAATTAATAGGATATTTTGGTGAAATGGGGGAGTATAAGATAATCTTCACTAGGCTAAATAGTATTCTATCCGTCATTTCAGCGGTGGATGATTATAGGAATATGCCGCATATTTGCATCGTGGCTGATGTAAAGAAATTGTAATGTGCGTGAAAACGTTATTGTACATCACGCGTGACAAGTGTTTGGTTTTCACATGCGTGTGGGCAAAGCAAAATTGGTTTGATTCACTTACGTTAGCCAACACATTTATAAAATAAAGAAAATACACGTTTGAATAGCAGTCGAATAGTATACATTTTAACTAAACAATTCGATTTATATTGGACTCACGATATAACACAGAATTCAAACACACACACACCTACTTACACCTGGCCACACTTCATTGACACTGTTGTATTATATATCGACATATTGGATATATCGCGTTTTCTCAAATCTCAAAGTGGAATTTGACTTACCGGATGTGTCTCCTTCTTTGGGTTCTGGAAGATCTTCTTAAAAGAAAGAAATCCCAAAACAAGATAGGCACTTGTAGACAGGAAAATAGTCCAGGTCCCACAATGTGGAGGGCTGCTGTGTTGGGGAAATAATCGACTAGATCGCAAAGAGGCAAGCGCAGCGGACCATTAACACAAAGAGCTTTTATTCGAAGTGCACCGTAAAAACTGGACATCAACGTTAGTCACTCATCCTTATCATTTCATCAGGGCTTCGGACCACGCTCGCTTTATAGGTCAATCGTTCTGGGTTTCTGCCAGACACATCTCTTATTATAGTCGGCTTGTTTACAAGTATGAATGTCAGCCCCATACTTGGTACTGACAGCTTGAACTCATTGAGGGTCACATGTCACCCTGACCTGTTCCTCATGGGCTTGGCACTGTCTACTGCGTACGCTACGGACAGCTTGATCACATTTAGCTCCAAGCACCTGTTTTGCTTGGCCCTCTCCACTGTTTTCCCCCGGCGCCCTGACAACTTCAGCACATCGTGCTTTTTTTCCATAATATCGGTGTGCGTGTTTGTGTGTGTGTGTGTGTGTGTGGCTGCAGGTGGGTGTGTATCAGTAGACATGTAACCCATCCGAACCACAATAATTCCCCCTTTTAGAATTTGTTACTTCTATCTATATGGATTATCATCATATTTGAACTACTGCGCAACCTGATGATCTGCGATTTATTCTAGTAAAGACACAACTCTTAAGGAGAAATTACCTTGCGGCCACCACACACTCCACAAACTTGAGCAGCCGCACGCTCTGTATACATTGATTCCCATCCTCGTCGCCATTATGTTGGAGAGGACAGCGGACCATTAACTTGAAGAGCTTTTATTCTCGGTCCACCCTAAAAACTGTCTCTGTCTCATCTATTTATCTCGTTCACCAGGGCCTTCATCCGACCCTACCCCCGTGAACACGCTTGCTTATTGGTCATTTGTTCTTGGTTTCTCCCCGACATCTCTCTTAATATAGTCTGCTTGTTGACGAGTTTAAATTTCAACCCCATATCTTATGCTGAGGGCGCACTCACACTAGGCAAAGTTGCCCAGTACAGTACTCAAGTACGTTTGCTCCCCGCCGCCCCCCTCGACTTCGGGAACCCACTGAACCGCTTGCCGTCATGTTTATTGTTGAATGGGGAAGAAGGGTCGCATGGACTGTACGGCATCGAGCTCAGGTTGCGTATCCGTGCGTGTGCGCGCGTCGCCTCATTAGCATCTGTACCGTGGCCTGAGCACACCTCTCCAAAGTCTGCTAAGGCCACGGAATTGAACCGTAGTTGAGTGCGGATGGAGTGCTCACACTAGCCAAGCGATCTAGACTTTAGGGGGCAAATGTACTTGAGTACGGTACAGATAGTCTAGTGTGAGTGCGCCCTGACAGCTTAAACATTCGACTTATTTGTATGTTATATATATGTGTATGTCTATCTGTGTGGCTGCGGATGTGTGTCTGTATGCATGTAGCACATCAAAACCATAGTACTGTCCCATCGATCTTCCAGTATAAACACACATCTAAATTGAAAAAAAACATGCCGCAGCATTTTAATTGGAAAAATATAAAGGGGGGGGAGCTTCTCGAGGCTTTTAACCCTTCCCCCCTTTTTTTTTAGGATCAATACTAGCTAGCTGCGATCACTGCAATAACCATGGCAATGTTGACGGGTGTCATAATGTACAGAAGTGTACTGCTTGCTACGTCTGAGCTGCTAATCACCCCACCACTACCACAGTTACATTTACATTTAGGGCATTTAGCAGACGCTTTTATCAAAAGTGACTTACAATAAGTGCATTTGTTACAATAAGTACATTTGTCATAAGAAGTGAAACAATATATCGCTGTCGGTACAGTAAAGACGTTCATAGAACCAAGTGCAAGTATTACAATCGCTAGGCTAACCCATTCCCCGTGTAAAGCAATGATAGCAGCTACTGTAGATGCTACACAATTAAGTACCAGTTCAAAGCTAGCTGTTATTCATTAATGCTCTTGGGAAGTCGAGGAGTAAATGACCCCACAATTGCCCTCTTTGCTCCAATAAGAGCTATTATTCCAGCTTAGAACGCGGCCGTGCCAAAAGCTGCAGCTCTGCCAACAATGTTTACACCGCAGGATTAGGGTTTACCACGTCGGAGTACCACCTCCCAATCGCTAAGCTGTGTGTGTGGGTGTGGGTGGGGTGTGTGTGTGTGTGTGTGTGTGTGTGTGTGTGTGTGTGCGCGTGTTCCACTGGTGTCATTTTAATAGCCCTCTATTTAGGTGACTCAGCAGGACTGCCTTATTAACACTTTCGTATTATTAGTGGTAGCATTTTAGGCCTTGTCATAAATGCATCTGGGGTTTCCTGTGGCCGGACGTGGGGATTGAATAGCTTTATTTTCCTGTCTCCAACAGGCAGTACAGGGGCAACGAGGGCCAGATGAGGGAACTTCAGGACCAACTGGAAGCCGAACAGTATTTCTCTGTAAGTATATCCTTCACTCAACCTCGGGGATGCATCGTGTGTGCGCGTGTGGTTGTGTGTGCGCACAAGGCTCACTTCTGTCTCTCCTGTGCCCTCCCTCAGACGCTCTACAAAACTCAGGTGAAGGAGCTGAAGGAAGAGATCGAGGACAGGAACCGGCAGGTGCAGGACGCGCAGAAGAAGGTGCAGGACCTGCACAACGAAAGGTACGGAGACGGGGCAACCCAGCATGCCAGTCAGCGGTTTTTATCCCCATTCTTATATTATTTCTTATTTGAAACTATGAATCAAAGACTTTCAGAAGATATTCCCCGTTCAGAATAAGCTGCGGTCTCCCCGGACCAGAATCTGCAATGTAAATTGGGAACATTTAAAATGTGTGTTTAAGCGGCCGTGGTCCTTTGGTCGTCCAACAGGGACTCCCTGTCGGCTCAGCTGGATCTAACGGTCACCAAGGCGGAGTCTGAGCAGCTGGCCCGGGCGCTGCAGGAGGAGCAGTACTTTGAGCTGATTCAGGAGAACAAGAAGGCCCTTGCCAGACACAAGCAGGAGGTCGGAGAGAGGGACTCCACTATTTCAAAGGTTAAAAGCCCCAGCTATTTTTCAAAAGCACCTGCTCTTCCTTGGGTCACGTTTCTGGGTAAATTGAGGCAGTTCTGATTGACCGGTCGCTTGTGACCTCCGTTCCTAGCTGGAGGAATCCAACGCTACCCTGACCAAAGACGTGGAGGCCCTCAGCCGGGAGAAGGGCGAGCTGGACGAGAAGCTCTCCTCTAAGGATGAAGGTCAGCCTGCGCCACTAGCCTCGTTCCAGTGCTTTGTTTCAATCCCTTCGTTTTTCTCATTCATCTCTCCTTTGTGACTTGCAGAGTTTTTGGCTCTGAAAGAGGAGAACTTAAACACAGTCAAGAGCTTCGAGAAGACCCTTGGCACAGAGCGCACACTCAAGACTCAGGTAACCTAACTTTATAATCACAATTATAATTTTTTGCTCATTGTGTCACTGAATTCTAGCCAGTGGTAGGGCTAATCGTTGGTAAGTCGTTAACATCAGTGATCGTGTGTGTGTGTGTGTGTGTGTGTGTGTGTGTGTGTGTGTGTGTGTGTGCGCTTGTGTCTCCAATCTGCTCAGGCGGTAAATAAGCTGGCGGAGATCCTGAACCGAAAGGACATGAAGCTGGACCACAAGAAGAAGGGCAGCACGGCCGACCTACGCAAGAAGGAGAAGGAGAACCGCAAGCTGCAGCTGGACCTCAACCAGGAGAAGGAGAAGTTCAACTACATGGCCATCAAGAACCAGAAAGAGCTCAGCGAGATGCAGGCGGTGAGGGGAACGATGAGCGCAGTGTTGTTGTAACCACGGTGCCATTAGCCGGTGATCATGACAGTTCGTAGTTCGTCGTGCACAGGAAAAAGTCGAATGTTTCGTTGGATTAAGATGAGAATTGCAGTTGGATTTACCTTTGGAACGTTTAGCTTCATTGCTACTTTTCATCGAATGAAGACGTACTCGTATAATCAAACACCGAGCAATCTCGGTCGAAAACAAATCAGTGTTCGTCTTATCCTTGAAAATCCTCTATCCACGTCGCCAACTATCATCTCACACTCGCACGTCATCGCCAATCTCCCTGCTCGGCCTTCACCGATGGTCAATGACGTGTCTCTCCCCCCCCACAGCAACTGATGGAGGAGTCTGTGTACCGCAACGAGCTGCAGATGCAGCTGGACAGCAAGGAGAGCGACATCGAGCAGCTGCGCGAGAAGCTCAACGACCTGCAGCTGCGCGTGGACAGCTCCAGCGTCACCAGCCTGCAGGCGGACGAGACGGACGGAAACCTCGCAGGTAGGGCCCGCCCTCGCCGTCGCTGTCACTCGCGCGCAGGGACGCCTGGCAAACGAGGGGTGCGCCGAATATAAGCAGAGCGGATGAGGGCCGTCTTTTAATGTGGCGTTCAGTCCCATTTGGCTGGAGAGGCTGCGAGCCTCATCAGATGGAGGAGGGAGGATTAGCAGTCAGCCACTAGAGGCCGGGCTTCACGGCGGTTGTAGAATAGCTAGCGGGCGTTGTTAGCCACGGCACTAAGCAGATTTATTTTATTGCTTTTAGAAGTTAGTTACTATAACGGTTACTAAACTACCTAGAAAGATTCAACAGAATAAATGCGCATCAACATTTATTGAATACAAGTCATTCTGGCCAGGCTATATAGTTCCTAAAGATGGAAAAATGGTTGCCAACCAACATAGGATAGCATATTTAGAGATCTGCGGTGTTGTTTATATATTTTGCATTGGCTTCCAGCCAATCTGAGTCAAGGACCTAAAGGATCTGTTTCATCATGCATATTCTCTTTACAAGCCAATAGTTGATACATATTCGTTGTCTCCTTCTAGACTGATCAATTGGTAGGATGGAGGTATTATCCATATAAGGATAATTATTTTTAAATCCCAAACGTGATGATCTTTTACGGGTGTTTATATATCCAGCGTTATAAAGGTTTATACATCACTTTCCTCTCAGAAATAGCTTTGATAATTACTATGTTAATAATTTAATTAATAACAAAGTATTTTCTTCATCATAATATTGAACACATGAAGGAATCCTGTGTCTACCATGGGAGTGAGGCTGTGTACTTCCTGTGTGGTTTAAACCCTTGTCTTCCTCTCCTCGTTCTTCTCTCATCCAGTGGGTTTTCCTTCTCTTATCTTTGTAACTTCCATTTCTTTCCCTCTGTGAGTAACTTTGAAGGAACTCCTTCGCCGTGCCTGGTCTGTGTTTCGCAAGTCGTGTGCTTTTGTCCATTTATTTATTTATCGTATGGTCTTAATATTATTATGTCTTTGTTTTTCTGCTTGAGGTTGTTGGAGGAGGTGGGGGTGGTTAATTTGCGGGAATATTCTGGCATTTTCTAAAAAAGCTTGCGGGTTTGGCGAGCGTTAAAATAAAATGCATTGACAAGTTTTCCTTGACTAACCGTGACATGTCTGCTAACGCTGTCAGCTGACATTTTGTAAGGATGGAAGAGTGCGGTGGCATTACATGAAAGCATAACTCTTAACTCTGGAGTCTTTAACACGTAGCTCATAGCATCTTTCAAAACATAATCAGACTGAGGCTAATCCCCTCCCCACTGCCAAACCCTTTTATTGGTTTATTTAATGGTTTTGTCTGTTGTCTAGCTATATCATTACAGTTTAAGCTGCATGTTCACTTGAAATATTATCTTTTAAGTCTCACATCACAAAGTCACATTATCACAACACCTAGATTGACCGTTCGCCTTGTTATAGTTTGTTTTGCCACGGGCATGCTCTATAATTCAAATTGGTATCACTTTAACATAATGAACAAATGGCCTTTTGAACAAATCCTACCTTCAGCGAGGTAAGTGAGTTAGTTGGCCAATGACTTATTGTGACAAAGTAAACCCACATTCACCAACATAGAATCGAATCACGCTCCATAACATCCTTAAAATGAATGCTTTTTCCAGGTTTCTCCTGATAGTTCCCAGTTGTATTAAAGTGAAGCTGCTGCAGGACGTATTTTGACCGTTGATCTTTGGTTGCTGACCTTTGTCTGTTGACTTCTTTGTGCCCCCCCTCCCCAGTTGAGTTCTGATTGAAGCACTGCATGGCCCTTGTCATTTGCCCTCCGCAGCACCGTCGTTGATGCTGACGTGCATTAGTAACTTGTTCCCCCCCCCCTCTCTCCTTCCTTATTTTAAACAGAGTCCCGTCTGGAAGGCTGGCTGTCCATTCCAAACCGTACCAACATCAAGCGCTACGGATGGAAGAAACAGGTGCCGTCTCTTTGTCCTTTTTTATGATTTGGGTTAATATTGGTATTTTTAAAGGGGACATATTATGCCACCAGGTGTGAGTGTGATTAGCCTAATATGTCCCCTTTAATGTTTATTATTTTTTATGTTTTAAAAAGTTCACCAGTAATGTAGCATGTTCTATCGGCCAGGTGGTACGTCTCTTACTGATGTTCTTACACTTTTGCCCCACTCTCATCGTCGCTTCCCTCTTTGTTGTGCTTCAACATCTGCAGTACGTGGTGGTGAGCAGCAAGAAGATTCTGTTCTACAACGATGAGCAGGATAAAGAGCAGTCCAACCCCTGCATGGTGCTGGATATTGAGTGAGTACTCTCTTATGTTCACTTTTCTTCCGTCGCATCACACCAGAAGTGGCAAACTTCCAGCCAAAGGGGTTAGGAATCCTACCCCGAAGAGATGGGTGTGTAACACTCACTAGCGTTTCACATCATGAAGCAATAGATGACCCCATAGAGATGACAGCCATCTGCCGTTAATGTCATTATTGTTATTCTGCTCCCCAAGTACCTGATGGAAACAAACTGAGATATGTTTACCAACAATACCCAGAGGAGCGGTTGTCACTCCTCGATGACAGCTTTACTCCGTCTGGGTCTGTGTGTAGAACATTCTGTTTGTCTAGAGAACTCATCCGTCTGTCTGTCCGTCTGCCTACTGCAGCAAACTGTTCCATGTGAGGCCGGTCACCCAGGGAGACGTGTACCGAGCCGAGACGGAGGAGATTCCACGGATATTCCAGGTAGGTGGAGCCTTCCTGTTCCGTGTGGATGCACACGCATATGTACATCCATGCTGTTTCATCCTCACTTGGATTGGATGCAGCTTGGTTTGCTCAGGAAGAGGAATTTAATCCCAAGGGACTTTTTGATACAAATGAAAAGGGGCAGTAACCTTGCTCGAGAATACCTAGCTGTGGACCTGCGGCTTCACCACCAAGAACGTTTTTTTTGCTTGGACTCCCGACTCGCCGACCCCAAACTCTTATCATCCGGGTTCCACACAGTCCTAACCAAACACCCGCCCCCGCCTCACCGTCGACGTACCCGCCCGCCCCCCGTTTCACTGGTCCGCCCTGCTCTCCCCCAGATCCTGTATGCCAATGAGGGCGAGTGCCGGAAGGAGGCGGAGATGGAGAGCGTGCCCCAGGGGGACAAGGCCAACTGCCTGCCCCACAAGGGCCACGAGTTCATCCCCACCCTCTACCACTTCCCCTCCAACTGCGAGGCGTGCCCCAAGCCGCTGTGGCACGTCTTCAAGCCGCCGCAGGCTCTGGAGTGCCGCCGCTGCCACGTCAAGTGCCACAAGGACCACCTGGACAAGAAGGAGGACGTCATCGCCCCTTGCAAAGGTGAACCATCTGCTTACTTTTAATGAAAACATTGTTGTGGTTGGATGAAATGCCTTGCCCGGGGAAGGTTTCGCTACAAGTACTCTCCTGTCTGTATTGCGTTCTGTTTTGGTACAGGATATAGAGGGCTGACTTTTAGGGTTTTAAGATTGGGAACTGGGTCATTTTTTAGTTTGGTGATTTCTTTACATTTTGTGGAGGAATGTCATCCATGGAGGGGGACAATGTATTTCATACTTAAAGGTGACATATTATACCACCAGGTGTGAGTGAGATTAGCCGTTACAAGGCGTTTTCCTCAAAATCTGCCTCTTCTGACATCACAAGTCGGCGTGTCCACCTAGATGTATGACTGATAGATTAGCAACGTTTGCTACAGTCCAATGGGTAGGCTGGTAGACTGATCTATCCAGCACACATCTAGGTGGACACGCCCACTCGGGATTTTAATCACAATGCATACTTGCATGTATTATTTCTTCATCTGCGGCCCCCTCAACCTTTTCTCTCCAGTAAACTACGACGTGACGTCTGCGCGGGACATGCTCCTGCTGGCACTGACCCAGGACGAGCAGAAGAAGTGGATCGGCCACCTGGGCAAGAAGATCCCCAAGACCCCGCCCTCCACCTTCTCTAGGTCCTCCCCCCGCACCATCTCCACCCGCTCCGTAGCAAACCAGTCCTTCCGCAGGAACCCCAAAAGCATCACGGGAAAGCCAAGGTAAAAACACGTGACCATTGTGTGCTTCTCACACCCAGGCCATTTTCAAACCTTTGCTCCAGCCTCGTACATTTTTATTTCCAGGTATCGGCCGTCTTGTCTTCCTGTTGTGTTTTATGATCTGTAGCCAGCACCTCTCCCTAGGGGGATGTCGGAGTAGTGCATTCTGGGAAGTTGTCTTAGGCGTGCTGCCCTCACCAGGGCTTGTTTGTGAGTCCCCTCCGGTGGAGGGGGATGTGGTCTCGTCAGTCCCATGACCTGCTGTTTGTCTCCTGTCTTGTTGTAGCAGAGCGCAGTCCAGCCTTCAAGCCGCAGACACAACCTCCAGCACTTGTTGACAGCCACTCCTCCAGACCAATAATAGCCCCATAAACAAAAAGAACGTCTAGTGTCCTCGGCTCTTCGCCTGTGTTTTGGTTTTGTTTAGCCTGACTATTCATTAACGGGTGTTTCTAATGGAAGACGGTCCTCGTTGGTTGGTTGGTTGGCCTCTGGAATGTTCTTTCCCATCGTCACCTGGGGTCTCTGGTTCGTGTGATCGGCACTAATGTGTTCAGAAACTATCTGCCAGCCTCAGTGCAACGGAGTTGGCGATCACCTCGCCCACACTGACGTTTTGTTCTGCGTCTTCTCTATTCCGTGTAATACTATGGGAGAGGAAACGTGTTGTGTAATTACTAACCTGTTAGTACTTAGGCCGGGTACTAACCAACAGAGAAATGTCTTGCATTCCTTTTATTCGACACCTTTCTCTTCTCTTTTTCCCTCCAGCTAACCATCTGAAGCATTGGATTCTCTTTGGACTCTTACATGTTTCACCTCCTCCCTTCTTCCCTCCCCTAAAAAAAAAAAAAAGTCTTCATATACAAAAAATAAAATGGGAGCCTCTTCCTTTTCACAAATGACTGCAAAATGGCAAAACGGCCAGCTCTGGGAGAACTGTGGGGCCCTTTTCAGACAACAAGGGATCAGGGACATGGTGTGACTGGTTATCTCCTCAGCTTTCCTCCGCCAGACCGAAGACCGATTCACCCACCTCCTCCTCCTCCTCCTCCTCCTCCTCCTCCTCCTCCTCCTCCTCCTCCGTCCCGCCCTACCCTCCCCACCTCAGTGGACGGCACACTTTGCTTGCATCTCTGCACATCTTCCAGAAGAGGGCGCACTCCACCTTAACCAAACGATGGACCCGGACTCGGGGGGACAGAGTGAGGGGTGGAGGGAGAGAGAGGGGGCGGCTGGAAGAGACTCACTCTGACTACCATGGGTACATGTTCCATATCGTTCTGAGCGTTGTAACGGCATAAGACTGGTTGAAGGGGGTTTTGCTGGGACCGTCACCTGCATGCATGTATGTGATCGACGAGGTACTGTTGCACGGGCTTGGTTTAAACTGCGTCTTGAGGGAGGTTTCAAATTATATTTTATTTTAGATATGGAAAGGAAATTAAAAAATATCCCATCCCAGAGAAACCAGATGGTCCTTGTTAATAGCAAACGTACACGCGTTTCAGTTTAAAGACCTTTATGCCTTTATCTTTTGGAGTCTGGTGGCCTTGTTGCCTGTATTCGTATTACTCTGCAAGTCTGTTTATCAGGGTAGGGAGTTTTGGGAAATAAGTATTAGATGGTTTGAGTATTGAGTGAGCAAGCATTCAAGATCATCATTTAAATCTATGCATTATTTTTATGAGTATAATTATTTTTATTGCTCCAAGCCATAAAGAAATTCCATTGTAATGGCATATAGGAGACCTAAAACATAATTTTTTTGTGTGTTCATTGGGTACATTGTTTCAGTTTTTTTTGTATTTTTTTTTGTATATTGTATGTATTGCCTTACATTGAGTCATGATAAATGGTTGAAAAGGAAAACATTAAGTTAACAAATGTAAAACTGCACTGTTTGAATTGTAAATTATTTGTAGAAGACTAAACAGGTGTAGCATTCGGCCCACCTAGTGCCTTAACGTTTGGATGACGATTTTACTGCCATATCTGTTGTGTTTTTCTCCAAACAAGACAAATCTTAACTCTTCCGTTGCTTATTTTTTAAAGTAAAGAAAACCGTTTCTCATTTGTGGATTTTTCAAAACCTTTCATGTTTTAGTTTTTTTTTTCCTTCTTTGAACTTCATTAAGCCTGAGTCCGTGTGTCAGGATAAGATTATGGGCTCCAATATCATATGACAAGTTTCGGGACGGTGTACCTTAACGATGCTCAGACCTGTGTCATTGACTATCCTTGTTAAAGATTACAAGTTCAGCTAATATGGTAAAGTCCCGTTAATGCAAACCCCATACAGTGTGTAAATATATTCAGAGAATCTTAAGGATTATGGATTACCTCCGTGATAATAAAGTTTTTTTTTGTTTTTGTTTTTTTTTCCAAAATTTTTGTTCAGTTCAAAAAGCACTGGAACTATGATCTACTCTTATTTTGTCTTGGATAATTTGCATGTTTAATTGCATTGGAGGCCGCACTGATGGATATGTGTCAATAAACATATCTTTATCATTTATTGTATTTTATTGTTTTTGCTATATAAGAGAAACGGCAGGTGTGAAACAGGGAATCCCAATTATGATCAATGTTGCACTGAGTGCACACGTAGTGTTGCCATCTGCAAGGTAGACCTAATCACCACTTTGGTTAAATGCAACCAGTCACTAAATGTGTTATGAACTTTTCATAATTCTAAGGGGGCATAGCTACAGATGAACATCTATTAATATTATTTTGCTGCTATCTATCACTGCTATATGTATATATATATATTAATATTACAATGCTTTGGCAAGCAGAAACATCCCTGGTCGGCAGCCTGTCCATCTTAAAGGTATCGTGAAACATTTATACTTTATTTGTTCCCTATTAACACCTATTGGCTATATATACATTGGGGGATTGCGCAATATGTATAATATCTTTAAACGTTGAAACTATATCAGGGGAAATCTTGGCTCCCATGCCTCTGCCTTCTGTGGTGTAATTCCAGCTCCTGCCTCGGGTGGGTTCCTGAGGAGCCAGGTCGTGAGGTTGATGCCAGAGCGCGTCGCTCAGAGCACCGTGCGCAGCTGCAGCGTCATTGTGTTTGAATGAAGTTGCAACTAAACATAACATAGCCAACTCTGATCGCGCCCCGGAGGAGTCAGAAAAAGAAACGCCGTCAAGGAAACCACGCGTTACAATATGCCAGTTTTCACAGGTAGGACATCATTTGTACTATACGTATCCCCCAGCCATCTTGTAATTACAAGTACGAACCCAGGCGTGCTGAACTGTTTTGTTCACTTTTTCCTGTTAGCATGGCTAATGTTAGCTGACTAGGTCGATTTCAAGCTAGCACTTGTTAGCACTTTATGACTTGCTAGCAATAGGCAAAAACCAAAGGGACTCCATGCCAGTCCTTCTAACGCTGTCATGGGATATAGATGCATACGGGGTCTGCAGACTTTATCAATGATACACACACACATGAGTTAGTTGAGTAGTTGTTCATCCGCTCGATGAAGTCGACAGCCAGCTAGCTAGGCCATCACACCGGCGATCGCCTCCCTCCTTCGATAGCAACATGCTATGTAGCACTACGAAGCTAGCTAACAACTATGTAGTACCTTAAGTTGATCACATGTTTTTGATGTAGTAACGTGAGTATAATTATTATTACTTCAATAACCTGGGATGAACAGGGGTACTTGTGTTCACTCCCAGGTTGTACTGGGATCCCATCCGAGGACATCAGAGTAGCCGAACAGAAAGTAATAGTCATCCTGCCCCTGCGAGTTACTCTCGGAACTCAGTCTGATGTTAATACGACATTGTACATATCAGTAAGGTTTAGTTACGGCTATATTGCTGACCTGTCCTGGATCACTTAGACGTATACTTTATCCCGTCAGGCCCGCAACAATACAACAACAACTGGTCGTGTGTCTTCTGCAAGTGTTCGCAATATGCTGTGTCATGTAGGCGCACACAGGGGCAGCGTGTTGCTGTGGTTTCAGCCACGTTTCCCCACAACTCACTAAAACACCACTCCTCTTTTGTGTCCGTTTCTTTCAGTCAATGTCAAATGGGGGAAGGAGAAGTTTGACGCTATCGAGCTGAATACAGAGGAGCCACCCATGGTTTTCAAGGCTCAGCTCTTTGCCCTGTCGGGAGTTCAGCCAGAAAGACAGAAAGTCATGGTGAAGGGAGGCACTCTGAAGGTAGCTACCAAAACAACACTCACCTCTCGGTGAGGTCACCAGTGACCAACAGTCTTCCATTTACAACCTGCATATTTGATTCCTTATAATTGTTAATAGCAGCTCATCATTGATTGCCCTGTTTTCATTTCAGGACGACGAGTGGGGAAACATCAAACTCAAGAACGTAAGTACAAATAACAGTGACACGGATAGAAGAGTGAATATTTGTGAATAATGTACATCTATGTAGCAATCAAATCAATGTCTTGTAACTATTGCAATTGGATGATATTTTTGTACACATCTCTCGATCCTAGGGAATGACCCTATTGATGATGGGCTCTGCAGAAGCCCTGCCTGAGGAGCCTGCTGTCAGGCCCATGTTTGTGGAGGACATGACTGAGGAGCAGCTGGCCTCAGCTGTAAGTTAGACTAGCCCACCTGCTTTGTTCATGGTCATTTGTCTCGGTTGTCATTAAGATGCTATTCAAAAACATTGAGGCAATAGATTATCTGTCAGACGAAGCCGTGCCTGTAAAAGGATTTTTTTTTTTTAATTCAAAGTAAGCGATTTTGCCTCTGTTATATTGTGGTCTGTTGAACAGGATGCCTTCGTTATGGTTATTTTTCTTCTTAACACCTGGGCAGCTGACTTCAGAAAGCATGTGGTATTGTGATGCATATCTGTAAAACAATCCTGAACACATAATATATATAATTGCCGTCAATATTTAATTATCTGATTCGATTTTGTATCATCTAGTTGACAAAATAAATGCATTCATTTTATTCAAATGTGATGCATTTAATTGTTGTGGAAAATATGGTTGCATAGAATATGTATAGAACTTTATTTTGATCCCTCAAATAATCCCATATGGACCTAATCTCCTCTGGTTCTTTTAGATGGAGCTTCCTTGTGGGCTAACAAATTTGGGCAACACCTGCTACATGAACGCCACCGTGCAGTGCCTGCGCTCTGTGCCAGAGCTCAAATCAGCCCTCAAAAGGTAACATGATCTTGCTACTAAGAGTTTATGAGAAATAACCTGGCATGGCAAGTGAGTTTGGTTCGTACATTATGACAGCATACAGCAAACTTTGCCCACGGCCATGTCGAAACACACCTAGAATAAAACAATTGGACAAAGAATTCCACTCTTTTCACAATCCTCATCTATCCGGCTCATTCTCCATTCATTAACAGGTATGCCGGTGCTCTGAGGGGCTCAGGAGCCAACGCGTCCCAGTACATCACAGCAGGTACAAAGGAATCCCATCTAAAGAAATGAAATGAGTGGAGCTCTAAAGCACCCAATCTCTCATTTTGCTTAGCCTCACGCTGGAGATGACCATGTCCTTGTGCCCCACCCCCAGCTCTGCGTGACTTATACGAGACCATGGAGAAGACGTCCTCCAGCCTCCCGCCCATCATCCTGCTGCAGTTCCTCCACATGGCCTTCCCCCAGTTTGCTGAGAAGGGAGACCAGGGTCAGTACCTTCAGCAAGTAAGTGTCTCTCCACAGTGGTCGTGGTTCTACCTCCTCACCGTTCACACAAATGGGCCTCTTATTGTTTTAGGAAGAACCAAATGAGAAACTATCAACATCCAGAAAAATAGAAATTGGTCAGCGTTCTTAATTTGGGTTACAACAAAAAAAAAAGAAGCAATTTATGAATGTAGTTACCTCTTTATAGATCCTCTATTGCGTTGGTTGAACCTCCAAATGCTTTTACTGGGACATTCACAAAAACACTCCATATCATGTTGCTTCCTTTAGCTCACGGATTTGAACGTGATGATGCTGTGATCCAAAGCAAATCCCAAGGAGCTGCTCTACTGCTGCTCGACTGATAAATTAGTTTGAATATTGGCCGATATTTCGATATCGGTCATTTTTCACTCCCTAATATCGGCAGCCGCCCCTGAAATCAAGTATTGGTCGGGCTCTAAAAGGTTTATGGCGCTGGATGTTTTAAGCGTGCGAGGTCAAGCTGATGTGGTCCTCTGTTCTTCTGCAGGATGCCAATGAGTGCTGGCTGCAGATGGTGAGGGTCCTCCAGCAGAAACTGGAACCGCTGGAGCCAGAGACTCCCATGGAGGTGATCCTGCTGTCCTTTATCTAATGTTCCCCATCTTTAACATCTTCACCACGCAAGGACTGGAGAAAGGACTCATGCGTGTGCTGGTTGCTGTGGCTCTCTGTTTCTAGACTGAAGCTGAGGGTGGAGCTGTCGCGTCCACCACGAAGAAGAACTTCATCGACCAGTATTTCGGTGTGGAATTTGAAACCACGTATCCTTGCTGTCATGTAGAGTCATAAATACGACTTTAGATTAACATCTAAAGCTTTTTGGTTTATTTTAGGCTGGTGAGCTGTAGGCCCATGTTACACACAATCTGTGAAAATGTCTCATTCCGAAATGGCTTTATTCTTCCCAGAAATAATTACTACCAGGCAAAATATCAGAAGTGGAACCAGACCACACTCTCTTTAGACTGGGCAGCACCTGTTGGCATAAACTAGCATATCAAGGAGGTGTACACCGACTACAAGTCTTTTTTTTACAGCGCTATCAAGAGTAGTCCTGTCCCAGCTCAACACGTTGGAGGTCTTGTTAGAATAATTTCAGCCGACGCACTGGCTGGAAGTGTAACCCGGCACTGAAATTGAACTGAATTTCCAAGGAAGACTTCACCTCTCTGGTTGAACCACTGGTTAACGCAGCTACTTCTTTCCGATTGGCTCGCTGGATGTGCAGGGCTTTAACTTAACCCGTGGGCTCAGTATGAAATGCACAGAGGCTGAGGACGAGGAGGCCACCACGGGCAAGGAGAGCCAGCTGCAGCTGAGCTGCTTCATCAACCAGGAGGTCAAGTACCTCGCCACGGGCCTCCGACTGGTACGCTGCAGACCGCCACACCGACACCACGGCACACCTGTCTCCAAGGTCTCGCGTGTCTCAAGGCTGTTTTTTTTTCTTTATTTCCACCAGAGACTCCAAGAAGAAATCACAAAGATGTCCCCGTCTTTGGAAAGAAATGCCCTTTACAGTAAATCGGTACGTTGTTTGGCCGCATATTGTCGTGCATTTCAGTCGTCCTCAAATGGCAAACAAATTGTTTTAGAAATGTACAATGTTAGACGGCGTTTTTCTTCACATACTTGATCCTACCGTGTCTCCCTATTAGTCCAAACTGGGCCGTCTCCCTGCCTACCTGACCATTCAGATGGTCCGCTTTTTCTACAAAGAAAAGGAGTCTGTCAATGCCAAAGTCCTTAAGGTCAGCCCTGGTGGATATTAAACATGTCTCTCACACCCAATTCAACTAGTCGTTAATGGCTGATTAGAAACATGGTCTGAAATTCTGACGTGCTTTTGTGTCCATTTTAAAGGATGTCAAGTTCCCCCTAATGCTGGATGTGTATGAGCTGTGCACATCAGAGGTCCAGAAGAAAATGGAGCCTATGAGGTCAAAGTTCAAGGTGGTGGAGGACAAGAAACTAGAGATGGCACAGAAAAAGGTAAGCATTTACAAATTGGCTAAAATGAATGCTGTTGTCTCGCCTTAGTGCTTTTGAAGCCGAATAAGACCACTGCCCATCTCTAGGATTGGGAAATGGCATTACACATACCATTAGAACTGTGCGTTCAAATGATCAGTGATTACTTTTTTTTTTGGGAACCATTGTACATTTTTTGTCCTCAACCCATAAAGGTAACCTAAATATTGCTGATTCTGTGTTTCCTTCCCAGGTAGTGACGAAAACTGCTGTTGTGAAAGAAACCAAATACGAGGACGTCTCATTCCCTGATGGTAGGCTGTTTTTTTTTGTTGTTTTGTTGCCCGTATACACATTTTGCCTGCACTGCTTGTCCAAAGCTTGAGTTGTGACGCCGGCTTGCTTGTTTCCTCCAGACCTGGGCTCCAACAACAGCGGCTACTACGACCTGCAGGCCGTGCTGACGCACCAGGGCCGCTCCAGCTCTTCTGGCCACTACGTGGGCTGGGTCAAGAGGAAAGAAGGTAACCCCGCATCCAACATTACACCGACCACCAACATGACAGCAGTTCTGGATCAATACATGTCATCTTACTCCAAAACATGACTGGCTTGACCGTTCTACAGATGAGTGGGTGAAGTTTGATGACGACAAGGTGAGTGTGGTGTCTCCGGAGGATATTCTGCGTCTGTCCGGCGGAGGCGACTGGCACATAGCGTACGTGCTGCTGTACGGACCCCGGAAGCTGGAAATACTGGAAGAGGACGATTAACGTGGAGGAAGCTACAGAAGGGGACAAACCGATAGGACAACATCCAACACTTACAAAAATGCCATTTTGAAGCACTGTCTGCATAGATGTGCAATAAATCCGGGTGTCTTTAAAAGTTGATGACCTTAAAAATGTTTTTGCTTTGTTTTTTTTGTAACCCTTACAGAAGCTTGTAAAACAAAACGTCATCGAAAGGCATTTCAAGTATATTAGTGGAGAATGGTTTTAAAAATGGACTGCCTCTTTTCTCCATTTTGAAAATGTTTTCTTAGTGGAGACCAGACGCAACTTCTTGACTGTCCGTCAGAGACTTGACGTCTAGCTGTGCAGTTTCAGTGTTTTATACTTTCCAAAAGCCTTTGCCAAGGTGTTCATGACAATATTCCTGTCGTAACTAATCAACTTGTACAGAAATATTGGGCCATACCGGCCTACATTACACCTATGCTCTGGTGATATTGGTTTCCTGTTCTACCACCTGCCATGAGTAAGACGTAACCAATGCTCTGTAAGTTATTGACTGCTGACTTATCAAAGACTGTTGAAATTGTCCTTAAATCAAGCGTGTGACCTGAATGATTACAAATAAAAATCTGTTTATTAGAAAAACTTGCTTTATTTTCACGGTGCAAAAAAAACCCTCACTTGGGGCAGGGCTCCAAGGACAACATACAAAATTGAAACAATAAAAAAACATGTATGTTTTGGGCATGCTCTCTCTATGCCTCACTGAGGTTGTCTGCGATCTGAGTGAAGCTAACTGCGTTGAGGGCAGAGACCAGGTTCTCCACCGTGGCCTGTGTCCCTTCTCGGTCCTGCCAGGCCACCAGCAGCAGCTTGGCCTGCATGTCCACATCCTCACTGTCTGTCTCGATCTCCCGCAGCTCCGACGCCTTCATCTCCAGCTGCACGGCCAAGGTCTTCCACTTGGCACCCAGCTTGGCTGCAACGTCATCCATCTGCTGGTTGGACACCATCTTGCTCTGCATGCTGGGACCTGGGAGGGGGACACAGTGTAATAAGGTAATCAACACAAAGTCTGGCCTTGAGCCCTATTGGGGTTTATTAAACTATAATAGATAACCTGGTCACAACCAAGCAGTTAAGAGATCAAGGATGCCAGAGAGCCACATTTAGGAATAAATGTGATACAGAACAGGGGCAGGCTAGTGACTCAAAGCTAACCAGGTCCTGCAGCCTAGCTGTAGGCATACGTCTGCGGGCCTGATGCCATGCAACCAACAAAGATCAGGGGCTTGTGGTGAATGTCCTCATAACATGGACGTCAGGTTTCTGGAACGTACTGTCATTGCTCTCTTTCAGAAGGTTGTCTCCGTTGTCGTCGTCATCCTCCTCTCCGGTCTTGATCTCCTCTGAGGGGATGTCTTTCTACATGGGGAAAACAGTTGCAATGACAGCAGGTTAGGCAGTGGTGTGCAGCGTGGTCCGACGGTGTACAATCACGGTAGACCCCATGTATAGCTCTTTAAATTAACAGTCACAGTCAGCTTAATGTAGGATCGCTGGAGCCCTCATTCTACGCAATAGAAGACCTTCTAGGGGGAGACTGTTCAGAGTCTGTGTGCGGAGCTTCGCCTTGCCTGTTTCATTATGGGGATATTCTTCAGAAGAAAAACAAAGAGATTTTATTTCTTCATGGGTCAGTCTTCACTGTGTTGATTTATAACCTTTACAGACACTTTTCTTTTTTTTTTTTTTTACTGTTTACTAGTACTGGCTGCCTCTTTGTCCACAATCCTGAACATCGACAAATAGGACGCGAAAGAAGGTTTGGCTCTGCTCACCAGAATATCAGATCATTAATCCAAAATCGGATTTGTGAGACCACATTAAGCATGAAGAAACAAACGAACCATGGCCAACACTTACGGGCAGCTCTTTGGCCAGCTTGCTGACCATGCTGTCGAGGTAGTCCGCCAGGCTCTTGAACTTCTGATTGGTGGGCTGGAAGAAGTGAGGACTCCGCCTGGACAGGAGCCTCAGAGCCCGCCAGCCGTAGTTGGAGTTCCGTACAACCCTGGGAAAGTGGCGGGAAAGAGAGGCACACGATAAACACACAGTTTGGAGAGTGAACTTTAAATATGATCTATATATAAAACACAGGATGGGTTTAATGGCCCACACGCACTTGTACTCATCCTCCACCATGTTGGTTGGGTCCGCCTGTTCGATGGCTTCTGCAAAGAACTCGTCGAGCGACGGCATGAACTCCCTGTTGGAGAAACAGAAGATGCATAGGGTTCAAGCAAATATATGGTAACAATTATAGCATCCTTATAAAAGTATTTATTTCAGTTCTGTTCAAAGCTCAGACCTGTCATCTGACTTGCAGGCCTCCATGTTGTCAGCATGCAGGTTCCACAGCCTGGTCAGCTCGTCGCTATAGGAACACAAATCACGAAGGTTTCATGTGAGCAGAGGACAACCGTCTCAATCGGTACATTGTCTTTGTCAGAGCTCAGCTGAGAGCTCCTTACTTTCCCATGAAGAGCTTTCGGTCGGGGCCTTTCCCGAGGAAGTCCTCCGGTGCCTGCCTCTTCCTGACGGGCCTCTTGGGTTTGTCGTCCACCACCCTGGGAAAGAGGGATCAGTGTTTACAACCACCATGCGTTGATTTGTTGATTAGACGAACCAGTGGCAGGTTAAGGTTGTGCCACCTCTCTTTGACGAAGCTGGGACATCCCTCGTTCTTCCAGCCGTTCCAGTTCTCCTCTGTGTTGAGGATGTGCTGTAGGGGCGGAGCCAGGGGGAGACGGGGGTTTAGAGGACAGCGGCAGAGCATGTGGAAAGGGAGACTGGCCATGGCCATGGTGCGTGTGTCTAGCCACTCACCTCCACCATGGCACTGAACTTCTCCCCCTCGGGAGGGATCTCCCTCAAGAGCTGTAGGAATACAGAATGGATGAAGGAATGGGTGTCAAATGAAAACGACGTTACAATACAAATGTGGATATTGCAGTTGGACAAATATTAGGGCTGCTCGATTATGGAAAAAATCAAAATCACGATTATCTTGGTCAATATTAAAATCAAGATTATTCAGACGTTTTTATTTTTTTTTAGTTTGAAAACATGACGTATTTATTTAGCATGTCTCTCCCAAAAACACTTTGTAACTGAGAACTTTGAAATTTTGTCTTAAAAAAATACACAATGGTCAAGAATATAATGCTCAAATCTAAAATAATGTACAGATATGTATCCAGCTGTTCTATAAAACATAATAAAATATCGAAAACGCGATTATATTAGTTTTGTGATCGTTTGAGACAAAATTGCAATCAAGATCGAAATCCGATTGATCGCCCAGCCCTAACAAATGTAGAAACATTTCGGTAACTCTGTTGTATTTTCGCCACAGGTCTTCTCTATGGGGTGAGAATAATAAGACTGACCTGGTGGACCAGCTTGGTGGTATCCTCGATCCACGTGGTCTGGTCATCATTGAGAATGCAGTTGGAGCTGCAGATGGAGAAGGGATCAGGGTCTGTTTCTCACTCTACTCCGTCCATTCCCACCGCTTCCTACAAGGCGCAGAGCCAGACTTACCTCTTGAACTTGACCTGGCCCTTGAGGTACTGGAAGAGGATGAGGTACTGCAGGAGGATGTGCCTCCGGAAGTTGCTGTCGCTGAGCTGCAGGTCCATCAGCTGGGGAACAAGAGGAGAAGCAAAGTCAAAACATGACCATAGAAAATATACCCTTCATAAACATAATGCATCAATTCTGTATACTAGCAAACACTACCACAGCTTGTTTGCATGGTGTAGGATTTAGACCTTTTTACTAATATTATATTGCAATTTATAAAAATCACTTATAAAATAAGTGTTTTTAATAAACTATTTTCAGATATGAGAATAATAATAATTTAGCTGTAACGGGTAAATGACTTGCATTGCTAAACATAATCAACACGTCCCACATAGCCCTCCTACTAAACCCACATCCATTTCTTTTTGGAGAACAGTCAGCTAATCCCACCTTCTCGCTGGTGAGGAACTTGGCGAAGTAGACGTGTTCTCCGGCAGACGTCCTAAGCTCCTCCAGCTTCCGTTTAGAGGCCTGCATGTCGTCCAGCTTGAAGCTCTTGAACACTGCCAGGGTCTCGTCCGAGTACTGCGCAGGAGAGACCACCTTAATACCAGCTTTTCTATCCGATTTAAAAAGGACTCAACATGCAGGTGGGGGATGGACAGCGAGGCAGCTGTACCTTGAGGAAGGTCATCCAGGAGAACTTGTCATAGCACTGCAAGGGGTTCCTGAAGTAGTCCTGTAACGTCCAGAACTTCCTGTACAAGTTGTAATCGATGGGGATGGAGCTGTAGGATACACAACGCGGTGTTTAGCCAAAAGATCAGCCGTCTTGGTACGAGTAACAACGCAAAGGCGCCTGTGATCACTTACCAGGGGGCGGGGACCTCTTCCTCGCCCATCTCCCCCTCCTCCACCTCCATACCGTCTTCCTTTTCCTCAGTGTGCTTCAGAGGACAACATCACACAAGACACCAGTTGATTCAGAAATACATGACGACTGAGGATGACGTTACAGCTGAGAAATGATCAGCCATTCAGCCAATGAAAGCCATCAATAGAAATGTGTGGCTATTGAATCCAAACATGTCAGGTTATTCAAAGTATATTCAATTAGTTTTAGTTTCATACAATAGCTTCAAAACAACTCTTTAGCTGTATCCACAAGATTAATAAACCAAAGTCCAAAGGCATCATTGCGTACCTTCTGCCCGAGTGTACTCTCCTGTTCATTCTTGTTGAACACTGTGATGTTCTCAAGGTTGAACTGGCTCTGGAGATTAAGACCTTCAAAACAGGATTGGTTTGAATTTATATTAAGACATGCAAATCAAATGACTAGGTTTTCCATTTCAGTGGCATTATACATTGAATAGTGTTTAATATGTGATGACCCATGAGCCACACTGAATCTCACCCGATTTCTCAGACAGTGGAAAGAGGCGTGCTAGGAAGAGCTGGATCCGCCCACAGAACACGGTGTTCTGGGATTTAGACAGCCGTCTCAGGAGATCTGGCCCCAGCGAGAGAGGGTTGTCATCCACAGCCAACATCACAGTAGCATTACACAGCTATCTCTCCTGTGATCACAGCACCAGTACAATAACAGTCTCTCCACCCTTACCGTTACACATCCGCAACAAGTAGTTCTTCCCTGCAGTGTAAAACGTGCTCTGAAGGGAAGAGAGGAAACAGACATGATAACGTTAAAATAAAACACAATGTTTTTATGAAACAAAAAGGTCAGCTTAGATGCTGTGAGAGGAAACATAACGTACCGACTTCCAGGTGGAAACATTTTCCTCCACAAATGAGAATATCTTGTCACACTGATCGAGGGGAAGGCAGTCAAGCACATCTCCCAGTAAGAGGAATGGGGTCGTGGCAGAGCAAATCCCTATGAGGGTCATATGATCAAACACATGAATATATACAGGAAGTATGGACGATTTGTTGACGTGGTGATGATCAGTTTATGGCAAGACTGGCCAGATCCTGTACCGACCTTCTGTTACTGCCTCGATGCTAATATAGATGAGTGCCAGGTACTCATCACAGCTTGCCTTCTGTTCAACCTGAAAATGTAATGTGAATATTCATTAAAATATTCTAAGGCACATGACTAAGATGAACCAAGTAAATCAATACATGTGCACTTACAATCTGATCCCCGAGGACACCCCTTAAAGACTGGTCAAGTGTGGTTTTCTTTTCCGCCTCGCTGCAAAAATGGTAAGAGATTAAATGAATGAAATAAGACGTAGTTCATCACGTTTAACAATAAACGTTTGTTTTATTAGGACCGGTGACGCATGTTGTAGAAAACGCTCAACGTGCCATCTAGCTGGCGCGTTGTACTTACTTCCCAGTAATTTGGTTGAAGGCATTGATCAAGGGCTTGCTGGTCCTCCCTGCCAGAGCACTTACAGCCGACGCCTGGGTGGCAGAAAATGTGATCAGTATAAATGGGAGAGACTAACATGACTGTAAGTTGATAGGAGAGTAAACAATGCTAACTGTGAGAGCTAGTGTGCATTAGTCTTTTAACACCACCGCTATAAATTGGACATCTCTGCATCTATAATTTATACAAATCGAACACAAGTAAACACGACAATTTAGTAATTTACGTTTCTCACCGCAAATTTGTCTTTAGCATCGATAAAATTGTACAAGGACGTAGTCATCTTTGCACAACAATGTTTGTTAGTGCATTCACACAACCAACCAACTACTTCCGGGGACTTCCGGTTAGCTCCGGAACTCATTCATACTCACTGTTTACCATAAAACTATATGCAAAGAATAAACGTCGCTTCAAAATACATATTATTTTAAACTTTATAGAATTAAAGCTGGTTTCGATGAATAATATATTAGTCAACCAATGGCTTTAGTTGAGTGGAGCAGTTATTCTCCCTCTTGCCCAGTTGATGGCGATGTTGTACACTATTTGTGCATTTAGAATATTGGAAACTAAACCATCTTTGTAGTTGAAGTTAAGCATATATCATCAGGAAACATTATATACATCTTCTCTTTTAATACATTTAAATCCATATAATATTTCTTTCATTTCACTTTCTGGGATTATATTTAATTTTGATACACGTTGTTGTGGCTCATTTAATCAAGCCACCCTCCATATATATATTTATTTTTGGACAAGAAGTTTATTGAATATGTCTTAGAAAGTGATGAAACACAGGATGGGAGAGAATGTGATGAGTTACAAGGCCCATGAACCAGTGGAGTAAGTTTGAGATGACAGGCAGAAGATTGAAAAAGGGAGTGGGGTTGAAGTTCAATTTAAAACACATATTTCTTCGTTAGATCGTTAGATGGATCCACCACAGAGACGGCTGATTTTATTGTGCGTGTTGTAACTGACCTCCCTGCTCGGAAAAAAGTGAACATGATATAAATCAGCTGAAGGTGAAGATGCATTCACTGAACTAACATGAATCACATAATTTGTATAAATAAGCAGATAAAGATGTAAACTTAGTAGACTTATAATACTATATTATAAAATTACCATTTATTACAAATAAAATTGTTAACCCAGGGTTCATGGTCAGGCCAGATCCATTTTCGGTTGATGGTCTTCGACTAATAAAATATAGAAATCTAATATAGAAAGTAGCACATGGACAAGGCTTCCAAACAACTTGCAGAGTAATCAGATTGGATAACCAGAGAGGATTCTTACACAAATGACTGAGAAGGCCAACAAAAAAGGGCCATTGTCTGTGTTCCACAAAAGGACAAACTTAAAAAACAAGAACCACAAACAATGCATTGACCTTCAAGGTTAAGCAAACAAAAGGAAGGAGATTCTTAGATAGGCCTTTCACGTGACATGCTCTGAAAGATTGAAGCACGCATCAACCAGAGTTGCTGCGTGTAATGCAGAGAAGACAGTGGCGCGCCTGCCGCATGCACCATCCCTCTATGCCTAATTTGATTTAGGGCCCAAAATGCACAATGCTTTTTGTATGACGCACAGAAGCACTGCATTATTCACTGGCAATGCTGTACACCAAAACACCATAACACAAGAAGTAACAACCGTCAAACTGAGTTAATTCCTTTTTCCTTTGCTGAATCAAGACTATAAAGCCTCATCATATTCCCTCCATGAAATATAAATGGCCCTGTTCAGTTTTCTTTCCATCTATTCTTAACTAATTCTTTTTCCGCAAATATTCATGTGCGACATTATAAGAGATTTGAACTTGAGAACCTCAACATAAATGTCATAGGAGGATTGCCTTTAGCTGAATTTTCTTTAGCTGAACCCATTAGCAGTGTTACCCGTGGGGAGCAAACCGTCTCAAGTCCATGTTAATGAATCTTCAGCTGTGTGGGCCGGTTCCATTTAATGATTAGCACAGGTGCGGCGACGATTAAATAGCAATAGAACATTCAAAAGGTTGAGCAGGGGCCACGTGCATTCCTCAAGAAGTTATTGTAGCCATTTTGTCACGCAGCCAAAAAGGAAATAGCCCGAATCCCATCTTATTCTATTATTATATTCCTTATTCTGCTAGACAACATTTGTTTATTTTTTCATGTCCAATTAATTGGTTTACATCCTCTTGCTGGGCCTTTGTCTTTCGTGATGTTTGGGACAGTTGCCAAATCCCATTATTAAACAGCCACTGCCAAGGTCACCAGGGTCCAAACTTAGACTTGGTGTAGACGGACACTGTCCCCAGCGTAAAATGAGCATCACAAAATAAATTATATCGATACGGTCCATAAACTGAAAAAACATACATTATTTCATACTTTATGTAATTACTAGAATATATGATGTATAAAAAGCTTAAAAAGTGATTTAAAACAATATGTAATAACATCTAACATTTCACATTGCAGCTTGTGCTTAGTCATTTACTTATACATGTATGCTGTCAAGAACATCTTTATTATGTTTGGAGAACACCATCAGTCTCTAGATAGATCATTCGATATGATCATTTCAGGGGACAATGTTATTATACTACATTACATCAGGCCATGAAACTATATGAACATGTTCCATGAGCACTTTTTTTTCATGGGTCATGTTCAAAACATCCCATCTCCTATATGCATCTGCCTCAGAGGTCCGCTATGCACCGTATACCGTTTCAACAGCATTCTTATCATGCATTTACAGAACAAGAGGGAGAGTTTATACCTCTGGCAGCACCTTGCGTGGCATCCCCCCCAGATCCTGCTGAGTGACAGTGTTATCAGTGGCTGACAGCTGCACAGCACCCCAGAGAGACCACTCACTGTGCCTGAAACCTCACTCTCTCCAACTGCCAGTGCTGCTGCAATTCAAACCCCTGAGAGGCAAGAAGAGTAAATGGAGAAAACCTTTCCCCAATTGTAGTCAAAAAACTTCAGATGATGGGAAATTTAATTTTCCCATCAATGGGAATTTAATTACTGCAATCCCATTGCCCAATAAGATGCATGTACTTGATGCGTCCTCAAGCTGCCATTTGCCATTGACTAGGCAAAGTCACCTGTAGTCATGTGATGTGCCTCCATGTTTCAGACGGACAGGCTTAGAAGTCCCAGAGCCCCTCGTCACATCGATGTGACGTGGGCCGCTGCCACTCGTTTTCTAAAAAGGTGCCCAGGCTTTTTTGGCGGGGCCGAGCACTCCAACATCTCCCCCCAGAACACCTTCACGACAACAAGACACAGGTGAAGACTTTCAATCGTCACGCCATCCCGCCGGCCTTCTACACAGACACCGTTAGTCCAACGGATAAGCAACGCATAACCCAGTGATCATCAAAGCTCATTTGTATAATAGCTGGCACAAAGGATATAGCTGGATTGATAATACATCTCGTGTAGCTGATCTGTAAACAACATGAAAGAAAAGGAAGGAAAATAGATAATATGTAAACATGTAACACAGCCAAAACAGAACACTGCAATGGGTCCAAGATAACATTGTCAGCAAATTTAACTCTGCATTTGTACGCATGTCGCATACAGATGCAATTTGCTATAGCAAATTGCCAGTCAGATTTAATATTCAGAAAAATCAACAGTTCTTCTTCGGAGTATGCACTCTCAGAAATGAAAGTCAATAAATATTCAAATTAAGAGCAACAATTAAAAGAAAGACAGTCAATAACAATCTGGCACGAACAATTAACTTGTGAATAATTAAATTCAATGCATGTCCTTAGAGAAAACTGTGTGCCACTCCACCTTTCATTTGCCAAGAAGCTCCTGTGCTCATGTGACAGCTAACCAGTAAACTCATAGCCCCACTAATGTGACCCAGGCACTGAGCTAATGTAGCAATAGACAGGCCAAAAAAAAGCTCAGTCCCATTTCAGCTCCTGGTCGGGTTTGGTGTTATTTAGGTTTCCGATGGCAGCAGAGATGCCGGCAAACACAGAGATGGCCATTCCTGGATCTCAGCCCGCAAATAGGCAGGCAGACGCTATGATTTCAGATTTTTTTAACTGCATGTCCAAGCCTAAACAGTTCAGAAAGCAGGGCCTCAAAACTGGCCTCTTCTTCAGCACAACGAAGGCATGCACACACACACACACACACACACACACACACACACACACACACACACACACACACACACACACACACACACACACACATACACACACACACACACACGCACATACACACACACACACACACACACACACACATATGCGCACACACACACACGCCAATTGGACAATGATGAGGAGTGAAGTGAACACCTTTCTCCAACGGAGGGCCTCAAACGGATCAGTCTTATTGGAAACAGCTGAGAGTCACAACGTCTGATGAGCACTGAGGAGCATCGACCCACATAACTCTGTCTCTTTCATTATCTCTCGCTCCCTCTCTCTTTCATTCTCCCCCTCTCTCTCTCCCTCCATTTCATATTGTGGATCATTTCTTAATATTGCTTTATTGATTATAGAAACATGTTTATCATAGGCCTGGTAAAAGGACATGAGAGAGAGAGAGAGAGAGAGAGGGAGAGAGAGAGAGAGAGAGAGAGAGAGAGAGAGAGAGAGAGAGAGAGAGGGAGAGAGAGAGAGGGAGAGAGAGAGAGAGAGAGGGAGAGTGAGAGAGAGAGAGTAAGAGAGAGAGAGAGAGTGAGAGAGAGAGAGTAAGAGAGAGAGAGAGAGAGAGAGGGAGAGTGAGAAAGAGAGAGAGAGAGAGAGAGAGCCCACCCTGAAGCAATATTGTTTATTGTGTTTATTGTTATTGTGAATATTGTGTTCCATTCTCAAAAGCACCGCTGTTGCTCCACAAAGCCATTCCACGGTTGAACGGTGAAAGGCAGTGTCTGACCCTCACTCCACTGTGAGGGTCGGACACACAGAGGCGTTGCCTTAAAGTCACCCTCAGGATTTTGTGTTCTCTTTGAAAATTATTGATTATGGAGACATATATATGGTCTGAGATATATTTGGTCTGGTAAAAAACACGTTATGCTGGGTACACTACAGGATAATAAGCCAGATTTGGTGCTTGATTTCCCACTTCCCACTCTGTTCAGCAAATGCCCCGGTTTTCTCATGCTTTTACACATTTGTTTTGGCCAGATTATCCTGTGGTGTGGGGTATGTTAATATGCTCTTTAACAATTGGGGTCACACCGGTTAAAAAATCGCGAATGTTCAGTATTCCCGATCCAATATCCTGTAGTGTGGAGGGAACCCCAACGTCACCCTGGGAGGCAGGACGTTTATTGACACGTGGGAACGACGATTTACGCTAAAGTTATGATTTTGACCACGAGAGATTGGCAAGATTTAGGAATTTCGTAAATGGAGACACAGTTGTTGTGGAATGGACTCTGTTAGTGTACGTTGGTGCTCCACTGCCTCAGCATGTGTATTTATTTACTCCATTGTGCACAGATACACAGAGGCGTTTGACCCTGTGGTAAGCCTCAGTTATGTTTAGTTGTGAGAGAAAATGGGGCCTGTTTATATTCACAGATCCCACAGACCCCACCATGTCCTCCTATCCCACCCCCCTCCCACCACCACCACCCTGCCTCCACTTGCTTATGTGTGCCTCCAATGGTCCATTGATTAATAATACATATAGGATAAAATAATGATAAAGACTACATAAAGTAGCATACTGTCTGTGCTCATTGTAAAATGTTGCTGAATATATTAACAGGGAACTTTGAATAACTAAGAAGAGGTAAAATAGAACAAGAGTTAACAAAAAGTGCTTTATTTACTTACAAAAGTGATAAACAATCCAGTGTATACACATCACACATGCACATGTAAAAATAAAATGTCTTACATTGACGGGTATTTTAGAATCTGTATACAAACACAAGGCTCCACAAAGAAAACATGATTGAGGACAGCTGTGAAATCTTCCCCACAAAAAAAACCAAAAGAGAATAAAAAAGGGTGTGGTTACAATAAAAACAAGTCAGTAAAGAAATAAGACATTTGACCCACTGGCAGGAAAAAAATCCTCCTTGTTGCAAAGTATAAAATACAAAGTAAAAGGAAATGCAGTTTTTTTTTTGCAAAGAGCTATTTTGTTCTGTACAAGCGTATAGACAGGTTTCCATATGGCACTAGGACTAAGCAGTGGCACCCTATAACACTATTTAGAAGACATCTCCAGGGACGAGGGGCCCTCGGCTCCGTTCACATCGTAGTCCCCCACGGGGCCGCTGACTATCACCTTCAGGCGCTCGGGGAAGTCTTCGAATTTGGGCGCCAGCAGGAAGTCGTAGGAGAGAGCAGCGGCCACACCCCCACACATGGGCCCCACCCAGTACACCTGCAACAACAACAACAACAACAACAACAACGATGAGAATGATGATGATGATGATGATGATGATGATGATGATGATGATGATGATGCTGAAGGCTCTGGTTAAAAAAAATAACCACATGTTTTCGACATGTGACATTTCACATGTTGATCCTCATCTTCACCGGATGAGGATCAACATGTGAAATATCACATGTCGAAAACATTTGGTTTCCTGGTCCGTTAATCAAGACCCAATGAGATAAGGACGGGTGACACAGCGATAAGCGTTCTCTCTTTATCTCACGGCCGATTGTCGCCCGGGGTGGGTGGAGATAAAGCATTTGTGTGGACGTAACAATAGGGCCGATTTGATATTAACTTCTCAGATATGACAGAAAAAGGTGTGATGGAGGTATTGGAATTATTTGGGCCCCGCATACAATAAATACACACCGTCCATGAAGAAAAAGCAGAGAAAGAAGAATGCTCGGTATGTGCTGGTATCCGCTCGGCCCAGTGAACCCTTGCAGCCTCTGACTTACCCAGTGGTTTGTGAAATCGTTCAGGATCAAAGCGGGTCCGAAGGAGCGTGCAGGGTTGATGCCGCAGCCTGTGTAGCTAATCTGTAGGTCCACCCATCACAAGAGACACAGCATGAGGCACCATTAGCGTGGGGGGGGGGGGGGGGGGGGGAGATGAACAAGGAATGGCATTAGCAAGATGTATGGATGGACAGAGACAATGAGACGTGTTGGAATCGATCAATCAACGAGATGAGAAGAAACCACATCAAAGAGAGCGGAGCTCTGTGTCGTAGAGCCCTAAACTACAGGGATTTTTCCCCTCAAATACACAAAACAAAGAAAAAAACTTACAGCTGCCAAGTGTCCCAGGCAGACCGAGAGGCCAATGGCCAGGGGTGCAGAGCCGGTGACATCACGACGCCGTTTATCAGTGACTGCAATGACACACAGCACCAGCTGGAAGGTGGCCAGGAGCTCAATGCCAACGCCTTGGCCCGGGGTGACGCCGTTGAGCTGTGAAAAATGAGGAAGAGGAGAGAGAGTGGACGGGAGGAGGAGGAGACGAGAGGGGGGGAATCCATAACAGTCATTCTCTTTTGATGCCAGAGGTTTCCACATAATCCCATGACAGCAATATGGTTTAGAGATTCCTTAAGGCCAGATTACGCATTCATATTTTTTCTTTGCATGACTGGATCAATGTAAGCCCTCCTGACCCGTTGCAATGTGCAATGTGTTGCCTCATCTGGTCGGATGAGTCAGTATGTCACATTTAACGGTCAATGCACAAGTGGGCAGTGAAGGAAAGTGTTGCCCGCGTCCAAACTAAACACATGAACACACGCCACAACACGATTCACTGTGCTGAACAAACAAGTCCTCATGATGTCCTATTCTCTTTCTAGAGGAGTCGTTCAACAGGTGACCCATTGTGGGAAGCACCAATGCCTTCTAGTTGACCAATATTGTAATGTGTGTTTATAAACTTCAAACAACATTTTATCAGTACAGTGCACACACACTCACCCCCCGCCCTCTCCCTGTCCCTCCACACAGACACACACACACAGACACACACACACACACACACACACTAACACACACAAACAACACAGCCCTCAGAGGTAGCCCTCAGACAAACTGCCCACTTCTTTCCACACAGCAAGTGAAAGGACTCAAACCACCCCAATCCCCTTGTGCTGTCAAAAACGACCCCACCAGTAAAAAAAAAAGAAAAAAGCAGCATTTAAAAAGAAATGTGACTCACGGCATTGACCCCCAGTGCAGCGTTATTGACCGGTCGTACTCCGTACACGATGCCGCTGGCCAGAGCCGAGCCCAACATCTGGGCCACGATGTACATGAGGGCCTTGAAGGCACTGATCTGGCAGCTGACCAGCATGCCCAGGGTCACGGCCGGGTTCAGGTGGGCCCCGCTGATGTGGCCCAGGCTCTGGGCCAGGGTGGCGATGGCCAGACCGAAGGCCAGGGCCACCTTCACCTCCTGGTCGGGGGCGGTGTTGTTGGAGTTGCCGATGGCGGTGGTGATGCTGAGGAAGATGAAAAGGGTCATGCCCACCAGCTCGGCCAGCACGGCCCTCCAGAACGCCTTGCTCTTGAACTCTCTCATGGTGGCTGTGTTGGTGGGGTCTGCCTGTGTGTCCCGTCGGTTCCTGGCTTGGCTTGACGTGAGGCCCTGGGTGGTGCGAGCTGTGTGTGTTCCCCAACGGCCGAGACGGGCTGCATATATATAAGGCTGGGACTGATAATGGTTAGAGGGGGCGGGGCTACAAAAAGTGAAAGGGAAGGCTATGCTGAATTAATGAGAAGCCCAAAAGGCCTGTCTCTCATTCTCCTCTCTCTCTATTCTCTGCCCTCCCTCCCTCCTCCTCCTTCTCCTCCTCCCCCAGTCCCTCTCCCAGCACCTCCCCATTCAGCCTGTGCTCTTTGGACCTCTCTGTGAGTTTGTTTTCTAGTTGTAGCGGTAGTAGTACTAGTAGTGTTGGTTTAGGACCACATGCTCCCAGAGGTAACCTTCCCATCCTCCAGAATGGGAATAGGAACCAGTGAATGTTTATGGGCGATCGTGCCAGCAAATTCAGATTCAGCAAATCGAAAAAAAAAAAATTGCATTGCTTGATTGCGTTATCATGTTATCTTGTCCTTCTTGACTTTACACAACTTGCCCAATTACGGCAGTCTCTGGTGTTAGTCACATTAGGGTCACTGGGAGCAAACCTCACCCGTATGTTTCATCCTCTTTCCAACACATCCTTCCTCCAATGGGAGAGGCGGAGCTTTGAGACTCCACAAGGCTGCGCCACACTGGCCTCCTAATCAAAGTATGCAGACACACACACACACACACACACACACACATGCTGACACACACACACAGACACACACAAACGCACGCACGTACGCACGCAGACACACACAGAACACACAGAAGGGAAGCCAGACAGAAGATGCAAAGAGAGATGGTGAGGTAAAGAAGAAAAGGAAGAACAAAACAATATTGTGTTGGTTAGAACAGGAATAGTTAACATTGGGAAGACAATTGAAAAAAGCAACTGTGTTTCATATAGACAGCTTTTAATAGACGTTGCTATGCACACCAAAGTGTGAAAGTGTGTAAGGATTTTTTTATTAGAACGTCACACATTAACAATGGTTCCTGAGGGGATGAGTAGGCAATTATAGAAGATGAATTAATAATGCGTTATTAATGATCAAGTGAAATTTGAACTTGAAGTTAAACATAAACTAAAAGACTTTGTGACCTCAAACTCGGTGGACAAGAGCAAGAAACCCAAACAACTAAAAAATGCACCAACCGGTCATCTACACCCTAATATACATTGTGTGAGTGTCGATATGTACAATATGTGTTCTGATTATGAAGAAACCGTTTTACATTGAGCCTATCGACGGCATAATCTTAACATGTGGCCAGCCAGGCAGACAGCAAGGGGAAATATTATTTTCTAGAGGACATTGTAACCTTTCAATTATTAACCATACGACTGCTAGGCATGCACCAGGCTTAATTGACAACATTACCCTTGCACTGTTGTGTGTTGCTGTAGGTGCATGTTCATGACAGCCTCACCATTACCAATGAGGACACTTCAAGTCACGGCAGTATGATACGTCTTCTCCTAGGAGAATCATCTGACCACATATCTGTGTTCACAAGAAACCCTTATTTCCTAAACCCTCCCGCCTCCTCAAATATCACATGCTTTTTCAAATATTTATTTTTGTGTTTAGTTTTTAAGTCTGTGCATACCTGACCAGAAGGCTCTGTGCTATCGCAGCACCATATCTGAAGAAGTGGTAGGGAGGAGGGATACAGCGTGTTCATTACTACTGTGGTGCGGTCTACATAGCGAGTCTTTGAGCAATGCTAAGGTCGAACACCTTCGCTCCAGGGCACACTTGTATTTTTCGCCGAGGACACAATTTGATTATTAACGTGTGTGGCTTAAATGGTTGCTGCAGTTTAAATAGACCCAGCATGGTTGGAAACAATGAACAAAGTGTGTTTCCATACAGAGCGCACCCATTGGACTTCACCACGAATAACACCGGAGACAAAAATAACTTCTGCATGAACAAACAAATAGATTCTTTTGTCACATATATACAAAAAACTTTTTCTTTTAGATCTACTACTGAGGTGCTAATATGTGTTTTAAGCTGCTCACGCAAGTGGCAAACCGGGACCTCTCCTCTCAGAGAATGACACAACGTTGAAATAACACGACACTGGTGTCTTAGCCGATCTGTCCTGCTTCTTCTGAGCAAGACACTCGCAAGGCGATTTCACTATAAGATGCCTTGATGCTGGGCAGCTCCTCTGAACTGTGGCAGTATGCTACAGGTCGTTTCATCTCTCCTTCAACTCACCATCAATGTCTATTAAGAGACAAAAAGCCTATATATAGTACTACAGGACTATACATATTCATATTAAAACCAAACAACAAACATGTGTATGAAGTCATGACATAAGTCAGGGTGGAAGTGATGGATAGAAATCTGCAATACCTGATTAGGTTAGCAAATTGAATGAAGAAATTAATCAATTCTTATTGATGAAGGTAAATTAATGAGGAGAATGCTGTCCTCTCTGGATTAGTTGTCTGGATTAATAAATAAATATGAATGACTATATAGGCTGTCATCACTAGTTGTGCTCAGGTTCTGTTAACAGTTAAATGTAATCTAATGCTGCACATTCCATCGAAAGATAACTGCAATGCTGCACTGAACGCATCTGCCAAAAAATGCAATTCCATATGTGAGTATAATAGATATTTTGAGCTGTTGTAGCACTCTGTATATCATCTGTAACATAATTCCAGCGTGAATGTAAGTGCAGTCAGAACTGTATTGTGGAGGAACCATGACTTATGGAATGCTGGGAATGTGAAAAGAAAAGCCCATAAACAAAGTGTAAAGTTCTGATGAGTGGATTGCATTAAAGGTAATGCATTGGGCTTTACTGTGAAAAAAACATGCCTTGCTCAAAAGCTTTTCACTAAATTTAAGCAATTTGATTTGCACCAACATTGTAGATATTTACAATATGGTTTTATCTAACCCTAACCAAGACCAATGGTGTACACCAGCCAATGCTATGTTCAGATATCAGTGTGTAGGTAATTACTGAATGTCAGAACTCAAGGTTTATACTCTTCACAAACTATAAGAATCATTGATAATGATGATGAATCTGATAAAAAGCAAACCATGGTTTTCGGGGAAATTTTGGGAAGTTTGCAGGCTGAACAAACAAGATAATAAGATTGATAAACAGGGTTTAAAGGTTGGGAAACATGAATAAAATAAAGACCTGCATTGAACCATGAAACTGTCCGGGACAGTTTGGAACTCATTTGACTAATTGCTCAAATCTAATTAGACGCATAGAAGTTGCTAATAGGGCACTTTGTTTCCACAGTGCGGGGGAAATTCCTAGGATACATTCAAAGCCGAAAGTTTTATTCCATGGACAAATGCAGAGACTGATAATGTATACACACAAAAATTCAACCATTGGTGTAACACATACTAGACATACAAACTAAACAAAGTCACATCTGAAGAACAACAGAGGGCGAACCGAAAGAGGTGGTCACTTCATGGCTGTTTGGATGGCAGAGAAAAAGGCCATTCTGCGCAGTGACCTCACATCGACAGCACAAGGAATTTCGCCGAACCAGCGTGTGAAAGAAGACCGAGACAAAAGACTGGGAATAATTACTGTGAGCTTTACTTGATTGAAAAAAAGAAAAAAAAGAAAAGCAGAGCGTTTTTGAGGTGACCACAGTCCGCAACCCCCAGGCAATATTTACCACGCACAAGATATATTGAAACTGTCTCAACTACATTGAGAGTCACTCCCTTGCTCAAGAAGCCAGATTCGGATTCCCTCGATGTTTCACAACTGCCCTTGAGTTGTGACCAATATTGACCCCGCGCGAGACACATGGAAACGGTCAAAAGTTCAACAGCCTTCAAATCCAAAACTACTACGTTCTGTCTTCAATCCCCAGCTTTCAAAACCTAATCCAATTTGAAACCATTGTAGTGGCCCTATTGTAGTGACCTGGACAGCAACCTCTGTCACGCGACCATACAGCAGAGTCATTTCCAACAGGCCTACTAATGTTTCCCTTATGACCATTGAATGAAATAATAATTGGTCAAATACACAATATAGGCTTGTGTATATATATATATATTTATACACAATATATTTTATATATATCTATAATACGTGCTTTTGGTTATTTCTCAAAGGGTCAGAGGTTAGCACACATGGGGAAATGATACACACTTGAGTTCTACCCTTAGGTTACTAATGCTTGTGTGTGACCATCGGTTAGGTCATCCCGTACTCATGGCCTACTCCCTGGCGTGGCCGGCCAGCGTAGGAAACATCGAAAGTCCCCCTTCGTGTTTTTCTGATTAGTTTCTTATCTGACTTCCTCTAAAGGGATGCATTCAGCTCTTGTATTATTTGTCAGCTTGAACGTGTTTACTTAGCTTGATTTCAGGCACCTTCAGCTGCAGAGGCCATCATAGGATATCCTTAGGTATGGCATACGCATGACACACGAGAATGATAGACAGTTGTGAATGTGTGTGGTTCCTAAGTGTTGCTATAACCTTTCTTTGTTAAATGTCCACCATGTAGTAAAAAAAAAGGCATCTGTCAGCAGAATGGACGTGGTATATAAAACAAACACTGTAAAATAATCGGTGTTAAGATGACCCAAAAGGACCCCATTTACATTTAGGGCACTCACACAATGGGGTCTCGACTACATTGAGATTCATTCCCTTGCGCTAGGAGCCAGGCTCGTATTCGTAGGAACGCCCTCGATATGTCACAACTCTCGGACGTTTCCGGACCCTCACTCTTTCTGCACTGTGCTCGCAGAGAGCAGGAGGGCTTTGCTACGTGCAGACTTGTGTGTGCGTCTTCTGCCACCCCCACCACCGCCGGTGGATTCATAAACACACCAGGGGTGGGTTACAAGATGCCTCACCGCACCTCCTGAATCGGCGTGCGGGTCTCCCAGGTCTTTGTCTATTTATGAGCATTGTGAATGCCCAATGCCGGTTCCCCACCTCTAGAAGACGTAAAGAAACAGCGGGCTTTAAAAGGCTTTGGGGGGGGGGAAGCTCCATGGCAACCGCAAAGATAATATAGACTGCCCACACTAGTTTTCCAGACCCTGTTGGATCTTCTGTGCATCCCTTTGGTGGGCAGATTACCATGGAGTCCATGCTGAATAACTGCACTGTGGGAGAAACCCAAAAAAAAGAATGAGCAAAGCTTGGTTGGACACAGTCACGACCTTATTCACAGAAAACAGAACAGCCACCCAAACCCAACTGCAGATGGATGGAGTTTGTATCAGAACATGAGGACGATGAGGATCGGCGGTCAAGCAATGTGCACTGTCTTCACTAGTACAACAACATGTCCCTTTAAGATCCCAAATACTTAATGGTTGTAAATCTTGGTCATTTCCTGATGTGATTGTTGTTGTGGTTGTGGTCTTATTGTGTTTAGAAATAAGCTAGCGGTGCACCATTGTCAGTGTAGCATTGCTGCTGCCAAGCGTTTATGATCTCCCACATTCCAACACACAATACGAAGTTCATAAAATAATAAAGCATACACATCAAACGACATAAGGTGTCACAACTGATCGGAATATGGACTTTGAACTGCCAACTGCTCAAACGCTCATCCCAGTGATTGTGGAAAATTATGATGTGACAATTTCTTGCCTGCTTGTTGGATCTTGCTTATTGTGGACCGGCCAACCTTTGATGGAAGAGAAGAAATATGAATCAATGTAAAACTTTTTACAGTGAGGCTCTATGAAGGCCAGCCATCGATCCACAATGTGTTTTCTTCAGTTATTCTTTGAAACACTTTCTAATCCAAATTCCCTTGCCCTGTCGGTTGACACACACTGTCTTCCCCACCATATCTCATGCTGAGGGTGAATTTATGATCCTTCATAATATCTTTGGGCAGTTAGAACCAAAACAGCCTCCAGGGAGAACCCTGGGGCATCTCTATCTCTCTTCTGCTGGAGGGCAATAAAACATAATACCAAGTGCACACCCTATTAAGACACCAGTTGAAGATATTTACGAGGGTGCTGACCGTCCTGAAGAGTCTCCCTCCAAGCACCAGGAACGGAGCACGTTTAATTATAAACAAAGAGTTATTTTATTGTCAATTCTGGCAAGACATTCTCCTGGTCACTCCGTAGGAGGGCTGTTTATCGGCCTGCTTTTGGCAGGTGTTGTATTTTAAGTTTCTCAACGGTACTTGCTGGGATTAGGAGTTGTTTAAGTAGTCGTAGTAGAAGTGCTTTTGAATAATCAACATTCTCTTCTGTCTGTGGTGCAACATCTAGTGATGCTTGGGAGTCATTTGTTGCTTTAGGTTAACTACTCCAAAAATGTGTTTTACTAGAAAGCACATTATTCAATTTACAATCCAATGATTTATTTTGACATCGGGATTTGGTTTGACCTTTGGTTTGACATTTCATTTTATGCTATTTGCTTTGGGGAACCTATTAACCTCTAAATGATCCTATTCATATCTGAATTCCAACTATTTCTGTGGGGACGGCATTTAAAAAGTTTAAAAACAGTCAAATAAAGTATTGTGAAATAACATTTGTTAAAACATTATCAATAGGACATGAAAATGTAACCAATGTAATATACAGACCAAGACTAGCTATTAATGAAAGTCCTTAAAGTAAATATCCTACTGTCTCCATCAATAAGTTAAACATGCACTACACATATCTAGCTGTCCTTACTTAAGCCTGTATTGAATATCACAGGACTTACGCCAAGAGAAACAGATGGCATTTCCTTCTGAGACGAAGATTACAGAAAGTGACTGTAGCAATTTCCCGCTTATAAAAGGATAGAAAATCGCTGTGCATGGCTTCCTTCCTGAAGAGGTCAGAGTTCCGAGACTTGAGTCAAGTGCGAATAAACCGCACCCCTGCAGCATGTGATGATTCAGTGGCTGGATGTAAAACCCTTAGTTTGGATGGCTGCTTTCAACTATGCTGCTGGTGATGTTATTGTGTGTGTGCATGCATCCATGTTTGTTGTGTGCTGTGTGTGTGCATGCATCCATGTGCATGTGTGTGTGTCCCTTCTTCTGTATGTGTGTGTGTGTGTGTGTGTGTGTGTTTGTGTGTGTGTGTGCGTGTGTGTGTGTGTGTGTATGTGTGTGTGTGCGTTTGTGTGTATATGGCGAGTTGCAGCAGGGAGTACATCTGAATGGTAGTCCCTCTGCCTGCGCCACCACATACTGCCCCAAGCTGAGTTTTGGCCACCCACCAAAATTTATTTTAAGGACGCCATTGTATGTTTTTTTTTGCTTTTTCTTTTATAAATGCTAACATTGTTAATTTGTCAACCATGCAAACATTTTGAGGTAGGCATACTCCCCACCACTGCTGCTAAGAGGAATACTGGCAGCACATTATTTCATTGTAAACAAAATCACAGCTTCTTAATAATAGTTTAGAAATTGGTCTTTGGAATGCCTCAACCCCTCTGGAATGTGTGGGAGTTTGTTTGTTACAATATTGGCAAGAATACAAAAGCACAACATTGTGTGTCCAGAGAATCACACAACACTGCCTTGCATGCTCTAAAGTAGTTTTTAATGCTACCTTTCATACAGGTTTTACCTACCAATGAGTGCAGTTCTGGGACATTCGAAACCTCATGGTTATAGTCTATTCAAAGTGTAACTCAGGTTTTTATTCAGACAAACGGGAGAACAATTATTTGAAGCGTTTGGAAAAACCCTCTTGAATTTGTCACTGCAAAGGCAACATGGCCGCTGCTAGCCAATTGGGTGCCCTAGGCGTGATTGCATATTGGTGCCCCCCCCCCCGCAATATTGGTATAAACACATTAATCACATAATTATGTCAACTGTGATGATAACAATTATCTGATGATAATTCTTATCATCAGATATGATGCAAGAACAACATATTTAACATTTAAATCCATTCTAGAAATGAAAACACAATAAATAGGTTGCAACTCAAACAAGCCCTTAAATTCCACGATTTAAACATTAAAATCCATGATAGATCAATTTACAAAGCATACAATCCTACATAAAAATATATATATATTGTCTTCTAAATAATTAACCAACGGTAGTTATATCTCAATTTCACCCGAATATTTTGACCTGACCCTCATCCTGACAAATATATCGGTTTTAAACAGCCAGCTCTGAATGCTGGTTAATTTGTCATGTCAGATCTGTCAGATTCTGTTCTTCAGCAGTGCACTGTAAGCATAGGTTTCTTCAGATTACAAGTAGACAATCATTTATTCCTGAGTGTTTACTTTTGAGTGCAGGCTACATTGTGATTGTGCTCTCTACACAACCTTATACAAGCTTCATGTAAATGCAATGTTCTGAAAAACAGTGGTAAGAATACGTTTATGCACCTATGCTAAAGTTGACTAAAAAGAGGAATAAAAAAATCATCTTTTGGAAATTGATCTTAATGCCTTAATTAAACAAATGAGGAAAAATCCAACCTTTTAGGCTACCAATTTTCTTTGTGAATGAATAATGTATCGTAAATAAATATTATTTATTATTTTTATCATGGATCCAGGATACTATGCATCCTGATAAAGTCACCTAGGCCTTTGGAATTAAACTAGGCCCACATCATCACATACCCTGCACCATACCTAGAGATTGGCATGGTTTTATTTCAGTTAGCCTATTAGATGGTTTGATTTGCATTGAGAAATCATTAGGCTAACCTCTTAAGCCAGCGCAAAAATGCATGCATGCCATGATATTTTCCCATTTTTCATATTGTATAACTATTAAGGGCCAAGCCAAACAAACAACAATGACACCAATAAATTCATTATACAAACAAGCACTTAAAATAGTGGATCAGAAACTTGTTAGCTGGCATCATAGCCAAATTCTCAAGAAACATAATTTGCTGGGTTTTGACAGCTTTGTAAGATTTTCATCCTTAAAATGTATTTTCAAGTGTGTGAACAACCTTGCTCTAGAAATACTTTGCCAATTGGTAAATAAACAAAACAGTAGAATAAGAACTTAGGGTACAACAAGCGGAAGCAGAAAAGCGAAACGCAAAACAACATTCAGTCAATCATCCTTCACAGTAATAGGTACCAAATTGTACAAACAATATACATTACCACCGGACATCAAAACAAAATAAAATAAAGCCTGTGAACATTGACCTTCACACACAATGCACCTGCACGGGCACTGCATACACACACACACCCACACACACACACACACACACACACACACATACACGCACAAACGCACGCACGCACGCATGCACGCACGCACACACGCACACATTAATCACTATCGTTGTTTTTGTCCATATATGTCCTGTATTTAATGTATTTCGGATTCTTTCTTGTGTTTTGTGTTTAACTTTGCTTGTGTAACTTTTAGTAAAGGCCTTACAAGGGACGGGGGTTGCAAATTAGTTTTGACTAGAAACCTGTAAGCATGGCATCTATTTTGTAATTTTTCATGAAACAATGTATTTGTCCCCGCTCAATAAAATCAAATGTATATATATATATATATATATATATATATATATATATATATCAAATTCAAGCTAAAAATACAGTTTTTTCCTAACATACCTGCAAGCAATGCACGCGCAACATCCCGGTGTTTCTTATTTTTTCGCTGTTCTGCCTCTGTCTCCTGTTGCCTTTTTGAAGCCACTTTGAGATAACGAGCTACCATACGGCTAGAGTTTGTCAGGTGCTTTCGAAGAAACCACAGGATGATTGGGGCTCCACCATAATTAATCGTATTATTTCGAGCAAATATGCATTGTATGGCCTAATGCCTACAATGGTGTAGTCAATGATACCAATCGTAGTTGTGCTTCATCTCAAAAAAAAGATGAAGCCCCCTCCAGCCTGTGGTGCCTGACGGCCAGCGCGGGATGCGCGTGGTGGGAGCGGCGCCAACGTCAATGTTCGGAAACTCATCAAGGTCCAAGTGTCGGGAACGCTGTTTTATTGAGTGATTGTGGCTCCCCGGTCGACGATAAAACCTTTTACCAGTAGTCATTTGTGCTCACATGACGCAGGTCTCCTCGATGACTTCTACTAATCCATCCTTTTTCGTTTTCCTCAGTCTCCCTGACGATAGAGCTGGGAGTTATGCGGAAAGGGAAGCGAAAAGAGTCCAAGCATTAACGTAGGTATCATGAGTTGTTGAAATGGATAATTGCGGTAGGCTATGGGCTGGCATGCGTGTATGTAGCATCCTCAGAGTATACCTGTGAGTTTTTGTTGTTTTAGTCATTTTATGAACTTCATATTATGTATTGGAATGTGGGAGATCATAAACGCTTGGTAGCAGCAATACTAAAGGGACAATGGTTAACCACTTGCTCATTTCTACACACAATAAGACCACAACAACAAAAACAATACCATCAAGAAATGACCAAGATTTACAACCATTGAGTGTGTGGTTAGGGGATGAACTGTTGTAACTTGTAGTGAAGACAGTCCAAATTGCTGGACACTAACTGTGACCGCCGATCCTCATCGTCCTCATGTTCTGATACAACTCCATCCATCTGCAGTTGGGTTTGGGTGGCTGTTCTGTTTTCTGTGAATAAGGTCGTGACTGTGTCCAACAAAGCTTTGCTCGTTCTTTTTTTGTGTGAAAAGATATCACAGGATCTTCTCACACATTTTTTGTTTATCCCACAGTTTAGTTCTCTCACCATGGGCTCCATGGTAATCTGCCCACCAAAGGGATGCGCAGAAGATACAACAGGGTCTGGAAAACTAGTAGGGGCAGTCTGTTATATAGAGATGGAGACAAAGATAAAAGCTTTCCTGCCTGAGATTTAGGAAAGATGCGACTGATACACGTATAAGATTGAGTCCACCCATTTTGATGTGCTTATTTTTCGGACACAAATCCACCGTCATCTGCTGTCGAGACATCAAAACATGATCTACTATGTCTGCGTGTTAAAAGTGAAAACAATAGTCTGAGGTGAGCTCAGGGTGGAGGTCAGGTCCGTGATAGGCATCTGACAACATGTCAATGAGCTATGTTTTGGCAGTGAAACCCGTGAATAGGCTATCAACATGCCTCTGCAAGTGATACAATTGAATTGGCCCCTTCCACAACAGGCGGGTGTTGTACCCGGGCTTAGCGATCATCGCTCTGAAATTACTTAATACGTTTTAGGTTTCCAGGAGACCTCTGGGGAGAGCTCCGAAGAAGGAGGGACAATTCAAGGAATGTACAGAGGTGGACATGATTTAACACTGAGGGAGGGAGGGGGGGGAAAGAAGATGTTTGTTATGGATATTCAAAATATCCTTTCAATGCTCCCTTGAATAACCCCACCATCTGGATAAAGTACATCACAAAGAAACACTTTTAACATGTAGTGATCTGTTGAAGACAGAATGACAGCTCCTGAGAAATATTATACTTAAGATTGACGAGACTACAAAAGTGTGTTCTTCAGAATCATTGTTCCTGCTTTTCCGCCAGCGTGTCTGATTTTACTGTGTAATTTTTTCCATTGCAGCTTTTTTCTGTTACTGTCATCATCCGTCTTCATTTATCTCTGCTGATACGGTAGAATCTGCAGACATGGACTCAAAACTGCTGATAAGCACCAAACAATGCCCAGACCTCCGGGGAGAAATTAATGGCACACAAAGAAGAAGGAACGAGAGATCTACAGCGAGAAGATGAAATTGGCTGGAGACATGCAGAGTGATGACACGGAACTCAGGCAGAATGTCTTGGTTGTTGATGGGAGAGTGTGTGAAAACAGAGGAGGTGAATGCTGTGGATTTAAATTCATTAACCTCCACTGTTAGGTGTTAATACTCATTTGGCATACATGCACTACATGCGTTGCAGGATATTTATCAATATATAGACAGAGTATTAATAATAGCGAGAGAGAGTTAATCATATGTTTGCTTTTCTATTCAATTTAAATAATATGTTGTAGACCATAAACATAAATCCATGAGTATTTTCGGAGCAAAAAGGAAACAGAATAGTTGGAGGAAAAAAATGAAATCCTATGGGCACAATGCTTATATGAGAAAAGAGTGTCTCTGTGAATCTCAGAAGCACAACATCAAAGGTTGAGTCCAAAACCCATCGACGGTTTCCTGGTGTAAACGCACACGCTCGTAAATAATGACAACACAAAGAGCCCAGCGCTGGCTGGTGGAAATGGGCGACGGCCGCAATCAGTGGGAAGTGTGGTCCAGGAGAGAGGGCGGGGTGAGGGCGAAGGCCTGGGCGCTTCATGTCTCTGATGGCGCTACGCCAGGTGTTGGCTGAAAAAAGAGAAAAGATATCACAGGATCTTCTCACACATCAGGCTCTTCCCAGGGGTGGGGACGGAGCTCCTGTCTCCCATTCTCTGGTTGTCACTAGGTCCGACCAAGGGAAGGAAGTAATCTGGGAGCTGCTTCCCTGCATTTTGCTCCATTGTTCCAGTCGCTGAGTAGTAGGGGCAGAGCTGCAGGAGAGGAGAGCAATGTTCAAGAGTGGGTGGCTCAAGGTGAGGTTTGTTTAGTGGGATCCAAGAATCAAAGGAACGCTGAGAGAAAATGAGGGAAAGAAGCACTGACTACTGTATATGCATGGAGAATTTAAACTGACCTTCACTTGTAAACATACATCTGTTCTTCTGTTGTGGCCAGCACTCGAGTTGAGGGGGGATGAGGGGGGATGGCATCCCCCTTTGGAATTAAAATGATCAAAATCATCCCCCTTCTGAAACAGCCATCTCCCCTTCCCAGACAGACGCTGGTAGCGTGAAGCTGTCTCTGCATCTCAGACATCGCTTCCGCAGGCAACTCTGTCCCCATTTCTCCCTTTCATTCCAACCCATGAGCAACGTTAGTCTCCCTTCTCTGCCGAATGCATTTTTGAAAAAAAAGAATAAGAGTCAGTTTTTAAAATCCTTAAATGTGATGCACACCTCCGAATCGTGTGATTCGTCCGATCAGCTGCGTTTTTTGGGATAAAATAAGAACGATGACTGTAGTCATCGCTCTTATTTTATCCAAAAAATATATAATAATGTAATAATAATAATAATAGTAATACAAATAATAATAATTATCACACCGTTGGTCTCCCACCATATCCAATGTCATCAGCACAAATGATCTGTCCCTAAAAGTTAAAATCTACCACCCCCCCTGGCTTGTTTTTACAACTCGACCACTGGTTGTGGCCATGTAGCCACTATGACATGCTTCCGGGATACGACAACATAACATAGGAAGAACGACAACTTAATTAATCTACAGAACCTTTTTGATTATATGTAGAGTGAGTATTTTAAGGTTTCTAGAGGCAAAGAAGATAAAAAAATCTCTAGATTAACTAAATCCTTTTCATTGACCTTCCCTGTACATACTTTATCAAATCTTCTTGGCTTTTTACATTTTCATGGGTTCCTTTTCCACCTGAACAGTGGAGCAGAGCAGCAGCATATCAAGAGCCTCCTCCGTTCAGTTCGCCTGGCGCGAGTCCATGACAAATAGACCACTGCCAAATCTGTAAAAAAAAAAAAAATCCAGCTCTTTTATGCGTTTCCATGGTTTTGTAACGCTTGGATACTGATTGTCCTTCATGGTTTCCTCCCAGCACACAGTAGAGAAACAACGGCATACCTGCTTATGGAACATATCCATTTATTATAATGGTAAGAGTGTTGAATTCAATGTAAGGGCACAGGGTAAGTGAAACGGTAGGACTTGTTATTTTAATTTCCGCGTCTCATGGCCAGTTCTGTGGCCTGGATCCATGTCAACACTTGGGCCTTGGAGGCTTGGAGACATCCTGGTCTTCTGTTGGGCTTCCTAATGGGAACGGTTTCCATAAATCAGTGCTGCTGCCTGAACAACACTTCCCCAAGGGAGACCGAGACATCATTTCAACATCCAATGGACTCGATCCATTGGACCACAATCAAGGCTTGCTGTGTTGTGCCATCGCTGACTACTCTCGCCGTGGTAACCGTGATCCCTGGCTGGTTCAACCAGAGTTGAGAAGCGCTGATAAAGAACAAAGTCCATGTTCATCTGGCAGATCACGTCAACTACCATACGCACTGACCCCTCACCATTCCCTACTTTATACTACATATGAACATTTTTATTCTCATTTTATGTATTCACTATTTCACAGTAGGACAGAACAGGCATTACTCTTAAAAGGAATTAGGGGTTTGGATGCTTCAGGTACAGCAGTATAGACACACACAACTAGTGTAAATATACATTGACCATGCTGATCCTGCTAGAAATGAATGAAACCGACCTAATGTTAAATCACAGAAAAATTAAGTTACTTTTCCCTACTATTGACAATCTTGGAAAAGGGTAAATTGTTCTGATTCTACTATGTCGCTCAACATTTAATTGCACGCATAGTAATTATGTTATCTGTAAGGCATATAGATATGAAAATACACTGTCACGCTGTAACATTCTAATGGGGTCAGTAAAAGTACAGAACATTCCCTGTGACTTGAAAGGAGTGACAGATAAACGCTCTTTTCTTGAGCTGCAATTTATAACGTTAGTCAGGCCTTTAATTTGCTGACTGCTCTTGCCGCTTCGTCACTTGAAGACAGGCCAGTGAAAGATCTTGGCTGCATTGCTTTTTATGTTCATCTGTTTTACTGTGAAAGCATTAGAGCAACATGTGGCACGAGTCCAGCACTCTGTTTCTTGAAGCTAAAACAACTCTGCTGCCGCCGCTAATGCATCTTAAGAGGCTTTCCTACCAGCTCCACAGAGGAATAAAGACCACATGGAAACCCCTTGGCTAGGTGTAAGACGCTCGAGTACAGGCCAGAGAGAGATAGGGCTCTGCCAAGAGTCCACGGTGGTTTGCTGTTGTCCAGAGCAGGATGTGAACAAGATGGTCTAAACCCTATACATAAACACTCGCCACTGAGATCCTGGAAGACAGAAACGCCATGTGTTTCCATTTCCTTCCTTAAACGTAAATCCAAGCCCTGCCTATCTAATCAACCGTCAGAAAACAGCTGAAATAATGCACCCACAAATGTTATTACTTATTTAGTGTAACGATTTGCGTGGTGGAAATGTCATGTAATTTCTCTCATAGAAAAAAAAAGTGAACTCTTCGTGAACCTTGCATTAAATGTGCATCCGCTTTTCGCAATAAAAGCGGTAGGACTTCCTGGTGGCCTGAGCGTGAACTTACTGGCTGAAGCGCAAGAGGCGGTCTGTCCTGACGGGCATGCATTTGCTTGCGTTGTGCTGGACGGACACACCTTCGCCTACGCAAGTTATTCTCAATGGGGTATTCAGGACAATAGGTGGAAACCTGCAACGCACTAAATCAAGGCTGATTAGGCCAGGGGCCAGCGATGCACATTTTTTTAAATTTTAGGAATAACTTATTCCATCCTGTCATTATTGCTGATTTGAAGAGCACATGTGCTACATTATCTATGTAGGAATGGCGCAAATAAAACATATTAAAAATGTTTGAGTAGGTTAATGTCTATGTGTGAACATTTGATCATGAGTACCTTTTTCCCAGAATTGGTTTAAAACAGGCAATTGCCTGCCACTTCCTAATGCTACCATTACAGTTACTGTCTGAGGATATTTCAAACCAAAATAATACACACAAAAATTGAAAAACATGACGTTTCTGGGCCGAAATTAGCCAAAAATAACACAGACTTTGCATCATGCTCAAATTGCATAATATGGTACTTTCATAGATTGGTCTGTTTGGTCATTGGCGACACCACGTATTTCGGGCCAGGCCTACTTCTCCCGCCTTAACGATGCAATCCTCCTGCTGGGATTGGTGAGTAATGATTATTTTTAAACCAATCCTCTGGTGATTTGACTCCGCCCGAAAAACAAGTAAACCGATTACATCAGTATTAATTAATTCATCTAAATATATATGCCTATATATGAATATATCAAAAAAGTATTAATATATAAGACTAGAACTATAAGGACTAATAAGAACTCCTAGTAGTATTGGTAAGATTCAATTTAATTTAGGTAAAAAGAAAATCAATCTTTCTTGCAAGAAAGATAGTTGTTATATATTGATATTGTTTAAATACTGCCGTTGCATATAGATTCTTGTAGAGACAAACAATTCTGCAGAATAACCAACAAAACCTAAGCGTATGCCGACGCAGGCTTACCCAATCAGAAGAGCCCTCTATTTGAGCACAGCCAATCTGCTCAGCGAGAGGAAGCTTCAATCTTTGCTTCTTACCCAAATTGAAGATACCCCCGATTGCTCCTGGGGAACAATCAAGCGTAAATGTATATATCGACACCATGGATCAAGACGTTTAAACGTCTGATGAGTAGTCCTTTGAGCTTTCTCTTCAGATGGTTCAGGGTCCTTTAATACATAGAGGCCAACCTCCACCAGGGCATACCTGGCATTCACTGGAGGCCACCCAAGAAGGGTTCAGCATGGCTCTGGCCGAAGGTTCGCTCATGTAGAGCCTAATCACTAGATTGCGTAATGTTATTCATGATTATAAGTCGTAGTATTCAGCACTTAAGATTTTATCTTATCATATTTTTAAGATAAGATGTTTACTTTAATAATGTATGTATATATAAATTGTCGATGATGACTGAGATGCAGGACATATGTTTATGTAATAATGGGTTTTAGTGGACTTTGATGGACTGAGCCTTAATGGTGTTCGTCTAAACCGATGATATAGGTCCTGTATCATCTCCTTAGACCAACACCATTAAGGCTCAGCCCATCACAGTATGGACAGAAATAAGTATGGACATAAAGAAATGGATGTATTTCTTTATGTCGACATAAAGAAATGCATCCCCACAGGGTCCTTGGCAATCTTGGGATATTGATGATTGTAAAAAACAAAATAACTCTCACACTGTAAAAAGAGGGACTCCACACGCACGCACGCATGTGCACACGCAAAGGAAAGCTTTCGGTAAAAGTGAAGCCAGGAACACCTTTTTATTGACGAAGGAGATGTTGCAGAGTGGTCCTACGCCGTTCCATACAAGGCTGCAGTGGGTGGTCCTTCATCATTGAATACATGACCAGTACAAAGTGGTTTGCGTGTGGACCGGCTTCTGTTTACAGCCTGATGCCTCGCTCTGTCCCAGATGGGAACACTGTTATTGTTAAACCGACATACCTTCATGACGTCTCACCGGCTCCGTGGCCAGAGCTCATGTCACGTCAGCTCGGTAGCTATTTTGTTTACAACAAAAACACCACATTACGCCCCGTGTGTTTGAGTCTTAAATATGGGAGGGTTGAGTGTTTGCTGGTTATCTGTCCTTGCTTTCATGTACCGCCGTCCTACGCAAATGCCTCTATGAGGCGTAGCCCAAATGGCCATGCGGAAGGAAGCAATAAACCAAGGAAGTCTTTTGATATTATATATATATATATATATGTATATATACACACACACACCAGTGTATGTATCATTTTGATCACCCAAAGGAAATGCAGAATTTCTTTCTGAAAAAGCAGACAAAAAGTCAGAAAAGCAACAGCTGACCCCTACCCTACCCTCCAACCCTGCAGAACCCTCCTCAGCCCTAAACACACACACACACACACACACACACACACACACACACACACACACACACACACACACACTCACACACGCCCCTCCCTGTCCTTACTCCATCACTCCACCGCCACTAGTACCATCACCACCACCGCCACCATTTGGCGTAGCCTTCAGACATTTATAGCGAGCGGAGTGGGTTTTCCTTGGAGAGTGTGGGGTGGTGGTGGAGGGGAAGCGGGTGTTGGCGAGACACAATGGGGCTTTTTTAGCGCGGCCACATGGCCAGAGCTCTGCGACGCTGGTCGTACTGACCTGGATCACCGATCGACATGGGGGTCCTGACTGTTTCCTCTGCAGCAACCTCTCATTGTTGTGGGACTTTGAATGGGAGATTGACAATGCTTTTTATAGTCATCCTTCAATCTAATTGTATGTGACCCCGTCCACATGTTTGGTGAATGATTTGACACAGTATGATTTGGATTCGTATTGGTTATTGGGTTTCATGCATTCCAGATGTTGGTCACAGTAAACCATGACACTATCTCCGGAGTGGACCACAACTGCCATCCTGTTTATATGCACAGATGCACACAAACACACACACACACATACACACACACACACACACACACACACACACACACACACACACACACACACACACACACACACACACACACACACAAACACACAAGTATGAACATGTGCTTTCCAACATATGCACACACATAAACACAAACACACAGACACAGACACAAACACACACACACACACACACACACACACACACACACACACACACACACACACTCACACACACACACACACACACACACACACAACAAAACAACTCCCTACTCCAAACCTCATGGATGCCCTCTAGTGTCAAACGGCCCAGCCATGCATAAGGCCTCATGTTCCTCAGTAGGCTGGGACATGGAGTCCTAATCACCACACTAGTTCAACTCTCTGTCTCGATAAAGGGGGAAATAAACCTGACAATATTTTCGCCTATTCAGATAGATCTGAAGAACTGGACCTGCAGATCTATAGAAATGTATCTAATGTTAGGAATTCTAGTCCCTGATCCCTAAAGGTCCCATGGCAGACACCATTGGGAGCTGTGTTTGTTTCAAGACATTTGTAACCACAGACCATATTTCTAATTCTCTCTGTCGATTAGCTGCTCCATCTTGAATAAAAGATACTTTTCTAGTAGGCAAACTGGTTAATGCAGGTATCAATTACATTAAGTTCAACCAAAGTTAAAATGGTTAAGGAAATACAAAATGATAGTCCATTGTCAATACAGATGTAGAGGGGATTGTGCATCCCTCACAAAATTTGTAATTTGCTTTTTTAGCAATTCTGCATAATTCTCTGTATTTCAACATCAATGTCGGGACTAGAAGAGGATACAGTTCATTCTAAAATGTTATTTTAGAATGAATATATCGAAAAATATAGATCCTGCCAAGCATTGTTCACTAACAATATGTAATCACTGAACGTGTATCGTTTTATGCCCCAGATTGGTCCACTCTCTTTCCACCCCCGCGCCACTTCTTCTTCAATCGCTGTGATTCTTAAGAGTTAACTGATTGGCTAAGAGCCGTCTTGCTCTGTTTGGCATCTCCAGTTCACTAAGAAAAACAAGTGGAACTCAAGTAACAGCTGATTCTGATTAAATGTAAATTCATGTCACTCTAAAGAAATGGAGCAATGAGGATGACAAAAAAGCACTCTGAACAAGCATTGCGTTTCATTACATTTATTAAGCTATAGCTTTTATATAAGCCGACTAACAATGAATGCTTTCAACCATGAAGACAGAACCCAAAAAGTGCAAGAATCATTCACCATACCTGTGCTTACAACTAGTTTTCACCAATAAATAACAATTGATTTCAGGAAAACAGTATTTTAATGAGTCTGAATTAACTATTGTAATGCTTTATTGGGGGACATTTGTAGTATGCTTGTTAAAATGCTTGCATATTTTAACAAGCAGAAAATAATATTTCCAAAACGGTGTGAATGGCATCATAATTGAATGCTGCATCCGATTAAAAAAACACAAACCATGTTGCCGAATGGACTAAGACAGTGAGGTCTGTGTTTTAGAGCTATGGTTCTTATCCCCTTGACCAAGTAGCCCAGTAGAGGGCAACAAAGAATCGACTAGATCCTCAGGAAACCTATTTTTATTTTTTGCAGATGTAATAATCATAATAGTCTACAAGGATTTACTCAGGATAAACTTCCTCTGCTTGGCAGAGAATGGTGATTGGTTTTGAGCAAATCAGCCTGAAATACAAATAAACAACATAAGATCATATATCTTCAAAGATACCCTAAAGGAACACAAACAGAACAGGGATGCATTATATCTGATCCCATAAACACATTTAGAAGCCCATCTGTTGTTGACACACTGTGGTTTTCTTGGAGCCCTCGTACAAAGCTGTCCCTCTTGTCCACTTTAAGTGGAATGGGCACATCTCTGCCACAACTAATTTAGAAGGCTGCGGTAGAAGACAATGTGAGGGAAGCTTCTGATAGAGCGCTAACGTTCTGTTCTCTCTCAGAGGTCAGGTGTGTCAAAACAAAGGGTTTTAATTTATAAAAAGGGCCAATGTATGTGTTGACACCGTACTATTTGATAAATGACCAGTCACTATAGTCAGTACAAAAAGTTTTTCATTAGTTTGCTATATCCTGAAATGCAAGTGATTCATTGGTCATCGCAAAATAAGAGATTGATAATGATACATAAAAATACAACTGCAGAGAAATCATTAATACACAGAATTTTCTTATCTCAGGTTGTCAATACAGAACACACAAAATAATGTGTGTGCTTGCGTGCGTGTATATGTGTGGTGTCAATCTAAAATATTTTGGGTACGAAAATGGCTCTGAAAAAAAGAAAAAAAACAAATGTATAATTATAGTAATAGTACTAATAGAATCTATCATTTTAAGAATTAGAATAAATAATCAAATATTTAATGTGTGTGTTGTGTGGGGCAATTTGGAATTAATTACAGACAATTATGGACCCCCTCCGTACTTGATTTCTTTCCCAGGCATTCTTGTGGAAGGGGTTATTATCTGTCATCAAATTGGAGCGTGCTGAACCGCATGAAATTGGCATGAATGAGCCAGCATGGAGCCTGTTTGTTATCCAGGGTGGAGGCGTATAGTACTCAGCACTATCGTCTGCCTTTTATATCACACATGTGTGTTTTTTATTATAAAACTATTCTAAATGTGTCATTATTTTACTATACTGTACTACTGCACTACAATAACAAATTAGAATACACAAAGAAACGATCTTATTTCAAAATAGCATCAGGTGTGGCACTAGATTGATATTTCAATATTCTGTGTTGTGCTTCCTGAGGAAAATACAGGATCAATGAGTCGCTAAAGGAGTGGGCCCTATCACAAACGCTTCTCCAGATGCTTATTAGGTATTCTGAAGCCGATGGCGCGCTGATCATCACATTGCATGTGTGTGTGTGCGTGTGTGTGTGTGTGTGTGTGTGTGTGTGTGTGTGTGTGTGTGTGTGTGTGTGTGTGTGTGTGTGTGTGTGTGTGTGTGTGTGTGTGTGTCATCGGTGGCACAACAGTTTTGTTAAATTTGCCAAACCACTGCATGCTCAGTGGGTGTCAGAGAGAGAGAGAGAGTTAGACCATGCACACGCACACTGCATTGCTGATGAGATGTATTGTTCATGGATCCGACAGATCTGCCTCCATTACAGCGCCCCCTGGGCTGACAAGCGCAAGGACTTCAATGTCGCAACATGGCCAAGATTGCTGTCTCCAAAGTGTTTCTTTACGAGAAAAGCATGTCTTCTCTACTGTTGGATTTTCTCTTTACATTGTGTTCAAATTGTTTTGTGCTTCTAATTTAATGGGAACCGACCTGCTTGCCTGCTCGTTCACAAACACTTGACACTCAGAGGTTGATGTTTTCCATTTCATCTCGGTGAATTGCACAAAACGGGGCCGCCACCAGTAGTACATATAAGCATTAGTAATTTCCCAGTCACATGATGTTCTGCAGCGAGCACTCCACAAGGTGGACCCAGCTCCAAGAGAAGGCTGGTGTGCTGGTTTAGAGCCGGTATTGTACAAGGAGCTACAACAGAAACTAATCCCAGCGGCGTAGCTGACATTAGACAAAGAGCTATTCAAATAAGGAGCTGTACAAAACAATGAAAGGCTGTAACGGGCCTTATGAATACTTAAATCCTGAATGTGCAAAATAAACTAGCAGCTGTACTGTTATGTAGACATGGTTTTGTGTGAGACTGATGCAAATGGTATGCTTTCACCATGGATTCAGGTGCTGTTTGATAGCCCACTCAACACGGTGGGCCCACTCCTTTTGGCAGCGGATCATAGCTTCAGCACGGCTCATTAGAATATGTCAACGTAATAATAACCTTGTGTTAGCTGTTCTGTCTGGTACCGTGTTCATCTTCGTCCGTAACTTGCCATTTGTAAAAGGGTTTTGTTTGATTACTTCAATTATTTTTTCTTTAAACCTTTTCCATTGCGACTCAAATCCTCATCTGTATAGTTCACCAAGGCGGCACTCATTGCATTGTTATTGGCAGTTCTTCATTATATTTTTCGATCATGTCGGTTTGTAAAGGCCAGGCGCCGCACCAACCCGCTCATCACATGGTTTGTACGTCCCTACCCCGAGTCCACAGATTCCTTGGGTTAATGCGGCTCCGCACAGAGGAACTATTCAGCCGCGATTCCGAGGAGTGCTATTTTAAAAGAGGGCACAAAGGTGATTTATTCAGCTGCACTCATCTTGTGTTCACGGTGATGTAAATGCCTGGAGTGGAACGCCTTAGACCACAAAGCATAGGAGAGAAAAAATAAATCTAATCGGCAAAACATTGGAGGCAACTGTCTTATTATTATAATAAAACAATATATGAAATAAAATAAAAATAAAAAACATAAATAATTTTACAATTACAATTATGTCATCCAGACGATACTTTTTATCTAAAGTGACTTACAGCGAATACAGAGACAAGTCATTAGGGAACAGGTAGGGGGGACTTTGGGGATCGAACCCAGAGCTCTTCGTCTGGCGGTCAATTCGGCTCGGCATGTATGCTCTCATATGTTTCTAGTGGCACAAATTTAATCTGCGTGGCTTTTGAAGACACCACGTTCTATCTCCCCTCGCTGAAACCTGCTAGCCGTGCCGCTCACCGCTCCTCCATCAAACACCGTTCTGAGAGAGACTCGAGGAGCCAGGAACAAAGAGAGATCTTTAGATTACTGCCTTCAGACTTTAAGCAATAAATCAGATACCAAACAGACGCACATCAGACTTTGCTACAGGCCGTGCTAACGCACTGTGCTAACGCCTATAGACACGATTCAAGTTGAGTTCAATATTCAAATAGGCTTTTATCCTTGATTATAATCTGTGAAGGTTTTACAGTATCTCATTCACCAGTTACATTTAGCAGCCTTCCAAGAAAACATGCACATGACATTGCAAGCACACACACACACACACACACACACACACACACACACACACACACACACACACACACACACCCACACACACACACACACACACACAAACACACACACATGCACACACACACAACCCTGAAGCCTTGAAGGCTTAAAGGCTTTCCAAGAAACCGTCCATCCTCCCAGCTATGGTTGGTAAAACTATACTATGCTAACATCTATGAGTTAGGAAACGCACTATGTTTGCTGTCTGCAGTTCGACTAATTTCCCACACCAGTATGGAAAGCCAAGCTGTTTCCACAAATGAACTCCAGACAATGTCCAGAGCAGGGGTGGAGTGGGACCCTTCTTCATACCGGGAGTTTCAAGGCCCCCTGTAGCAGATATGTTGACGGGACGGGCCTCTGGTCCAGAGAGTCATGTCAGGACGTTGTCTGTAGTTGCCCTTTCAGACATAAAGCAGCAGGGCTGGACCTGCTGCTTTTTGTGGTCAGCCCCAAAGTCCCGCCCGCCCCCGTTGGGCGGGCGGGACTTTGGGGCTGACCACACAGCCATTGTTTTTTTTTTTTGCTCTGACTTTGGAGCTGACCACACAGCCATTGTTTTTTTTTTATGATTATTCTGTCTGACTTGCCCGTCAAACAGATCCATCGGCCCATTGGGTTTTTGAATCGACACAACTTTAAACCCGCCCCTTTGGGCTCAGGGCCTTCAATAAACAGCACATCTGCAAAATAATCATGGTGAACACAAGAGGGTCGGAGAAAGTAGAAATGGGAAAATAGAAACACATTGACGGAATTAACCTTTATTTCTGTGTTTGGAAATTCTGTTTGGTTACGCTATTGACTTTTGCCTGAATTGGGTGGTAACGGATTTGTTATGCCGCAAAACATTGGTTGTGGGCGTTCTTTTACCTCACCCCTCCTGCAGCTGTGGTAAAAAGTAATTTAAATCAATGCAGAGTAGTACACCAGGGTGTTACGGGGCCCGTTCTATAGTCAGTTAGATAATACCGTGCAGTGCATCCCTGCGTCTCTGGGCGCTTATGGGGCCAGCAGACACGTAGAAGCCTCATGGCCGATTACGCTCTCCGTGATGTTAACTTGTGCAGAGTAAACAGACAAGATATTGGGCTGAGCTGATCTGGGCCAAATGCCAGGAACCATTTTTCGTCAGACGTTTTCTCCCATCCTGGAAGTTCTCAGTTTGGTTTGGTGCAAGGGGGACTAGGGCCAGGGTGGAGGAGAAATCTGTTCAATGTTCTGTCCAACCGATTTGGGCATTTGCGTTCTCGCATCCAGCTCCACCGGGACGTCTAGATGAGTTCAGTGATGCGGTCAGGACCTCGGTGAGCTCCTAGCGACGGGCGTGGTCACAGCGCAGGTGTGAGAGAGGCTTTAGTGAGGTCGCCGTGGGTGACCGCACCCAGGGCCCAAACAGACTTGACAGATATATAATTGCATCATAAATAATCAAACAAACACACGCGTCTGATATACCTGTTTTCCCCTTGCCATTTACGAACACATATTCCAATGTTGTGGACATATGTAATGCTAAAGTTTTTACAGGTCATCCAAAGTGGCTCCGCTCTTATTTTGGAAACCGCTCGGAACAGGGGGAAGTTGGTAACATCTTGAACTGAAGCGAAACTTGACACACACACACACACACACATACACACACACACACACACACACACACACACACACACACACACACACACACAAACACACACACACACCACACCGGGATGCCCTGGTACAAAGGCGGGCGTTGAATTGAATCCCTTTGAATTTCGCCTGTGACAAATTGCCCAAAGTGTGTGCTTCGTCTTCAACGACGGTTTGTTTTCGTCAAGTGGGGGAACTGGGCAGAGCAATGTAATCTTGATTTTCTTCCAAAGGGAACACAATAGAAGCCAGACCTGCATTTGTCTTGCAACTCAGAACACATAAAGTTCAATCTGCAATTATCAGATCATTGAAAAGATGGCAGTCAGAATAAGTAATAAGTATATAAGGCTTTGACAGATGTACTTTATATCATGTGCATGCATGTGTTTGCATGTATATACTGCATGGTATGTGGTTCTAGCATATTGTCAGACAGTATTGTCCAGTTCTAATAACAGCTTTTGGTATGAGGTTTCTTTTCTGCTGTTCCCATTCACTTATACAGTCTTGTGTGTTTGCGTGTGGGTTTTTGTGCAACGCATCTGTGGCTCTCTCTGCGTGGGTGTGTATGATGGCGAGAGGAGGCATCGTTTCCAAATAATGAGGTATCCGTCCGAGGGTGATGCTTTGTTTCTTTGGGTTTTTTCGGTAGGCGTGCGAAGAGATGAGGCGGCCAGCCCTTTTTCATCCACCGTGTTCTCTTGACAACAGCGTGTGGGCATGAGGCTCATTAGCGGCGTCCATTATGAGAGGAGAAACACACACACGCAGCACACAGCGGCAGCTGGACCTCAGTTCCCGTCACTGTCCTGAACGGGACCGTCTAGCGTGCGGCAGCATGTCTGCGTCTCGTCCCTTGTTTGATTTGGGTTTTGTTTTTGATCACACGGTGACGATTTTCTCAGTCTTGTGTGCTGATAAAAGAACAACGTGTCCCTGATTAAGGTCATGAATTTACCGCGCTAATTAGTTTTACTCAGGATTAGTTGGGTGTGAGTTCATTCCTTAATTGGATGGTTGCCTGCGCTCCTTCTTAAGTCTGGGTCTTAGACACGACATTTGCTTTCTGTATTTACTGATGTTGTTATGTTTCACTGTGACTACCTTGGATGTTCACCTCGGAGGTCATTGTGATTCGTGACCCACTGTGACTTTACATCTGTATCTGTGGAGGAAGAAAGTGAGATTATTTGAATAGGTTTGATGATTGACCTCCATTTTAATTTAATATAAGGAAGTATTTGATTGACATGTTGTTCCTCCAGGGCAGTAAAGCTGATTACAGAGTTTACTGCTGCTGTGTGCCACGATCAGATGTTTAGCATATACAAGTGTAAGCCATCAATTCAATTACCACTTGAAAAATTCAATGCAAATTACATTTTCTCTCTCAAGGGCATCAGTAATAAATGCATCGACTAGGTATGCCAACCAATGTATACCCTAGAACTGTGCATGGACAGTTGTCTAACAGTTAGCTATGAGATCCTGGTTTCAAATACCCTTGAAGGCATTCATGTTGAAAGCAATCGCACACAAAACCTTGAGGGCTAACTGAGGCAGTTCACAGCGCTTGCTAAATAATACAACTAGAAGGGTGACTGTCAGTAATTATAAAAGCACCACAGTGGTTCAAGGCAGGGGGTCGTTGTGGCTATGAACTGATGGTATGATTTGTTCTGGGGGCAGCCAGGAAACCAGAGAGTGCGAGGGCCGTAGACGATATCACACATAAGAAGACGATATCACCAAATGTTTTGTGTCTACTCCATTTAGTTTGATTGGTTTGATTTTAAATCTCTACAGAAACTAACTTTTAAGGAGGTTGGTGTCCAGACACTACATTTAGCCCCCCGGCTAAACTATAAACTATACATTTCCCACCGGCTATGGGAAATGTATAGTTTACCGTTATCAGTCCTCTTCTGCATCTGGTCAGCCAAATCACGTTTGTTGTGGTTCCACCCGTCAGTTGGTTTCCAGTAGAGATCAATTCCATGTAACCTGCATGATGTAGATTATTGATCTTCTTGAACCAGGTACTATATAAGGATAATATGTAAGACAAATAGCAGAAGAAACCCTACTGGAAAAATACATCCATAGTGTTCAGCCGGAGTCATTACACTACCTTAATCTTACTGTGCACTTTGTCACTGACAAGTGACAAGTACGGTGCAGCTGGAACACAATGCTCATGTTCCAAACACAGCCCGGATCTGCGTCTGGTCTTTAATGCGGGGCAATGTACAGGATGGTGTTATATGGTACCTCTGGATAAACCTGGGATGAACCTTTTTGACCTGTTTGTTGCGTCATGTAGAGAATAGCTCTTGTTTGGATGAATTTGGTTCAGGAATCTGTCATGTTTGTCTGTATCCTTTTGTTAACGCTGAGGGTTCAACACATTAATGGATATTTATGATGAATTCCCTGTCAACCTGTGACTGAAAAACACATTAAAAGTAAGCGTATTTAATACCTTTCAGGGGCCGTAGCTGTAATCTCACTCATTTTGTATTCACCAATGTGTGTCGGCTCATTCGGGTGCAATATTTGTGGAGATATTTACTTTTATTTAAAACAGCAACAGAAGGCTTTATAAAAAAACACAAAAAAAAAGCATTTGTCTTAAAACTCTTCTGAAATTCAAAAAACACACTTTAGAGTATTCACATGATATCACTGAATGGCAAATTGGATCTAATTGTCCACCATATGGGATTGTGGTCTTTCGACAGGATGAAATATGAAGGCATTGTTTTTGATATCCAATGTGTTTCTCCACAATGTTCAGGAGTGGTCTCTAGGGGTGATACGGTTCCAGTCAAAATGTTAGAAACATGGTGCAGCGTGATATTAGAACAATTTGGGGTCACAGCCATATAATTATGATGAAGTAGATATTGTAAGTATTCAGCCAACATTTTTCACACTTGTCAGATCGATACAAGGAAGTCACCTAAGGTCTGGGTGTGATTATACATTACATTCAGGGATTTAATACAAGGTGAAGAGCTAGGTTTATTTCATCTAATGTTTATTAGACAAAAAACATTTTAAGAAAGTACGACAGTATTAATTAAGTATTACAAATACTTGATTTCACAGTGAGCCTACCCTGGGTTTATAAAGGTATCAAAGGTATATATAATAGTACAGTAGTAGTAGTCCCAAACCAAACTGAAAACCGTGACCAAAAAAAGGTGAAAGGAGCAGTGACTTATCTGAATCGTTACACCACCAGTAGTCTCGTAGATGTTTAGTACAATTCACTGGGATGCGTGCTTGTTAATTATGTGTCTACAGACTCTGTTTATTTCACTTCTGCATTTCCTCATATCTGGGTGGAAATACAACGTACCTCGATTTGAAATACAAGGTTTGAAAAACCCTTAAAATAACCTCTTATTGTGATTGAATCTTCCCTCAGGGCCTCATTATTCCAACAAAGGTAGTGATACACATGGAGTACAATTAAAAGTTGCTTTTGTTATGTTATTAAAGAAATGTCTGTTTAAGCTAAGTAGCCTTTTTCATTTGGAAGCTACAATGCAATTATTGACGATTATAACCCAATTAGAAACAGCAGGCTTGGTGTTGGATTTCTAAAGTAATTCTTCCTAATAAATTATTCCTTCCGCATCCAAGATGACTCCTACTTAACTTTCTCAGCGGTGGGATCTCTGACAGACACAGACACACACACACAGACACACAGACACACAGACACACAGACACACACACACACACACACACAGACACAAACACACACACACACAAACACATACACACGCACGCACGCACACACACACAAGCACACACACGCACGCACACACACACACACACACACACACACACACACACACACACACACACACACACACACACACACATATCCACCCAGGTTCTTATTGGCTGCGGGGGGCTCAGTATCCAGCCAACATATCAGCTTTGTTTGCATGATTTTCATTCCCCTGATATTTTAGCGCAGGTCATAACCACAGTGCCAAAGCCCTTATTAACACTGTTCATACTTTAACAAAAACACCAATGCCCCCCCCCCCCCCCCCCCCCCCTCCCAGCCCCACCCACCCACTTTCCTTCCCTCTCCTTTCCCTCGTTCTCCCTAATCTGTCACAGCACCTTTTTTCCCGCTTCCAATTCCCCAGAGTGCAGCGCGGACGCAGGCCTTCACAGGGTCCTGATTAAATGTCATTTTCTGCCCTTTCACAGTCAAGCACCAGCAGCAGCAGCAGTCCAGACCGGGCCGGACCGGATTAGACCGGTCCAGAGTAGCAGAGCAGCCAGCTCCTCATCACTGAATCACACTTGGTTTGCATTGAGCTCCCAGAGGCCGGGACTAAAGGTGTGTCATTAGAGAACTGCCAGAGGCACTTGTGTCTTTGTCTTTTCAAACAGGTGAGGGGGGTGGCATGTACAAGCTGCATGTGTGAGTGTGCGTGTGTGTGTGTGTGTGTGCATGTTTGCGTGTGTGCGTCATAAGTGTGTGCGTTTAAGGCCGTTGAAATCCTTTCTCTTTGAGTTTTAATAAGAATTTTATCTCTATCTAATTTGTTTTTTTCTTTTTCTGGGGGCGGCTGACTGACTTTTTGTTCCAGTCGCTGACATTTTGTGCTCCGGTTTATCCTTTGTGTGTGTGTGTGTGTGTGTGCAATGGATCATCAGGCGCTGGGAAATATGCAGATTAATGGGAGCACCTCAGAGGGATCTGTTGCTGGGATTAAAACTGGTGGGGAATTAGAGGAAGTTGAGTGGCGAAGAGCTGATGCTCACAAAAGCCTTTGAGAGAGAGAGAGAGAGAGAGAGACACACACACACACACAGACGTGCACACACACAGAGACAACAAGAGAGAGAGAGAGAGACACACAGACACAGAGATAGAGAGAGACTGAGACAGAGAGAGAGAAATAACGTCTCTAAGAACGTTTCCATAACCAGGCTAAAAAATGTTTTGCTTACATTTATCTTCGAAGTTTGAATAAAATGACACAAAAAAGGAAGGAAGGTACAGAAGAAAGATTTATAGTCATTATAACAGCAAAATCTGCAGGAATGCACCACAACAAAAGCAACAAGCAAATATAGAAGGGCACATGAAGAGATGTTCAGAGGTGGACCACTCTTATTCTATATCTTCCCTACACGTTTTCCCTATTTTTATTCTTAAAAGCAAAGCAAATTCTTTTACTTACTTATAATTGGTGGGGTAGAAATCTGCTAGCGTACTGCATCACCTCAGACTCTGTGATGATACACTAAGCAAGCAGATTTTAGCTTACCTCTGTGGAATCATTAAATGTGTCTTCGATCAATCATCTCTTCCTCTCAGCACAACATGAGACAGTTACTGATATACAAACACATATTGGCACAGTCTCTCTCTGTCTCTCTCTCTCTCTCTCTCTCTCTCTCTCTCTCTCTCTCTCTCTCTCTCTCTCCTTCAAACTCCCACTCAGTGTCATGCAGCACAAAAATTTGTGGAAACTATTGGTCAACTTTCAATGTCAAAGCGGCTTTTGTAAGATGACCACTTCTATCTGCATCAAGGAAAGAGCACTGGTGAGAGCCACTTCAGTTGGACTAACCTTTACAGCCAGAGAGGGAGGCTGATGTGGGTAGGCCTTTTTCAGACAGCCAGAGCTATGAGGATCAACCTAAAAGTATATTTTAGCCCAACCACCCTGGTCCATCGGTGTGATACTTTTATGACAGAACATGTCTTGAATTTGATTATTTTTATGTGTTGCACACATTGGTGTGTGTGTGTGTGTGTGTGTGTGTGTGTGTGTGTGTGTGGTGTGTGTGTGTGTGTGTGTGTGTGTGTGTGTGTGTGTGTGTGTGTGTGTGTGTGTGTGCGCGCGTGTGTGTGTTTCTGTGTGTGTGTGTGTCTTACAATGGGAGGATTGGGGGATTATATGAACTCAAATCTACACCTTGTAATTGAACTTGAGCTCTGGGTTCCTCTCTTTCTAAATAACTCAATGTTTTTTATAGTGTTATTTTTTTTCAACATACACATCCTTATGCTGCGTTGTCTGTATGAAATGTTCAACATAAATATACTTTGATTTACACAGAATGGATTCATAGAGTGTGGGAGGCTGTAGTGCTCATCTGTAAACGTGAAGTGCCTACTTGCTAAACACATCGTATCCCTAGGCTTTCAAAGCCAGGGTTTTCCCCATAGATGTAGGTTTTCCCAGAGGGCAGCACTAAACAAGGCACATCTTGAGGATTAGATGCACACATTAAGGCTTAACTCTGAGGTGTGCTGAGGACAGCTGCTGTCCAGAGACTGACCCACAAACTCCTGAGACGTTGTGCAATCCGAATGATAGTTGTACATGCCATAGATTAGAGAGAGTGAGAGAGTAAGAGGGAGAGAGAGCGAGGGACAGAGAGCCAGAGAGAGAGAGAGAGAGAGAGAGAGAAAGAGAGAGAGAGAGAGAGTGAGTAAGAGAGAGAGTAAGAGAGCTTTTAAGAACATTTCCCAAACATACACACATTGAAACACACATTTAAACATTTCCACTATACAGTTCTTATATTAGCTGGCCGTACTAATTGGTACAGGCCACGTCATTTGTGCACTGAGGTGGGAACGGGTGATTATGTGTAATTTTCCGCAGATCGTTAATTCCTTGCAGAGTTACTGCTTTTTCTCCTACCTGAAACAAAAACAAATAAAAGAGCCTTGCGGCCAGCAGATTTTTCTTTTTGACTGAAATCATCACAGCACAGAATGAACCTTCATGTCCCACGGTTGAACTCGCTGGCCCCAGGTCAGCCAGGCCTGTCTCGGCTGGAAACTCTATTGACCCCTGTTTGGCAAAAAATACAACTGAGTTCAAAGAGCCTCATGAATCAATAACATTGATAGAGTCGTAAATCAATAACACAATCATGATATTGAACCTCCGTGATTACCAATGTGAAAAGCTGTCCTATGAAAGACCACATCTTTCTTCAGAAAGACAGGCCTCAAGGAAGCCACTGTGTTTAGGAGCGATGCACATGTCAGTCCCCCATCGCTGGCCGAATCAAGTGTAAGGGTGCTGTACTCTGTCCCTGCTGAGGCATACTGTATGGCTAAGCTGCACTTCTGTTGAAAGCCTGCAGATTTGCTGACCTTCGCATCAAAGACCCACATAATAATAAAGAGCTGTCTGCATCACAACCACAACAAACCAACAGAAAAAGGCCAACTTACATCCGGCAGGACCTCAGGGGAGATGAGGAGTACTGCATGTTCGTCTGTGACCCCTCTCCACACTTCTCTGCTCCTTGACATTTGCAAAGGAACCAAAGCTTTCCCTTTTGGTTGTTGCATATATGTATTTTTTATTTGACTTCTGAGCCCTTACAGGATAATACAGGCTAAATTCCCTATTCTATCACATAGAACAGTCGATAGCAGACTATCACACACCTTTTCTTACCGTTCTGTGTTGTGTTTCACTTTGCAGATGCTAAACACGCCTTCTGTAGATGCTACTACGTCAGACGTAGACATTGGTGCAATAGTTAGTGGCGTTTAATGGAGTTAATCAATTTATCAATAGGATGGTACGTCTTCAAATCGTAGTAGCATCAACCATAAGATATGTGCTTAAATACCATATGAGAACTCAGGGGTTCTGTCTCAGTATGATTGCATATTACATTGTGCAATGTTCCTTTGGCAACAGATCGGGAATGTTCAAAAAAGGGAGAGAGAGATAGAGAGAGAGAGAGAGAGAGAGAGAGAGAGAGAGAGAGAGAGAGAGAGAGAGAGAGAGAGATAGAAAGAGAGAGATAGAAGACAGGGAGAGAATGCCTCTAAGAACGTTTCCATAACCGTGTTAAGTATTTTTGTTGCATATATTAATTTTCTACAACTTTTTTGAATACAATTTCACACAGAGGGAGAGAGGTAAAGAAGAAAGATATATAATCATTACAGAAAAATCAGCAGGAATTCACCATAACAAAAGAAACAGGAAAAGGCACATGTAGAGATGTTCAACCATAGGATATGAGTTTAATAACCATATGACCACTCAAGGGTTCTGTCTCAGAATCATTGCATATTACATTGTAAAATGTTCCTCTGGCGAGAGATAGGTAATTTGGTAAGAAGAAGCACATTTCTTTGCCGGGCCAGCAGCCGAAATGCAGAATGCACTTGGGCTTTGTGGGCTTAGGGCTTGGCCCTGGTCTCCGTACAGCAAGGCCTGGTCTGAAGGAGACGGCATGGTAGCCACTGTTCACCGGGCCGGACGGTCTGTTCCGGCACTGGGAAGCCCATATATGGCCGGTGTCCCGACGTGCGGTCCCGGTTATCCCATTTTTACTTTGTGCTGAAGCGTGCTGGCCTAAGCAATAGCTGCATACTGACATTTTCACCAAAAGTAAAAAGCATTGGCGACCTCTGTACAAGATTCATTCGTTTTCGGTTTGGGACTTTGTGGATACAATATAGATAGCTTTCACAATTAAGGATGAAGCCTGAATACTTATTGTTATGATATCTTTGATTCATTTATTACATTTATAAATATAAAATGTACAGAATGTTGCCTCCTGATGTTGAGAGGGGGTAGCGAAAGTCATTTTAGGTAACTTAGGGAAATAGGACAATGTAGCATGAGGATGTGAAACGTAAAATGACAGCAAAGGACAAATAATAAATACAAATTAGGTACAATATTACACATATCTAAAAAAATAGCCCTGGAAAAATAGGAAGTCGATTTTAAACGTTTTATTACAGTTTTTGAGCCTTTATTATTCCTTTAACAACGATGACCCGTGAAGTACTTACAGTTTTTCTCAGTCGCTTTTGTACATTTCTCAGATCAGAATTGAAATTCTCTAAACTGTTCAATCTACACATCATTGTGACACTTGTTCACATTAAAAAAGCAGTTTCTCATTTCTCTGAGCAAGTTGCAAATGCTTTGGTACATCCATGCAAATGATGTACAATTCTCTGCTCTTTCCTACATTATCAATTGCTTATTGTTATGTTTGACATTGCTGCAACAATGCATGTTATGTTACGCATGTTTACGACATGCCGTGTTCTAATTGGTTTTGCACTCTTGATGTGAGTCGCGCATGCGTGACTGAGTTAGTTGGTTGAATAAATGGAGTAGGAAGCTCAGACTAGAGCTCTGTGACATCGCGTCTTTATTCCTACATAACACTTATTTTATGTTGATCAAAATGTATTGTAATGGGTCTCAATTGAATAGTCTCACCCCCACAACATTTAGGTATTAGTTCATTGCATAAGTCTTTACATGCAAAATGGTTGAACAAGTTGTCATAATATGTCAAGCATATTTCTATACATTTCCATTACACTTTTTTTCTAAATCTGTCCTGAATTGGTATATTGCTACCAGGTAAATCTTGACTTTCTCTAAAGAAGGGAAATGTGTGAAGTGTTAGATCAACCAACGATCAACCAGTTTACTGAATTAGCTCAAAGGTGCATCTCATGAACCATGAACTGGCAGTATATATAAGCATATATATAGCTGGAGCACAACACAATGTTACATTGTCTGAAAATGGAAGGACAAGGAATTGGACGGGGTCAACAGCAAGAGAGAAGAAGACAAGGAAGAGGAGTGAGGCTCCGTGAGAATGAGAATTTGTGGCCCAACAGACAGGAACGTCAGGAGGTGTAGGAAGACTGCACTGTAATTCCTACAGCAATGCATGTACAGTAGCCTAAGGAGTTTGTCCTATGTTTTCTAGCAATGACATGGTCTGTCAACAAATTACAGTACAAAGTCAAAGCGTAAATGTGAATCTTGTCCAGTCTCTTGCAATCAATCTCCCACATACACTAAGGTGTAACTTACAATTTACAATAATTGTCTTCAAAACTTTAGCCATAGTTTACATCAGAACATCCCTCCAGAGTACACTGTTATATTGACAACATGACTAAGCAATTTGACTGTCTTATCCATACACAATGACACAAGGACTTGTCATTCTGATGGCATTGACATGTTCATTGACACAGATGTTTACTTTTGAGAGATGAACTAAGGATTTTGAGCAAGAGACTGGCTTTTGCAGGTCATCCATGGTGTTTTGCTATTTGTACAAATTGTTTTGAGAAATGCATTTACTTTTTTTGCAAATGTTGAGGATGATTCAAGAAATGTACCAAAGCGACTGAGAAAAACTGTAAAGCAGCTGTTATAACCAGGAGGTCCGACTCCGGTCCCTTTAACACATTGAGATGAAGTAGGCCTGTCTCATGGAGTCTGACGTATGCAGAAGCTTTAGTCTGAGCGGTTGTTGAACATGTGACCAGAGCCGCAGGAAGCCGAGGCAGGCCACGGCCCCAGTCAGGGTCAAGGGGACAAAGTCCCCATGACCAAGATATTCCAGGTCGCCTAGTACGACATATTTCCATCGTAGCAAACATAAACACAGATTAACTGTAGCAAATTAATGTGTGGCACGATACAACTGTTAGACGATTGTAAAGAGAGTCAATAGATATATCAATGGCCAACTGAAATGTGCACAGGGAAATCAGAGACTTTATATCAGCGCGTAATTTATTTTTATATGGTTGGTGCCGCAGTGACATATCCCAGTCCCAGGATAGTTTCTATTCACTACATAGGGCCTAGGGCAGTGGTTCTCAAACTTTTTAAACTGCGTACCACCACAGAAAATGTTTTTCTCCCCAAGTACCACCATTATGACAGATGTTATAAAATATAACAACATACAGTAGCGTAGGCCTGCGGCCCTATTCAGCTATGCACATCTCATGAAGGTGGCAAATTTATTCTTAACAATAATATTATTTATTGTTAGCTGTTGTCAGCTGTAAAACGTGGTAGCACCAGAACAGAAACACGGAAACACATACACATACTCATGGTAAATGTATTTCCATTCGTACTAGTATTTTGATAGTATTGTTTTTAATCTAACTTTTTTGTTTTTTCTAAACCCTCTGCGTACCACTTGATCACATCTATGGTACGTGTACCATAGTTTGAGAAGGGTATATAAAACAAGGGCAGTCAGGAAACAAGAGAGGCCAGGGCCTCTGTGACAGTGTGGCAAAGGGCGCCTTGATTAATATTATTTTAAAACATATTTACAGGCCCTTTGTCTTGCCACTGCCCCGCTCCCTCTCCCTAACCCTGCATGTGACGGACTACTAAAGATACACAGAAGAACAAAGAAGGCATCAGTCGGCTCATTCTGTTATGAGAGTATACCTTACATGGGTCGGATAGACGTCCATAAATATTACAGTCACGCTGGAGAACGGTAGAACGGTAAGTTATTTACATTTACATTTAGGGCATTTAGCAGACGCTTCTATCCAAAGCGACAATAATAAATTTGTCATAAGAAAGTGAAACAATATATCGCTGTTGGTACAGTAAAGATGTTCATAGAACCAAGTGCAAAACACCAACAAGCACTAGGTTAACCCATTCCCTGTATCCAACATAGATAGTTAGGATATGATGTTACATAACTAAGTACTATAACTTAACGACATACAATAAGTGCGTACATTAAGTGCCAGGGCGTACAACATACAACAAGTAGGAGGGGAGGGACTTAAGACCTCTTTGCAATATCATTATTTAACTGACTGACAGACAGACAGACAGACAGACAGGCAGGCAGGCAGGCAGACAGACAGACAGACAGACAGACAGACAGACAGACAGACAGACAGACAGACAGACAGACAGACAGACAGACAGACAAACAGACAGACCGAAACATACAGAGCGCTGCCTGGAAACGGTGTGAAAAGGTTACTGTCTAAAATAAGAGAAGCCATCTGCAGACTGCCTCCACCGGGAGAGCGGCGACCAACGGGGAACAGCAGATGTCTGCCCTCCACTGAGGCCGTGTCAGGCCTCGTGTTCGCCCTAATCTTCTCATTTCATGGCCCAAATAGCACAGTGTGCTCTATTTCTTAATTGACGTTTACAGCTGAATTGAATTGCATAGACGTGTGCAGTGCACCTTGTAGCCATAACACTGCGTAGGCTAATGGCTGCCGCTGCACGACCGCCTGTACACATCGCCATTGAAACGTTTACATACATGTGGTTCAGTTCAGGCACCAGTTGTCTGTCTCCAAAACGTCCGCCTTTGCATGGTGATCCCTCCGGGATGGGAAGACAGCCCCGGGCATTGACAGCAGTTGTTTTCTGTGAGTGTGTGAGCGACGTTCTGCTTGACCTTAGTCGTAATCACGTAGTCACCTGTGGCCCGTTGTGAATGAAGCATAGGAAAGCATAGGGAGCAATGTGACGGTGAAGATGGATTGGGCACCAAGGCACTAAACGGCTGCTGTGTTTTCATTGGTTCGCTCTCTATCTTGTCGGAAGACAGACATTCTGCTTCTATGATGCGGCCTGCGTGTTGATTTTTTTTACGGGACTACTTAAAGAAGTTTTGCAGATGAATACGTTTTTCAATAAGAAAATAAAATCAGCAAGACAATGAAGCCAAGAGGGAGTCAGAGGCTCTGTATAATCTCCAGGTGTGTTGGGTACTAGAAACAAAGGGATAACATTGAAGAGCAATTACGATGCTCACAATGTTTTTCTATATTTTACAAAAAAAGGGAAAGGAAAGAAAACCACAGAAAACCTGCAGTATATTAACTTTCACTTGTGGTGAGGGTTAAACATCTCCTGGTGTTTAACCCTCTGTTTTTAGTCCTTAAGTCTGTTTTCAGTCCTCTGTTTTGTTGAACTGTGCTGTTTTTAACTGATGCCAGCAGCACAAAGGTTTTTTTTCTCCGCCTGTAGACGGAGTGCACAACATGAGGAACCAGCTGCATGTCCCATATATACATTTCAACTGAAGCAGGCAGTCTTCAACAGACACACAGCACTCTTTACAACCTCCATCATGTACTCCACTGTGAGGATTCAGATTTATTTCTGAATAAGCTTAATTAAAGACTAGCTTAATACCGTAACGAGTCAGAGCTATTTCTTTCTTTAGAACTTTGTTCAAGCTTCTGAATGCAGCTCGAAAATGAAATTCAGCATTAGCTTCAATACATCATCACAGAGAAATGGGGTTGAATATGGCTGGTTATGCGGCTGTGCCTTTCCAATAAATCCTCTTGATAATAAATATGCAGTGGCATATACCTTATAGAAATCAACCGCAGAGCTGTCTGTGAATTTGAAATACATAAATATAAATAAAAAAATATGTAAAAAAATTACATTTAGGGCATTTAGCAGACGCTCCTTTCCAAAGCGACTTACATCGATTAATACCCACATTGACGGCAGAGTCAACCATGCAAGACGACAGCCAGCTCGTCAGGAGCAGTTAGGGTTAAGTGTCTTGCTCAGGGACACATCAACACTCAGCAACAAGGAGCTGGGGATCAAACTAGCAACCTTTTGGTTACAAGAAAACTGCTCTACCTCCTGAGCTAATCTAACTTTGAAATCAAAATTTCACAAGGCATAAAACCAAATGACCACAGTAAATGGAAAATGAAATACTTACACTCACTTAATTAACTGAAGTCTTCTGTCACCCGCACTACCAAAACAGTCAGTTAAGCGTTCCGCTAGACTCGGGCCATTAACATCAGATACTAAAGGTCATCTCAGATTAGTCACTTGAGATGCAACACAGCACAAGGAAGCCTCTGGATTAAGCAGTCCTCGGAGGGATGTATGAGAATGAAGGCACACAAACATTTAGTTACGCAATCAAACAGATCCAGGTGCCTAAGATACATGCAGATGCACACGTCTGCACACACACCCCACACAAACACACACACACACACACACACACACATATTTACAACTAAATGGATGGTATAAGGACTGCATTTATAGAGCGCTTTTATCCAAAGCTCTTTACAATATTGCCTGACATTTGTCCATTCATGCACACACACGCAGAGATGCACACAGACGTGCACACACACACACGCACACACACGCACACACATGCACGCTCACCCACACATACACACACATGGTAACAAATAAGGATGGGAACTTGGCGTTATTTTCATTTCAGGGGTGAAAGTCACAGACAGGAGAACAGAAGTCCACCCAGCCATCACACTCACACACCGGCCTCATTATAACGCCTCTATTCTTATACATGGCTATCCGAAGTGACACTCTCGGTCACACAAAGCACAATGTTGCCTTCCTACAAGAGACATAGAGCGCAGCAGGAAACGCCTCGCCTGTGGAACCACTCAATAGGTTTCCTTGAACGATTTTTGTAACAGTGATGTGGTCAATTATTTTTGAGTGAAGGACATACGTTGCAATACATTTCAGCAGTCTGCTTTAGGCAGATGAAGATCCTGTGTCTAAACTTTTTTTTCAAAACTTTTGAACACACACATACACACACACACACACACACACACACACACACACACAGAGATACACACACAAACACTTACAGACATAAACATATCTACACTGTTCAATGTTCTAAGAAACAAATGAAGAGAGACAGCCAAAGCAATCGGGACACACTTAATGATTCTATAATGTGCCTCAAAATTGTCATGCCCAATTTGTATGTTGAGCACCATGAGGAAGTGTCTTGGTCTCTCCTCATTAGCTGACGGGCTAACGGCCTGTTTATCTTCAGTGGAACAGCAGGCTGCAGGCTCCCAGCTGGGGCTTTTCCTTTCCTTTCGGGGATCTGTTTTGTACATAAATCATATGTAAATAATACCAGGCAGATAAGTGTTCATTTCATCCTAGCTTTTCTCCTATAGTCGGGGGTCTGCAGGCGATGATATTTGGTGTTAGTACAACACAGTGCGTCAGAGTGAGAGCCGGGACAACCTTTCCATTTAAAGTCTCAGGACTACTTTGCACAGAGGATGCTGACAGAAAACAACACACATTCACTTCCATTATTCATCTTTTCATACCCAACGCCCCGGGAGCTGAGATATAGACATACTGCAGGACGCCAGACACGGTCTCATACAGCTGACTGCCTCTTTCGTGCGCAGCCTTCAAGCTCTTGTGCTTATCCTCTGAGCAGAACAGCTGCGGCTAACCCTCATTCCCATCGCCCTGTAATGAGCTTGATTCAACTAGTGGCCATCTTGGTTCAACATGGCCGCTAGGTGAGCAAGGCCTGTGGGTCACCTCCTTTCGAGGGCGTTAGTAAAATTAAAAAAGACTGCTCGTTATTATAAATGATACAAAGGAATTGGCGTTCGGGGTCGGCTCAGGCGGGCAACACTGGAAGGCCCCAGACTGGCTTGGAGTCCCAAGCCGTCAAAGAGAAACTAACACGACCAGGTGGACAGGTTGTTGAACTGCTGGGTCCACTTTGATTAATTCACCGCCCCGGGGTTGAGGGCCACTGCCATTGTAGGGCATATTTTATTCAGCTGTCTTCACGATAACACTGTCCGTGTTCAGTGACAGCCGCTGTTTGAAGCAGCAGAGGTCACTCCAGAACACCAGTGTCCACAGTGGCTTGCATGACAATTGTCTCTCTTTTATTATTCGGACAAGGAGCCAAGTCAGAAGCACGCTTGATAAAAACACTGCGTCCACCGAGTGCGTAGGCGCACCTCTATATTTATGTCACCGTGACGTGCCTTCAAGTGGATGCCTTGCGTCAGAAGACATAAATCCATAACAGCACAAGGGAGGTTAAATTGATGACGAACTGTCAGGTTAGGTTTAGCTTTAATCCACTACTGCTAATAACTTGCGGGTACATCGAAGGTCAGGCTGCACCCCTTGAATCCCATTAAGCACCCTTACTAAGCAGCATTCCCTGGACAAACAAGAGGGATTGTCCTGGTTGTTCAAATCACCCCATTAGCTTTTTCTTTGAACGATTAACTAAAATATATAAAAATGAAAACATAAGCTTGTTTTAGCATCCTAATTACATCCAAATAAACTCTGCCTTGAGATAAGAATAGAGGTATATTTAATTGCTTTGAATGATTGGTGGTGTAAATAGATCACTGCTGGACGTTAACTCGTTTATTTATTTTCTCCTGTCAGAAGCTGAAATTCTAATATGCATTTGTATGCTTTGTCACATATCAAAATGAAGGCAAAAAGCAAACAAACAAAAAAGCACACCATTATATATCAATATCAATATCATTCCAACTAATTTCTCTTAAAGAAAAACCTGACGTATTCTCTATCGAGAAGCCATCTGTGGATGCGTGCTGAAGAGCGATCAGGCACCAGAAAAGGCATTTCTTTGCCTCCATGCGACTGTTATTGAAAACTGCGGCTGCTGATAGGAAGCACCAGCAGGGAACGAGACTCACTTAGAAGCCAAGGGACGCGACCAGTGGAGGGAATGATCACAGCCGCTCACAGCCTGGCAGGCCGGGCCACACAGGGGGCCGCCGTCCGTTCGGGTTCAGCCTCAAATGAACTGAGTAGCCCCATGAGCACTGATTAAAACTAAAACCACACAATGACATTTAAACCCCCCAAAAAACGTCTCCTCCTTCTTTGCTCCCTCCCTCCAGTTTCTCCACTATTGGGAAGTGTTGCAGTGACACACCTGTGACTCACGGGCGAGATGGATTCCCCTTAACCAATCGGGGAAGAGATGCCCTGATCATCAGAGTTTCGCAGGTACTGGTCTGAAATAAAGATTTGCTCAAATGCAGGGGCACTCAACCCAGAATAGAGTATCTACTCTCACAGACTGTTCCTGATGCAACACAAACAAACTTATTCACCTGATGATTCAGACACTCACTAGCCTTGACTGTCTTTAGTGCTCACTTACATATTCCGATAATATTGTGCATTTGTTTGATGCTTTGAGTGTTTTGAGTTGTAAGGGCAGACTTTAAGGTGTCCGAACACATCGTCAGTATTTGGAGAAAGTGAGGAGAACCTAACTTTGATTGGGGCAACCAATTAGACAAACTTTTTGATGGCTCTACATTTATATTGGCTTTTGGACGACAAATGCCATAGATCCATTTTAACAAAGTTCAGTATTTGAGCTGTTGTTCATTCTTATTATGGAAACTAGAGATTTCCTCTAGTTGTGATTAAACCCATATGGAAACCCAGTCGATAATAAATTTCCGAAAGCATAATATAATAACATTTTGCCTATAACGTTACAAGGTATAACATTCGTTCACCACAAATGACTCTTAAAAGCAGTGCCAACATTTAAATATTTTTTAAACATTCTGCGAACAAAAGGCAACAGGCTGATTATCATTTAGGGGGCCACTCAATAGCCTCGTTTCCATCCCCCTGATTTTATGTGAAATTTGAAGCATCGAATCAGTAAACGTGATGGAAACACCAAAATTCGCATAAAAGTTTATCCGCTCGCTTGAGGTGGTTTTTGAGAAATGTGAAAGAGAGTAAATGCACAAAATGGGAGATGGAAACACACTTTTCGAAACAGCTGTGACGTAGCAAACATTGAACACACAGGACTGACAACATCCTTCCGATTTCCGCATAATGACCGGCCATAGCAACCCTGCCGACATCAACTTATAGCGTCAATATATATATATTTGAAGCGTTTGTATACATAGACATCCTATGTGTATATATATATATATATATATATATATATATATATATATATGACATAGGATGTCTATGTTTGCATATCCTTAAATTATACCGTGTCCATTAATCCCTGAAATATGGACACCTAAGTAATTCCAGTCAAATTGTCTGTTCAGCCTTCAAAACGAGAGCTGGTACATTATGGAAAATGCATTAAACTGTAATCGGACAGCGAGGTTATATGCTATAGACCCTGGAGTATCTGTGGTATAAAGGCTGCGATGAATTTCAAATTATAAATGTGTACAATATATCCTTTAAATACGTCCATGAAACAGATGGCCAATGTGAATGATAGGTGTGGACCGCTGAAGAGGTAAAATTTCTCCTTGCTGTCATCGAAGAAAAAAACATTAGGCCTACAGCTATTTTAGATGGAAAACAACGCAATTCCACTATATATCAGGACCTAAGAGAGGCTATTATCAAAAGGATATGACAAGCCCTGGAATGTATGTAGTTTTCCGCTCCAACCACTTGATGGAAACGCACCTAATTTCCTTTGAAATCAAAATTTCACAAGGCATAAAACCAAACGACCACAGTAAATGGAAAATGAAATACTTACACTCACTTAATTAACTGAAGTCTTCTGTCACCAGTTAGAAATTTTTCAAATTTCCTTTTTGCGAACTTTCTAAAGATTCGCTTCACCTTTTAGATGGAAACATGCAAAAGCGTCATCAACACGCCCACTGAAGTGGTGTGAGATTTAAGAAATACCGACTTTCTACTCCTCATTCACATGTAAGGTATTTACATTTCCTACGGAGATACTACTCTACCTCAGGGGTATTATTATTCAGCAAATCAATTGCAAATCAATTATTAAGTTTGTGCGTGTGCGCGTGTGTGCGTGCGTTTCCATGTATGTTCGTGCGGTGTGTGTATAGGGTGTGTATGTGCGTGCTTGCGGTGTATGTATGCGTTCGCGCGTGCTGTGTGTTTGTGTGTGTGTGTGTGTTTGTGTGTGTGTGTGTGTGTGTGTGTGTGTGTGTGTGTGAGAGAGAGAGCTGCAGGCTGCTTGGCACATGCGCACATGACTAACTTGAGTAACTGGTGCGACAGGCTTGCTATTATAGTAGTAAGATAACTTATAAATAGATTATGTCATTTATATAGTATTGTGGCGACCACGGGTGTGGGCGCCATGTTCCGGAGCCGCGGGGATTCTGGGAATTGGGGTTGTCAGTTGACAAAAGGGGTTTTGTTAATTTATTCTGTTGTTAATAAAGGCAGTCCGTAGTCGTGCGGTGTATAGGGCACGGAACTGCATAATTGGTTCAACCTGGGCTCCCGTCTTGTCCTTCCCGTGCTGCTCGCCACATTGGTGTCAGAAGTGGGATTGGCCTGCGCACGCGGATAAAGGATTGGGATTGACGGTCGAGCCCATGGAAGCCCCTACCGACGCCGACGCACCCTGCGTTGTGGGAGCGCAGCGGCCCACGGACGGAGAAATGGCAGCGGTCAACCGCCCCCTGGTGGCAAGGACGGCGGTGAAGCTGCCGAAGTACTCCTGGGCAACGCAGCTTGAACTGAGCCGTACCTTGCTCAGTTCCGGCTTGTTGAGTGGCACAACGGCTGGGGTGCCGGGGAGGCGGTCGTCCGCCTAGCCCTGGCGCTGGAGGGGACGGCGGTGCAGGCACTCCTGGACCTGGCCCCAGAGGACCAACGGGACCTCCGGGCCTTGATCCGGGCGTTGGAGAGGCGTTTCGGGCAGCGGGCGGCCGTGAACGACAGCCGGGAGCTGCTAACCAGCCGCCGCCGCCGGGAGGGGGAACAGTTGGGGGCCTACGCAGCGGATGTACTGCTGTACGCCCAGCGGGGCTACCCCGACTTCCCTGCTGCGGCTAGGGAGGAACTAGCCCTTCAATCGTTCCTCCAAGGACTTGTCCCGCCGCGGCTGGGACGGCACGTCCGCCTCACCGGGCCCACGAACCTCGAGGTGGCTCTTGAGGTGGCGGAACGGGCGGAGCGGGAGTTTTGCCACCAACCCAGCCTGCAGCCGTCCACGGAGGATGATTTCCAGGACCAATGTGGTCCGGCCAAGTACTGCTGCCGCCGCTGTGGTGCCCGGGTGGACGCGGCTGGGGCAGCCCTCTCCCGTGGCACAATGCCAGTGGCATTCCAGTCCGGGCAGGACAAGGACCGGGTCCGGAAACCCAGGCCACCGGACCTCGAGCCGGAGCAGTGTCGGTGGGTCAAGGATTGCGGGCGGACTGGACAGCGTCCAGTCCATCCCAGCCGCCGGCGTGGCCGTCGGAGGGCCAGGCGTCGGAGGGCGGCGGAGGATGGGGTGAACGGACGGCGCTCCAGCGCCGCCCTACGGCAGGAACTGGTGGGGGCCCCGATGGCGGTGGTCCCCGACCACACCCCCAGGACTTCTAGGGACTGTTGGAGACGGGCGTCCTAACCAGGGAGGAAGGCTGCGCCGCAACGGGGCCACCGCTGGCAGGGGCCAAGGCGGCGGCGCCGACCCCCTGAACTATCGGGACTATGTGTTGGGTGTTGGGGTCGACGGGACGTCTGACCCCTAAGGTGGGGGCTGTGTGGCGACCACGGGTGTGGGCGCCATGTTCCGGAGCCGCGGGGATTCTGGGAATTGGGGTTGTCAGTTGACAGAAGGGGTTTTGTTAATTTGTTCTGTTGTTAATAAAGGCAGTCCGTAGTCGTGCGGTGTATGGGGCACGGAACTGCATAATTGGTTCAACCTGGGCTCCCGTCTCGTCCTTCCTGTGCTGCTCGCCACAGTATATTGCAGAATCAAACGAATGAGAATGAAGATTTTCAAGATGGATTTCAAATTGTAGATGCACACGTTTGTTTTATGAATGTATCTGCCCTGAGGTCCGATGATGCGTCCTGCAGCATGAATCAATCAGTAAAGATTTGTTTTCTCATTAGCTTTAATGGAACACGGCATGCGATTAGTGTGATGAATCAGTTATGGGTCTGGTGATCTCTGTAATAGGATGGCATTCTGATCCCCCCAACAACGCAACTTCATACAAATAGGACCTGGGGGTGGGTGGGGGGTGGGGGGGTTGAATTAACCTTTACGTACACTTCTCCTATTCTTACGCATCCAGAAATGGAACTGAAAGTCACGTACGACCAAGTGCTCCTTATTAACTTCTTAAAGGTCTTACATGTTGGAGGCCACGTGTGTAATCATGACCTCATCACATATTTACCAGGGGGATGAAACTTCATCAGGGGGAATGGAAGCACAAATTATAGCATATCAGAACCACAATCATAATAATGAATTAAAGATCTCCTTGCAGTAATGATACACTAAATGTTTGATTTCATGCTGTAGACATATCATTTTCATCTCCTTAGGCATTGAAATCTCATTCACCTCAATGGGTATTAAGTATGAGGCCGGTGCAAGCCTAATCATGCACTATTTAACAATAATTCGCCGTAGGCGAAGTAAATGGTCGGGAATAGCCGATGGCTATGATAGCCAATGGCTATCCCAACTATTCACGGAGCCTGAGGTGAATAATTGTTTTAGTATATATACTACACGTGAACACTCCAGAAAAATTAAACAAAATAACACTTTTTGCCTGGATTTATTTATATTTTTCCCTCTGAAACACTTGCAAAGTGTGACATTTTGCGATGAAAACAATATCCCGAGTTTGAGATCTTAATCATGGGATATTGCCGAATATCCCGAAATAGCGAACCAATAAAATTGTGCCATCTTAGGAGGTTTACGTGTAGCATATTCTAATGTGTTTTATAGGGCTTCTGAATACATAGGCCCATTTGGTTGGTGTCATTTGGCCTCAGAATTGGCTTATAGCATTTAACCCAGTAGGCTTCCTCAAGAGCTCCATCGACCTCATACCTTATTGCTAGCCTGCTACAAAACGACTGAGGAGTGGTCGACCTTAAGAGCTTGGTCTGCCATATAATAATATAAAAATAATGCCATATTATTATTGATTTTATAAATGTGTGTGTGTGTGTGTGTGTGTGTGTGTGTGTGTGTGTGTGTGTGTGTGTGTGTGTGTATGTGTGTGTGTGTGTGTGTGTGTGTGTGTGTGTGTGTGTGTGTGTGTGTGTGTGTGTGTGTGTGTGTGTGTGTGTTTGCCAAAAATATCCTAACATGTGACTTAAACATTTTACCCTTTTTAAAATAACTGAAATAACGTTCACACAGTCAAGTGAGCATTTCAACTGATTCTGAACAGATTAGGACTCGCCGCCTAAACGGTATGTATACATGGCGAGCGTGCTGGAGCGCGTGCATTAGTGGCTCCTTGGCGCTGATTGGCTGAGGTCTTGTCATAGTGGTTCGAAACAGGCGCGCTTGCTCTGCCGCCGTCAGACACCACACACAGGCTCGGGAGTCCCCATAAGAGCACTTCTGGCCGTTGTGAACATCCTCCTCTCCCGGACTTACATCACTTTCAACGATACATTTGGGACAGCCATTATCGCGATGGATGCTACGATTTATCAAATCATTTTGGGGGAGTTCGGCGACCTTAACTGTAGTTTAATGGACGCTTTCCAGGACACTTTTTACGAAAACATTTCATTTTCATTGTTGAATATTGATGGTAAGCTGTGGTCATTGTTAAATTGTGTATGTCGAGGTTTATTGTGTTAGATATTCGTATGTACCGCTTTCTGTCTAAGCGTCGTTTTCTTTTATTTGGTTTGCTGTCTGAAGGTTCATATTGTAATGCCACAACGGATGAGATTGGGACCTGCTGGCCGCGGAGCAGCACCGGGCGGATGGTAGAAAGACCATGCCCCGAGTACATCAACGGGGTGAAGTACAACACAACAAGTATGCCTCCTCGTTTACTAGAAGAGATATTTTTTTGTCTTCATGAAAACTGCGCTTTAAATGGGCTAAACAAATATGTTACATTTACTGCAAATGTAGCCTATTTATATTAGGTTCACTGCAGATGTAACCTATTTGTGCAGGTTGGACCTGCATTTATTATGCTTTCATAAGTAGGCTAGCTACTGCCCTACCACTGTCTGGAACTTAATGAATACGCAAGGAAGTATGTATTGATGGAACAGAAATGAATTCAGATTCAACCCATGGAATGCTAGATATTGCGGAGAAATTAGGAGTCTAGGGATATTTTGTCTCTGCATAATCACCCCTATAATGTCCATGGTTGTAGTGTTGGAATACTAATCTGAACCCCCTCATCAAAGATGTGTCTTCATTTATGTCACATTATAGAAAGGAGGTTAAAGTAATCCCTCAGTCCCCTTTGCTTCACCGGCCGGACTCCAGACTCTAAATAGCGGGTTCCTAGGCTTCTCCATCCATCAATTCAGTGAACAAAGTGCAGTCATTTGCCACCGCACATGCACACAACACATTCTGTGACAGACATGTTGCTGGCCGCTTGAAGGGCCAAACTCTGACAGCACGGAGGCGTTTGTCTATTGTTAGCAATAAGTATCCCCAGGTGATTGATACAACAAAAAGAAGGGCAGTAAGGCACATGAAAACTCCTTTGCTGTTGCTTTCTATAGTGAAGCCGTGCATCTCTATACTCATAGGCTTTTTCAAATGGATGTCAATTAGTATAATGGAAATCTGAGATGGAGGGTTTGACTTTGATGCGTTGTGCACAGAGCATGGAAGACTGGGTTGATCAGGAGAATGTGTCATTGAGGCAATAGATCCAATATGTTGATTGCACTGCAGCCAAGCACAGCCATCCCCAGCGGCATCACCATAGGTACATTTCTGAATGGATATTGGATTGGCAGCAGGTAGATCAGCATTGTTCATTCTTCGCATCAACTTCTCTCAATCAGCTCCAACGATAGAACTAAAAACGACAGAACTTCTTGAGAAATCACAGTTTGTTAAATTTTATTTATGGATTGTTTTTCTTCAACAAATGTCATGCATCCATTCTCACCTTGACCTGTCCGACCGGCTCAGGCCCCAGGGGAGCGGGACTCTTGCTGATGTTATGTGTGGGTCCCACAGGAGGTGCAGTGTGTTGCTACTGCTGCACAGCATGTCTAAACAGCATCAGTTCCTCTTCACAAAGTCCTCTTGGAGACCTCACAAACGGGGCTAATTGCATTATAATCTCCAGCTCACCGTTAAAAGGCTGGGAGAACATTTTAAATAATAATAAGCAGAGGATGGTAATGTAATTATATTCCTGTTTTCTGCTCATGTGTTAGCCCCCTTTTCCACCACCACCTCCGCCAACAGCACCACAACCACTGACACCACCACCACCACTGCCACCACCACCACCACCTCCGCCAACAGCATTTCACCACTGACACCACCACCACCACTGCCACCACCACTGACACCAGCACCAGTATCTCCAACATCTCCACAACCACCACCACCGACATCTTAACCACTACCTGATCCATCTCCAAAACCCCCCCTACTGACAGCTCAACCACTCCTCCCCCCGCACCGGCACTGACACCGACACCCCAAAACCACCTCCAACACCACCAGTGCCTCTCAAATGGGTTCATCTTTTTCCTCAAAGCACAGAACTAAACGTTAAGGCTATGACAACTGAGCCATGTCTCTCAAGGGCTCCTCAATACTTCAACAGACCGCATCTGGTTTTCGTCGCCGGTGCCTTTCTACACCTTTAATTTCTGAGCAAGTACACCTACTGAGAAGCCTTCCTTCAGCTGCGTGTGTGAATTATGGGCCCTTGAGATTCTATCTGATATCTGTTTTACATTTAGTATTCCAGTGCTATTACGGTAAAAGAATGAGGCCATCACTTGTTTCAGTCACAGGTCTGATTGCATGAAATTCAAAATAGATTCCACAGATACCACATCTCCACACTTGGGCCCTCGTGATAGGATGACAGTGTCATCCTGTTATTAACAGACGATTCAAGATCCTGAGATTAATTCAAGAGTAGGATACACACACGATGAATCACACAATGTGGGAGCATATTAATAGCGATGGCAGGAATAGGTTTTCAGAGAGCACGAGTTCACGTCTTAATTAAACACGTCTGTCTCTGCAGTGCCAGCCTCGCAGGGAGCCGTCGTAGAGAAGAGGGCGTGTGTTCATCAAGTCCATCGTAACCCGCCGCGTCCGGTTTGATTTTTGGTGTGGTTTCTTTCTAACCACCTTGCCCTCGTATCCGCCAACAGAACTAATAATAGACCGGTTTCCGTTTGAGATGCTGTCCTGGGTGAGTTCCCGAGCAGAGTGCAACCGGCGGTGCTACAGAGAGGCTTATTAGAACGCCCAGGGGGAGAAAGCCGAGATGGACACGCCTCGATCCTCTGACCCAGTTGTTGGCACTGAGACGACCACGCACATCATGTTTGACCTGTTTGTGCTGTTCAATAGTTCTTATTTATAAACGGTTGGAAGGAAACTTTATTTGAGGTCATGATGAAAAAAAGGCAAAAGGTCAATGTCACAAAAAAAAGGAAATCTGAGGTATTCACTGTGGGAATATAGTGAAATGGCTTTCCATGCATTCAACACAAATCAACTTGATACAATATTGATGTCATGCGAGAGGCTTAAGAGGTTTATGAATTTTTAAAAGGAGTAGCGTCCTTTTTACGCCAGTGTTCATCCCGTTTAGTAGTCAATATAAAACATCTTTGTGGCATTAAGAGCTGTTGAATACACTATATACCTTCCCATGTGTCACATGTTTTGTTCTCAGCCTGACAAGGAGACTTCCGAGATACAGCAAAAAGAATTGTGTCATTTCGAGAAGTCAGTCCATCATGTTTGTTTTCTTATAAATGGCTCCTTCATGTAAAGGCCCATTGTGAAGACACGTTATTAGTTCACACAATGCTGTCCATGGCTACAGTTTAAAGACAAGATCTCTGCCCCTACAATGGGGTGTTATTGGCTCTCTTATCTTTGTTAATAAAGTCTCCGCCGTACCCCCGAGCAGAACTTACGTTATGCAGCAGGTACCAATCTGTAGAGCGAGCATCAGACCTTCTCCCTCGCTTCATGTCGGGAGCAGAACTTGTCAGTTCATTTTAAATCACATGAATGAATCGGTGCACAGCCCCTTGTTCTTCATGAGGGGAACACGGCACTTTAGGTGCACTTAAGTTCAAAAATTGGCTGATTCTTCAACAAAGATGAGAATATAATTAATGCTGACCAAAAAGTTACTTTGTTTCATTGGAGCTATTTGTTTATTCATTCCACTATTCATCGCCGTCTTTCTGAATCATCTCAATCGTCGCATGTTATTCAAACTACTGAGATCAATGAATTTATTCTTATAATTTCAAATTGAGATGGAAATGACACTGAAAAAATTATGCAACACATACTTTTCCTCCCTATGACTGGAGCGAAATGAGTCACCAAGGTTAATCGCAAATAGCGATTGTTGGTTGTTTATTATTTATTTTCTATTTTCAGGGAAATTACCTGATTCAAGTTCTGTTCATAAGACCGTTTTATACTTATTATTTTGGATATGACGAATTAATCAGCTAGCAAACTGAGACTAATCTAAAACCTGTATCAGTGTTTGCAAGGTAAAATATATAGCATCATTATACAACTTGAAATAGTTAACTCATAATTTAGGAAATCATTGTTAAGCGCATGGAAATGGGAGCCTCTGTATTATATTGTCATTATTCTCATCACTGTATTCCTATCATGGATGTTACCCATGCTTTGGAAAAACTATTGCTAATCCAGGGAGCTCAAACATGACCTTTCATTGGCTGGCCGGGGATCGGCAGCAATTTGGGGCCTTAGATGGATCCCTTACCAGGCTTGCACCTCGGTTCTCCCTGACCTACAGCCACACAAACACATACACGCGCGCGCACTTGCACGCACACGCATTCATTCAAACTCATACAAACTCATACACAGTCATACGCCGCAGATCCACGCTATTCATAGTCGGTAAAAATAGTCCTTTCCAGTCAAGTGCCCACGCTTACGGCGGACTCCTGTATTCGCAAGCATACTCCAACTTCATTTTTAATGCATGGGCATTTTTAGAGACGGCTACATTCTTCAGGATTTGCAAAATGTCCGGGATTTGGGATAAAGGTGCATTTTCTTGAAGACGCCCCTGAGTTTAGGGCCATTGGGCTGTTTATAAATTCTCCTCTCTTTCCTTTTCATCTCCTTTTGGCCTTTTCATGAATATGCGGCTTGAATAAAAATATTTGCAATTATAAATATTTTGCGTTACCTGTTATATTTATATGTATACATGATTGATAACTAATCAATACTAATGCACACTTGGTTCCCTATCTGCTGAGGCTACTGGCAGAAAAGTATCAACATCTGGCTTAGTTGGCTTAGTTCAGATCAGATACTACCTTTAGGGGGAAAACGTTGGTAATAAGTGACACTTCTTAATTTGTCAAATCCACAACAAGAAGAAATGGTTTTAGTTTAAAGGGATGTATTGTTCGGAGTGTACACACCAGGGGTGGTAAGATGGGTGACGTGTGTGTCAGAATATAGTTCTAAATAGAATGGAGTGTGTCTTTTTGTGTGTCTGGATATATGTATGTATTTTGTTATGTGTGTAATCGGGGATGGGGGGGGGGGGGGGGGGGATGTGTGTAGGAGTATTGCTGCGGAGTTCAGGAGTCTTGTGCTTTGTGGGAAAAAGTTGTTGCTGAACCTGGTGGTTTGGATGTAGATTATTCTGTACTGTTTTCCAGGAGGTGAGAGAGGGAACAGTTTGCGGCTGGGGTGTCTGTGATCCCTGAGTATACTCAGGGCCTGCATGGCATCTGCGTGAACTAGGGCTGGGCGATTTGGTCTAAAAATAAAATCTCCAATTTTTTCAAACCAAATCCGTTTATTGATTTTAATTGATTTTTTTCTCCAAGTGAAAAATATATATATTTTTTAAGTTTGGATTTTATTTGAAGGATGATAATGATTAACAAAAGCAAAATAAATAACACACTTCTCCCATTTTGCTGCGTGCCTCAGTTTAAGATGTTGTAATAAATGTGATGTGCTGCTGCTTATGGTTGCCACAGACTTTAAGCAAACTCTACACACTCACTTTTTTTATTGCATTCTGCCATGTTGATATTTATCTTTTAATTAAGTCCTTGGTAATTTTGAACAGTTGATGTGGGTCCAGGGTGTCATGCAGTGTGGAAGTGAGGTGGGTTTTGACTTGCCACTCAAAGCACTTCATGATGACGGATGTGAGTGCTATGGGGTGGTAGTCATTTAAGCAGAGTGGTTTGGTCTTCAGGGACACACACATCTTGTGTGTGTGTCTGCCAACACCTTGGGTGATCTGCCGGGGATGCCCTGAGTGCCAGGTGTTATATGTGGATTATCCCTTTTGAAGGTTTAATACCCCTCTGGGTAGTTATTTCAAATGGGCAAGGGTCCTGGTCCGTTTAACCATCACTAGCAGCAGTCGGATCAGTGGTTCAGCCACAGTACAGCGCCGGGGACCATGTCTGCTGCACACAGCCTTGGTCAAGGGCACCGGCAGGAGTTTAACCCAACATGGACGTCCTTTGGTCTTTTGCATATCCACAGGAGGGGTTATCCTGAAAGCGTACATGAAGAGACAGCGTACATAGAGGAGACAGCGTACATAGAAGACACGGCGTCCATAGAAGAGACTGCGTCCACAGAAGAGACTGCGTCCACAGAAGAGACAGCATACATAGAAGACACAGCATAAATTGAAGCGACAGCGTCCATAGAAGAGACAGCGTCCATAGAAGAGACAGCATACATAGAAGAGACAGCGTCCATAGAAGAGACAGCATACATAGAAGAGACACGACATAGAAGAGACAGCGTCCATAGAAGAGACAGCGTCCATAGAAGAGACAGCATACATAGAAGAGACAGCATACATAGAAGCGACAGCATACATAGAAGAGACAGCATACATAGAAGAGACAGCGTCCACAGAAGAGACAGCGTCCATAGAAGAGGCAGCATACATAGAAGAGGCAGCATACATAGAAGAGACAGCGTCCACAGAAGAGACAGCCTACGTAGAAGGGTTTGGTTAATGTGCGAGAGATCGGACCCTTCCACTGTTGGTTTCCTTTTCTAATTCCTGATGTTTTTAATCCGGACCACATGTTTTGGTGTTTGAGCCCCTGTAGTTGGACTCAACTTTGACCCTGTATGGCCTCTTTGCATTAATGTTTGTCTGATTCCATCCACTCTGTGGATAGAACAATGACGTTGGGCAAAGTATGATTGGTCGGACCAATATCAGAAGAACCGCATCACAGGTTTTTCCTGCTTTAGTCATTGCCTGTGAGCAGGGAGCAGCAGAATTGAGGTTGGGGAGGCCATTCCTGGAATGGTGTCAACATGGTCTACCATGTTATCACCTTGCGTAGGAAAGCTGATCTGTTGAATCTCAGTAGCCCTTTCTTCAAGGTTCAAATTGTCAGCCACTATAAACACAGCCTGTGGGTGTCCTGTGGCTGTCGATAACTCTGTAAAAGGCCAATGCGTGGCGTTGGGTCGATTTGGTCAAGTCAATTTTATTTGTATAGCCCTTAATCCAGAGTCCCAGTCTCATAGAGCTTTGCAGGATATATATTTATACCACCCCAGAACCCTAGCCCCCCAAAGAACACGAAAAAAACTCTCTTAACTAACAAGTAAACTAACAGGTCGATTTAGCGGTAATGAGAGCTGAGGAACACTCCTACGAGCCAAATGAGTAAAGAAGTATGATTTGAGTGTGGAATTTAAATTTTCAGTCCGATTCCCTGATTACAGGTAGCAGATTCGAGAGGGATGAGAGAGTACTATAGTGAGCAGTAGCCTCTTCAAATCTGGCCTGAAATTTATTGGAGTATATTATGAAGTATATAATACTATCATAATAAAAGTTTGTCATTTTTATCAGCAATAAACTAACCTTTTCAGGCAACACTAGATAGCTTCGACTGGACTTGCACCATTTTTCAATGGTGTAGTCTGAATAAACCGGGCTTCAACCAGTAATAGCGCTGAAATAGCAATGACATCTTCGGAATTCCCTGATCGACCGCATTGCTATTTTCTCATCCATCGTTATAGGATGAGAAGGTTTACGCTGTTCCCCTGATCACGTGACAGGCTGTATATTGACCGACGATGCATCACTAGAACTGACCTTGTACTGTTCTCCGGTAGGACTCTGCCCAGGCCCTCATAAGCAGGAGTGGATCAATACATTTGTCATCCTTTGTTGCTGTTGTCACGGCCGAGGGGGATTCACTTTATTTAGTCTCAGCTACTTGATAGTTTCATTGTGTTTGCAACACTGTGCATAAAGAACTTTCTCAGATGAATGATTGCACATTCAAGGTCTCAAGCCAAACATATTGGAAAAAAACATTTATGTAGTTTAACCATTAATTTGAGCACGAACTAATGATTTTTAAAAACTCTCAAGATTATGTAGAGTAGACTGTAGTCCAGGGGTCTTCAACGTTTTCCAGGCCAAGGACCCCCAAACTGATGGATAGATGGAGCGTGGACCCCCTACTTATATATTTTATAAAATTGTGTTTTGTATTAAACTGGTCCTATAGTGCCATGTATAAATGTACCTTGTTATTTTGCATTCAATACTAAGATATTCAAATAATACACAGGTTCATATATTCATGTTTTCATTTTAAACATGTGCAAGGTACAGTGAGTAGGGTGGCCATGCCACTGCCATTCATAAACATAACATAACATATTAAACTGATACCTGCCAAGATCAACAATGTCCACAATGGGGGACTATAAAAAAAAAGTTGAATCAACCAAAACTTCCGCGACCCCCCCTGCAGTACCTCCGCGACTCCTAGGGGGTCGCGGAGGTACTGCGACCCCGTCCGCAAGACCTCTCCCGTATTCGATTGAGTTTGACCAGGGAGTCAGTGACTAACACCAGACTATGGTGACAAACAAGGAGAAGGCTGCAGGGATGTGATTAATCTGCTCATCCTCCAGCGTGCGGCCAGGGGGGTTGGTGGTGGGAGAAAGCATTAGTCACCGGGGGCACCTCTCCCTCCCCACCCTTCGTCTCTCGTCACCAGTGCCACCTTACCAACACTGCCCAAAACCAACTGTAAAAGTGCAAGTGTAAGTGGGTTTGCATCAGCATCATGACCCCCCCACCCAGCCACAAGCACCATAAATACAATGTCCTTGTTGACAAAGGCAGAATATTCTGAAGGGTTTGCAGTACCTAGTCTGACAACATAACTGTTTTTCTCCATCCCCCGCCCCCATTAAGACTCCCACAGGCCCAAACCGTTTTAAATTTGACTTGGTCTGCCGAAATCATGTGATTTCTTTCTGACAGATGTTGTTTTAAACTGCTTGCACGTGCTCCTTATGTGTATTATGCTCAGTTGTACACTAATTTAATTAATGAAATCTCGTTAATCTTCGACGATCACTTGATTAATAAGGAGCTTAATGTTTCAGCAGTGCGTCCTGAAGTGCTTGAAGTGCATAAAGTACCTGAAAGCGCTGTTGTTTTCGTATTGCTGGTTATGCTACAGCATTGCTTCCTGACAACTACATTATTCTACAAAATAGTCTGAGAGTCACAAGTAACACATTTCCCGCTCGAGCTGTGATACAATATGAATGCAATAATAAACCCACAGAAAATCAATGAGCAGCTCAATCAACTGTAAACCACTTTCACATTGTGCAATGCCAGTGGAAGTGGAATCTGTGGTGTTTCTGTTAATGTCGTGCCAATACATGATTCAAAGGGATACAATAGCTTTAGCCTTTTGTACAGCTTTACCCTTTTCCAAAGTAGGAACCAATGTAGATCTCTATATCCGCTCTGTAGAGCGACTGTGTTAGTGTGTGTGTTTTTTTTGTGTGAGGTGTCCTCCATCTCCTCCAAGGCCTATCTCTAAGCCACAAGTCTCTTTTGTGCTTAGTATGTTTGAAGCAAGGACCTCTCTGGGTTATCTGTGATCTGCCTGCATGTGTCCTAAAGGGGGTTCAGCTGTCATGCGACCCCTGAGTTGACCCCAGTTGCAGCTGGCAGCGACTGGTCCCTCTCTCACTCGCTCTCTCTCTCTCTCTCTCTCTGGGCTGTGTAGGTGCTTTAAGGCTGGGTGTCTGTGTTCTAGCTTGGAATCAGGATATAACCTACTGCGCAATGTGTTGTCGGAGTGACGTCATTTCTGTTCCATTATTGCTTGTCAAATTTCGGTCCACTGAAGGGGTTGTTTTGTAACGCCAGGCGTTGTCTTTTTTTCGACGTCTACCACACGTCTAATGTTGACGTCCGTTGCACCTCTCTGTGTAAGGGCTATTTATAGTCCAAATGTGGTTGTTTGTGGACGTCTTTTCAACATCAAATTTTGACTCATTTTATACGACTTTTTTATACGACTTCTATAATTTATTTATTTTATTTATATGTTTATGGTTGTTGCCGTCGAAAAAGAGAAACAGCGATTTATTTAAATGGAGCGTCGAAGAAATGATATGGACCCGAAGTGAACTGACAATTGCAGTAGTCCAAATGAGGAGCATAGTCGAAGTATGGCTTTAATCTGATTAAGCTGTGTGTTAACGTATGTTAACGTGATGTTACTTGATTAATTAAAATAAATAAACCAGGAAATGTAAAATAACAACAAAAAAACATAAATTAATGTATACATTTCCTGCACCTGTCATAGGCGTCCAAATGCCGTCCAAAAAATGTACCCAGTTCAAAGGTGAAATGCTACAGCTACAGGAAAACGAATGGTACAGAAAACATCTTGAAACATTAAGAAGTAGTATAAAAAACACGTCACATTTGGACTATAAATAGCCCTTACACGGAGGTCCCACGGACGACAATATTAGAAGTTCGGTAGTAGTCGAAAAAAAGACGTCGCCTGGCATTACAAAACAACCCCTTCAGTGGACCGAAATTTGACGTCCAATAATGACACAGAAAAGACGTCACTCTGACGACACATTGGGCAGTGGGATTATGTATACATTTGGATCATGGATACATTTCCTGCACCTGTCATAGGCGTCCAAATGACGTCCAAAATATGTACCCAGTTCAAAGGTGAAATGTTGAACGTCAATATGACGTCCAAGTTGCGTCATGGTTTGACATCCAAAAAGTGGACCTAGTTTGGACGTCAAATAGATGTCCAGAATCAGTCATGGACCGACGGACCAGATATAGACATAATTTGCACGTCTATCCGACATCCAATGTTTAGTGGGAACATGCTGTGGCACACTCACCGTAGAGCACATTATTTGATTGTGTTATCTGTCCATTTTTATAATTTAACAGTAAGGTAATTATTGTTGTTATAATTAGAAATTATACTAAACATTATTGTCTATTTATGACTGTATGCAAATCAAATAATAACGTTATATGATATTTATTTAATTAAATAATTTCTTCGTTACGTGAGCAGTGTTTTCCATTTGGTACGCTGCATTTCGCACATAATTATGCACACAATCTTACTAGAAGGGCTGTTACCCTCGTAAACAAGTATTGCGGTAAGACACTCCCCATAGAATATTGTAAATCCTGCATTCTGTTGATGCAGTTTTCCCATCGCCTCAATCCCAACACAGCTGCCAATTTACATCTTGTACAACAGCGTTAATCTGCCCTAATTCATTTAGCCTTATGTCTTCCGTCAGGAGCAGTGCTTGAAATGCACTTTCAGGGGCTAACTCAATAGTGGATTAGTTGGCAGGTTAGCGAGTCAGTCAATCATCCGAGTGTTCTCAACACTTCAGTGTCCACGCAACAGCCTCTACCCCTGGCCGGTCTTGTTATCACCAGCCTCAGATTGATGTACCGAGGCCCGCTGCTTAACGCATAGCACAAATACAACTGATGGAATGGTTCTTGCTATCCCCAGTCTGATACAGGCAGCTGATATATGCTATATAACCTATGGTCACTTTCTCTTTCTCCCTCCCTCTCGCTCTCTCACTCTCCCTCCCTCCTTCTCTCTTTCGTCTCTCATTTCCCTCCCTCCCTCTGTCTGTTTCCCTCTTTCTCGCTTTCTCTCCCTCAGTCCTTCCCTCTTTCGCTCTCCCTCTCAAACTCTCTCACTATTTCACACTCCATCCCTCTCTCCCGCTCTTTCTCTCTCTCTCCCTCACTCCCTCCCCCTCACTCACTCTCACTCACTCCATCCATCTCTCTCCCTTTCTCTCTTTCACCAGCCTCTCTCTTTCTTTCTTTCTTCCTCTCATTCCCTCACATATGCTTCGACATGTTTGAACACAGGCAAGCACACATAAAAAAAACAAGTGGTCGTTTGTTATTCAAACACTTAGTGAACTATGAATGCAAATCTATATGCATAATGTATTGTATCTAATGGATCGTTGCTTTTTTTCAATTCTAAGTTGATTATCCTCACAGTCCATCATCCTAGACCTCTGAATGATGTTTAGCATAATGCCTTTCTAACCCTTACTCCCGTATTCTTAAAAAATAAAGCTGCATTTTCTCTAAGCCGCAGGAGCGGTAAAATAAGGTTGTATGTTCCAATACCTCAAATAAGCCGCTCTGTTGTATAAGCCACATCTTATTACGCATCTCAGCTCAACAACCCATTTACTTGCATGTACTGCCCGATGCTGGCGTGAAACCGTAACAATGGTTTAAATAAACAATATTCCTTGGGGCAGCTACCTCGCTGGGTTGCCGGTTAACAGACAGGTGGAAGCAGCCTCTGTGAGTAATTGGAGATAATGCAGATTCAAGCTTCAGTAAAACCCTGAACTTTTTGACAGATTTAGCAAACAATTTTACTTTTTTTCTTTTTGTCAATATTAATGTTATTGCAAATGCGAAAATCAATTATTTTAGTATTTATGCAAAATGTAAAACTTTGATCAATAGTCCTAATGGTATTATCAATTATGAGACGCACCACTCTCCATATTCAACCACTACCTGTCTTATATATATTTAAACATCTGTTTACAACCACACACACGTTTTCTAGTTGACTGCCTATTTGTTTTGTTAGTAACTTGCAGGGTTTTTAGATATGTTCATGTTGTTATTATCTGGTGTTTCTCTTGCTGCTGCTGTTGTAAACCTCAAATTTCCCCCATAGGACCAGTAATGGGTTATCTGATCAGCAACCAAGGACTCGTCTGTGGGATAATCCTAAACACTACAATAAGCCTTTGGTATTGTTTTTGATGCTTGAGGCTGGGTCTCTATGTTTTAATCCACTCCACTGGGCGCTTATGTTGTACTTTCATTGTACGCATACGTTTATCAGCAAAGAAGAGCTAAAAACTTTTTTTTTTATTAAAATCAAAAAAATCCAGCTTGAAATACAATTACGATAACTGTCTTACGGAAGCAGGTTTAAGCGAAAGCCACGACCGATCTAAAGGCTAAACACAATCATAGGATCATAGGAGAACCAATGATAAAATAACATAAGAAACACAAACGCACATGATTCACGGTCCGTAATAAGGCTATCCAAAGACGTGGAACGTCCCAACAGTCCCCGCTAAAGATTGCTTTATTACAGAGCATGAATATCCAATATCTTCCTAGCTCAGTTTGACAAGATCAATATGATGGATCAATCCACAGTTCACGGCAATCCCGCCAATCAACTGCATTCATAGGGCTGGGCAATAATTAGATTACGATTATTAATCGTGATAAAACTCACGTTGATTACGACGATATGACGATTGTTGCCTCCCTGCCAAAGTAGTTTGATGTGATAGTCATTCACAGATCTTTTAGTTTTAAACACATTATTTTATGTAGCATAATCTGGGTTTACAATGTTTACATTTTGCACTTACAGTTCATATTTTATATATTAAAGTTCAGTTCATGTGCCAGGGCCTTTGTTCATCCACTTTTTTACTTTTTATGTGTTGGTTGTGTTGATTTAAGATGTTTTCTGAAGCCCTGCCAAAGGAGTTTAATGTTAAAGAAGTCAGAGCTTTTATTTTTATTTACATTATTTTCAATAGGTTACAAGGCAAGCTACCTTATATTATTCTGTTGGTGGCAGATAAATCATGTTTGTGAAGTTAAATATTTATATTTAAATGTGATTAAATGTTCCCTTATCACAAATATGGTAATAAACAAAAGTGTATGGTTTAATTAATGAACACTCTAGTTTCTCCAGGCTTCAGCAGTATGAAATTATATATCGTGATTAATATCGATATCGATCAATATCAAAAAATTAATCGTAATAATATAATAATTTTTGCAATATCGCCCAGCCCTAATTCAAAACAAGAGTAAATTCAACAGCTCGTCCAGATCTCATTACAATAAGGTTTGAGATTATTTTCCCTTTGTGGCAAAGCCCTTTCAAAGTTTTTATTTTGATATGTTGCCCTCCCATTAGATCCAACATGAAATACTTCTCCTTGCGAAGCAGTAGTTCTCTTGTAATGATTATTTTCTCTATTCCATGATTTCTGTCATGCCATACCTATATATTAAGCCTCCATATCATGTTTGTTTCAGTTATTGTAATGCACGTAAAGAAAACCCTGCAATGGTTATTCTGGGAGACTTTGAGGGGCCCCAGGGTAGTCAGAGCAGAGAGCCCTAGAAGAAACTCTTATGCAGTTCCTCCAGCGGCCTTTAGGTGACCCGCAGCCGGTAGTGGCAGAACAACCCGATAGAATGGGATTTATTTCTCTTAATACAAAGGCAATCATTTTTTTTTCATTAGTTTAGGATCTCAGCGGTCAATTCTTCTTCATACTATCTATTTTGCTTGGTTCTATTTTTACTATAAAGTTCTGAAAGATTGTTTCATGTGGCATCATTTCTGATGCTTGTTTCACACCGTGAATACCCCTAATAACGTAATTAGAAGTGAATTACGTAATTTCGTTGTCCGTCACTTTAATTAATTTTGTCCATAGAATAGTGCTAGGCAGCCATTCAGGCCAAATATGGACTGTTTGTGATGCTGGTGTAGATGAGAGAGACATTCAGACACAAAGTGACCAAAAAGAGTTACAGAGTGATACTACAGGGGTTGTCTTGTCGTTCCAACTTAGATGCTCCCCGTAGCTTATCACCCCCTTTATTGAAGGGATAAAATGGGTTTTTGTTCGGGATCAATTCCTCTGACCTACCCCTGTCACAGAGCTGTCCTCTCGAACAAAGTGTCCCAGCTCTCTGGGCAGAAGAAGTGTTAGAATTGCTCCTCGTTAGCCCAGTCTGGGCTCTTATGGATTTTAATAACAGTCCTTCTCCCCTGTCCCAGAACATCCATTTGTGCTCCCAATCAATGGGATAACTGGAGAGGGCAGCCCAAAGGACCACTGCTTTTTAAACTCTTTCAAAGGGGAACAAATTATCCCAACCACTTATCCATGTCAACGTTTTTTGTTAGAGGGCAAACATCAAATGGTTTCGTGATCTCACTGAGCTCTTTTGTTTTCTTTATCCCTATATTTCTTAGATTTATAAAATGTACAGAATGTCGATTACAGTGGTAAAATGAGGGTCATATTTGAGTGTTTTAATATAGCGCCTGCGAGAGCATCACTCTTGCAGCCAATTCAAAAGACTCGGAGAGCAAAGAGTATTAGCACGTGAATGCAAGAGGTTTTGCCATTGATGCATGCAATGTGTTGCTTGCAATGAGTGTGTCAATTGTTAACACCACTCGTTTGGTTGATTCACTGTTATTCCATATTCAACTGGATTTGGTGTGACAATAAAAACAAAAAGTTTTTATCTGGCTGCTGGGTCCATCCTGCTGGACAACTCTGCAGTGCTGAAGCAGAAACACAGCAGGAAGTGTGGAGTGTGTCTTCACGAGAGTGTCCCACATTACTTTGCCATCTATAGGACTGCAGTGGGGTGAACTTGGCATGCCAACAGCCAGAGCTTAGCCAGAGCGTTTGGAACATCTGTCTTTAGTTTGATTGGGTCAATGAAAGCCAGTGACCCCTGAGAAGAAGTTGACACCAAATGAGGGACAGACCGGCGGTCGCTGGTTGGGAAGATGTCTGAGGCAGCCTATAGCCCTGCTTGTTGAGCTGCTGCTCTGGCTGCATCTGGCTCTTGACTCATGCTGTGCACTACGGGAGAACAGCAAGCCGGCAGACAGAAACACACTGCAGCATACAGTCAATTGGAGAACACAGCAAGGGACCGAAGTACTGATACTCACTTGTCCCTTTTGTTTCCAGTTAGCTTGAGGAGATTTGAGCATTCTTTTAGTTGTTGCTATGCTACCGCCTTTTGTTTTGATTATTCTTCCGACCAATTTATTTCACACTGTGATTTTCAGGGGTTTCATCAGAATCCGTAATTACGATGCGTTTAAGACGAGTGATGAGAAGTCTTCTCTGCAAAAAAGGCATTGGTTGTTTTTCACACCGTCTAGGCTAAGCGTTTGCAAGTTGATGGATTGAATACTGTTCTCTATCTTTTCGCAGTTCAGTTCAAATATTTGGGATGAGAGATAACAGTTTCAGAACAATGCAGAGAGAGCTGCAGCAGTGTGATCTGGTTAGTTGCACAGGGTCTAAAGCCATTGCTTGGGTGTCTCAAGAGATTCACTTGATCAAATCCTTAGAAGATAGTTGTTTTCAATCTTCAATGTCTCCGGTAGACGATGACCCCTCAAACTCAGCGACTCAATGTGGCACACCAAAGGATACAATGGTACTTATTTTAAAAAGGGGAATTATAACCACAAAATTTCCCAACGTGATATTGATTGATATTTAGTTTCTCAGTTCTCTCCTAGAAGCTTAGTGTTATTATTCATTAGTTGCTCTCCAGGTGGGAATACAATCGTTGAAGTTTGTGTTTTGTTGTTGGATGAACTGGTGCATTGCCAGCTCCCAGCCTTCTGTCTCTGATGCTGCAGTAGCCACTGACAGCTCACGTCACTTCAATGTGCCAGTTTCAGAATCGTTATAGTGTGAATCTTTTGCAAGCAGTCACCCTTTGCAAGCAGTCTCATCGCTAATCTTTGACCTGAACTGGACTTAATAAAATGCTGTGTACGGATTACTGGTGTAACGGTAAAAAAAAGAAGTACTAAATAAATATCCATTAAGGTATACAGCATTCAGAAAATTAACTGTAAAAAATAACTTTTTTACAGTTACTTTAGAATCAACAGCTTGTATTAAGATTCATTGTATTTTCATGTTCTTTTTGAGAGATTTATTAACATGTCAACATTGTTTGCAGAAAGGGCAGATCTGCTGGCACTAACAATGTCTTCCGCCATGGAGAACAGCCTCTCGCTAGGGACAGAGGCAGCACGTACAGCAAGGCAGCGCTTAGCTAACAATGGCAACGTGGGGCTCATTGGTCCTCCAGCACGAAAGGGGCCCGGAATCCAGTGAAGTGCGGCTATCTCTTCCTTCACCATCTGAAGAGTAGGCTTCTTTCTCTCCTCCGTCTTGAAGAGCTCACCAAACTGCTAATTAAATATTAGGCGCAAAAGGAAATGATATGGACGCCGCCTCTGGACAGGGTTAATTTAATTAGCCTTATTGTCCATGGTAATGGAGAGCCCTGACTAACTACCCAACTTGTAAGGTCTTTTCACAGTGAACACGATTGTTGGTTGGGATTTTTAACATGAAAAAAAGCATAATGTGTTGAATGATCAAAAATCATTGTGTTGAATGACAATGCGATTTCCTTTTTGTGAAAAGACGACATTCATTTTATTCGTACCAAGGTTGATTCTTTACGGCTCTCGCAAGCGGATAAGTCCGTTCAGCCATCACATTCAGGTCTCTTTGTCATAGTCACCAATGTGGAGACTGTTGTAGAAGTTGTAGGACTTGGCCAAGGTAACAGCCAATTTACGTTTCTCAACACAGTGTTTTTACTGCATCCAAAGAGGCAAAGTACAAAAATACACATATACTACATCTACTATATATATTGTTTATTATCATTCACCTCGATAGCAGTCGCGATACAAGCCAATGTTTATTTGCACTTGGGTTGTTTACTTGCAAATGTATTTTTTTTTTTTTTAAAACTCTATGAAAAGGGTAATAGCCTAATTTAGTTATTGAGCAGGGCAACTAAATGCTCCAAAAGACACCCACTTGTCAGATCCACCTCATCCGCGAACAGCCATCGCTCGAACCTCCAGTACGCCTTAATCCTCTCAATACATGGGATGTTCTGGTAAAGGGTCGGCGCATAAGCTATTAATCTGAGAGTATTCTGTCGTTCCATTATTATCGGAATACGCAGCATCTTCGCAACGTGGCTATTAAACAGTTTTAATGCGCATGAAACCTTTATTGTTAATCAGGCGTGACGTAGGCCATGCGAGAAGGGCGAGATTCTCTTTGGTTAGCGTAACTTTTGGTGACACATTTTTTTTCTTTGATACGTTCGCCTGCTCTCACTCCACAGTCATTTTAAGAGACTAGAAATGGCACTTGCATTGCATCACGATAACTCTGTTTTATATTTAACGCATACATTTTTTGTCACTATCATTTTTTATTTCAGCATTTTTTCTCTTTTAATCTTTGTCTTGGCCTGGCAGGGGTCCTCGTTTGCCTGGCCTGACACTGTACTAAGATTCCGCACACACAAAAGCATTCTGCACATAAAGTGGTTAAAACAATGCTTCTTAAATTCTGTATACATTGTACACATGCACATTTTGTGTACAAATATGCGCAACATTACACCCTATATGGATATAGCCAATATATATGCCTCAAAATCCCACACAACGAGTTCCGAGTTACTATCCACTGAGACAACTCCACTGACCACGTGGTCACGTGACATGGAGAAAGCTTGAGCGTCTTTCTCCAGAGCTGTTTCCCCAATCCAGTGCTTCTTTAGAAAAGAAGCCGCAAGTAACTTTCCTTGACACCACGAAGGCAGACAATGTCAAAATAGAAGCTCTCAACACAGTGTAATACTCATTATTATCTTATCTGACTCCCCTCCCTTGAGGCTTTATTCAATAATAGTTCCTCAGCACACTGTACGTGACGAAGATAAGTCTAGCTTGGCATTGCTATCTTTTACAATTAATTTCCCATGTCATCGTATTGTTATTTTCAAGATATCTTAATCATGAGTAGCTTTGAGCTGCTGGTGTGTTAAAAGAGTGACTTTGACAGCCCGGAGAAGCAGGATGTGTTATGTTTTATGATACTCCTCTTTACACATCCTTTCTTTGCCTGTGTTATTATAACTGAATGTGGGTGGCCGGTACAATAGTAAGCCAGGTGGTTTGATTAGCAAGATTAGAGCAAACCACACATAGGGCTTTCACACATGCACCGAAAGTCGAACTGGGGCTGTATGTTTGAACTGGTGTCAGAATCTGCCCCTCCAGAGTTAAAGTCTGGAGAATTAGGGAGCCAGAGTCAGTCTGCTTTTGCTGACGTGTTGCTGACATGTTGATGATGTTTCTGTCATGCGGCTGGAGTGAAATTTGGCAGCACGGAGTTCAGCTGCCTCATACTTTTCTCTTCTCGCCTGTATTTTGCGTTCCAACTTCTGTCTGCTTCGCACTCTTCTGTTGATATTGTGGGTACATCACAGTAAATGCAGTATTGGTGTCACTGCAAAAAGAGTCAGTATCGAGGAGTTGGTAGCCTCCCTCGCCATCCTTAATGTGTTTCAAACAGAGCACTTCATCTTCCACTGCATTCCACTGTTACATCACGTGCATGTGTGAAAGGGCAACTCCTGATAATCTTCGGACCCGATTCTCCGGGGTTAATCCGGAGTTCATGTGTGAAAGGCCTTACACAAACACACACACACACACACACACACACACACACGCACACACACACACACACACACACACACACACACACACACACACACACACACACACACACACATACAGGCCACAAGCACACAGAGACACACACACACACATGCACACACACGCAAACATGCACACACACATGCATGTGCACACACATATACACACATGCATGTGCACACAAATATAGATACACACAGGCACAAATCTTAAGCCAGAGGAGAAGCAGCATCCTTCTACTGTTGTTTGGTTCCCAATAGAGCTGTAGTCGACCAAATAAAATCTTGAAATTCAACCATCTCTATGACAAATCGATTGGACGCTGGGGAAATTTTTTTATAAAAATAAATCTGAACGTTATCTCTGGATTAACTGATTTGTTCACAGTGCAGTCTACTCGACCTGCTAGCCTAAATATCAAGTAAGTACTGTTCGGAGAAGGTCAGTGGGTTTCAGATCCACTCTTGGTCAGAGTCCGACTGGGTTACTGCAGAGCTTCAATATAAAGCGTTCAGCATACCGGATGAGCCACAGAGCGCCTCCGTGGTAGAGAGACAACACACGGCCGAAGATTAGATTTGGGGTTTGATTGTTTTGTCCTGTGTTTAATCAAATGGTCCTAATGGATGGCGCTCTGATTTGTGCTAAGGAAAAAACATTGGAAAAAATAATAACTTATTCCTTTTAGATGATTTTAGATGATATGCTTACATACTTTTACTTACTTTACACTTTGCATACCTTTTTTTCGTCATTTTTATCCAAATGCTGCCAGACAGACAACTTATTTGGTAACACTTCAAAGTTGGGAAAACAGGGTGTTTTGTCCTTCTAATTTATAGGTATTAGTCTATCAAACAATATGATTATTAAAACAGCAACTAGGGAGCCGTCATTAGCCTTCAATCCCTATTTCTCAGTAAAAAAAACCCTGACGTTTTCATTTGCAAACAGAAAAACAATAACAAGCTTGTGTGATGGGCGAAGTTACGCTAAAGGGATATCCTATTGGGAGTCTCAGAACGTTCATGTAATGGTAAAGTTTTATGACAAGTGCATTTAAAAGGAACAAAAAGAAAAAGACTAACAATAAACCACCTACCGGGAATTCTTCCACATTTCTGACAGCCTGTTCCTCTGATCCAACCCTGGTGAATGTTGTTTTACGGACCTCTCCACTATGAGCTGAAGCACGTCTAAGCAAGCATGAGCAAAGCCGGCTACTGAAGAGGCCTTCTGCGCTGAAGTCAGATACCAAGTCTCTATTACATTTTCATAAGGAGCTTACGTGTTTGAGTTCTGTCAAATGTTTGTAGCTTCCCCTGGGAAAGTGTAAAAATAACGAACTGGGATGTCTAGGGGATATTGCCTTGTCTGTACTCAAAAAGATCAGTATGCTGCCTAATAATTGCATAAATATGCATAGCAATTAATAATTCCTCAGCAAAAATGTTTGGTCTTATGTAAAGTAGTCATTCCTATTGAATTACCTTTAATACCATGGGATTGGAAGCCAAGCAAAACGTTTGGTTTGCTTAGAAAGGTTTTTCAAGAAGATAATAAAAGCAAAAGTTACCAAAGAAGTGTTCAGAAGAGTTGCATAAAATATCTATTTCCATGAATTATTATCCTCACCTATTCCCAGCCCCGGTTCTATATTTACAAAAATGAAACGTCCCAGTGATATATTTACCTCTCTCAGTAATCCAAGCCCAGGGCCTTTACAGATTCTGACGGCACATCCCAGCTCCACCTCACACCCACTGCTAGATTATGCACGCAGTGTGAGAGAAGCTCCACCATTGTCAAACAAACCATTTATTAAGTAGCTCTAATAAATGTCTGAGGAAACAAAACAAAACAATGTGGGAGCACCCCGCCCTCTCCCCTGTGGTGCGTTAGCGTTGTGAACCCAACGCTGTCCTCATGAACCCGATACACTGATTGCTGTTGTCATGCATCGCAATGTCAGAAGCCTCCAGCCGGCGGAGGGACTGTGTAACGATGTGCCCTGGTTTGCACTGCTCCCTTCAGGGTCATGACATTTATTTTCCGACGAGTGCATGAGCAAAGGCATGCCTTGAAGGGCTCAGGTGTATGTTGCACACTGGAACCTAACCAAAGCTGTGCTGGGTGATTTGAGTTGTAAAGGATTATGTAAGAGATGAGTCTAACAAAAGTGCAAAACAAACAGAAAGAAAATATGTGAAATTTAACTCGATATGTACTCGATATGTAGAGCCCTTCAGAGATGAATAATAAAAAAAAAAGAATTGATCTATTAATTGTAATTGTATTAATTAATTTTGAAGTATTGTAGGATTGTCTGTATCTGCATTCACATGCAGTGTGCCTATATCATTAAGAAAATAGCCCCATTGATTAAAGGTGTGTGTTAGTTATCCCTGTTTTGCTCTCGTTAACTTCTGAACTCCTCAGATATAAATAATGATCAGGTCTTTTTGCACTATACAGTTATTCCACCAAGTGAAATGTTTGGTAGACATTTGCCTTGTTTATCTGTCAAGCTGTTAGTTATATGACTTCACTGCAAAAAATGAATATGCATATTTATTTCTATGTAGTGTCTGGCATCCATGGCTGCTACAGTGAAAAAGCATCACTCCCTCCCATGACAATGGAAACCCTGGCTGTAGGACAGCCTGGGCTGACCTCAAGGAACAGTGTGTGGAAGACAGGACACATTGAAACAGATCATCTCCCCACAGCCACACTGATAACCCCGACCATCATTTAGGTCACTACCCCGTGGTGGCAGAGTGGGTGAGGGCTGAGATGGTAGGTTGGTTGTGTCAAAAGATTAAGCAGACGTTGTAAAGCAAAGCCTCATCATTAACACACGTCGCCACCAGCCTGACACCACCAGACCTCTCAATTCATTTTAGATTTCCAAGGGTCGTTATAAATGGGTGTAGACCAAAATGCCTCTGGACACAATTGGACGGACGGGCAACCAATCAGACCAAGGGAACGTATGAGGATCAGCCGCAGCCATTTAGTTTGTGTATGAGAATTCCTCCACGGCACGCCCATAGGGTGCTCCTCTACATCATATTAAACCTGCTAACCCATATTATATAACATGATATATTATAAAACGGTTGTGATTGGCCTGACCCGGTCCAGGTCTGCTGGAAATCAGACAGGATGAAGGCCAGACGCACACGCCAGAGCAAATAAAATATGAGCTCGCAGATCTGTCTGCTATCCAGGCTACGTTGCCACTGCAGCAGAACAGTACAAAAGGCTTTCTTTGGACAATGTTCTTTCTCTTGAACACCAATCCAGCGATTAAACGTGAGTGAGCTTCTCGCTGCATTGCAGGAACAAGAAACTAAATGGATCCACCTGCTGAGTTGGTTAAATTTAGCTAAAGGAATGCTTTTACGATCCACGTTTTCTCTTGTTGAGTCTTCTAGGCTTGTATAAACCGCATCACCATATTAACTAAGACAAGAAACAAAGAAGGATTTTAAGGAACATTACAGCTCGTGGCTCAGCTGATGTTTGCCTTAGCATGTCATTAAATGAGCTGGCAAATGTTGACAAATGCTGCAAACAGATTATCCCTCACACAGACAAATATAAATAACTATACATCCTGTTCACGTTCAATTAACTAGCATCGTCATTGGAGCAGACTGTGCAGTCTGAGCATTGAACTTATTTTGGCAGACTCAATATTATGTTTGTATCGTGTAGTTTCACATGCAGAGGAACTCATGTAAAAGGAAGAGTGAGAATTGTTAGTGATCCTCACTACTGCGTCTGAATTAAAGACTTCTCGATAATCCTGCAGGAAGGAGGAGAGCTCAGTCAACAGCTGTCATTCTCATCATCTCAAAGCAGAGAGCATAAAAGTAAGACTATTCAGCAAACATACAGATACAAAACAAAACTTTGCATGAAAACTGAATTGCATGAAATGATGGACGTACACTTCAGTGTACATTCAGCGATGTGTGATGTGCGATCCATCAAAGCGGCGTTAATTCAATAATTTGCAGGTTGCCACAGGGAGGAAAAAAGGCATAGGTGAACACAATGAGCTGTGCTTTGTGCTCTGCACAGATGGGCAGCGCGTGCGTAATGTGCTTTGGCTTCACCATTACTTTAAATTAGCCCTGCCTCAGTGGAAAAGCTCAGAGACAAACCCCAACAAGACCTGCTGTCATTCCAGTAGCTCTTCCAACATAGCAACTCACTTTGCACACAGGGACTGAATATTCTGGGATATCTTTGGATCTTTCGCACTGGGGCTCACACATACAGCCATGTCATGTCCTGCTGATTATACATGATTAGTATGTTTGAGTAAGAGATTACTCATGTACAGCACTGGCTGTGAAAACAGAATATATTTTCAAAAGGAGAATATTCAGTTAAAACGAATGGAAAGACCTTTCCCTGGAATATATTTTGTGAATCCAGCCCTCTACACTTGACAATAGCATCATGTTTCTACTTGGAAAGATACATAGACGATTTATCTTCATACCAACATTTGCATGACCATTTCAGCAGTAGGCAAATTGCATCTGTTTCTTTAGGAGAGAAAAGCACAACCAGAGTGTTTGATAAGATGTACTCATGACATCGCCGCGAGGGGCTGTTTACAGAACACCTGGCTGTCTTCTGCACAGAGCACCAGCCTCCCAAGCTGTTGGAGTGCGGAGTTTGAACCCACCAAGGACATCCAATCATTTTGTGTCTTATCGACCACTTACTATAATACACATACTGGTTGTTGAAAGGAAATTGAAGGTGAATAATGAAAGGAATCTTTAAGGTGCTGTGGCAGACTGCAGGCAGGAGTGAGGGGAGTGGTTGGTCTGGCAACCTGCTGGCTCCACCCCCAAGCCTTGCGTTCTTTCGCCATCTCTCTTGGTGTTTTTTTCAAGGTTGTACTTTGTACTTTATTTTATTTGTATTCTGTATAACCTGAAGACTTGCTATTATAGTTGAAGTTAGAGAAACTCTCTAAAGCCTTTTGTCAATTTAAATAGATTTCTCATCAAGTGTGTGTTTAAACAAAACACAGACTCTATAGACTATCATTGCCATCTTTGTCTAATATTTAAAAGCATATAAGAGACTTCTTCAGATCTGCTATATCAATTTCATACCAGGACGTCAATTGACAGGTCACTCAAGCAAATTGTGAAAAAAGGTACCTCAAAAGTCACTCAAGATGATAATGGAGAGCTATCAGAAAATATGCTAATTATTTGAGGGGTTCAGTGGCTTTGCATAAACCAACCATACATTTAAAATGTTAATCCTTACTTTGTATTCCTTAGAAGCATCATTGACCAATTTCTGCATGAAACTTTCAACTGAGTTTCAGGCTTGCTTGCTGGCCTGAATATAAATCACCTGTTATTTACCCATAACTCTATTAAACTGGTTTGTATTTTCTGAACATAATATAAGTTGGTGAAAATAATTCAGTTGGTCGTTTTGCATGCATACTAAACTCTGTTCATACTGTACTGTATCACTTCAGTGAGGTTTAACTTCCCAGAACTGTTCTTTAGAAGGCAGGTTTGTTCGGCTCGCAGCTCTTGTACTGGGTTCAATCCCCAAACCCCACCAGCTCTTGTGCTGGGTTCAATCCCCAAACCCCACCAGCTCTTGTACTGGGTCTAATCCCCAAACCCCACCAGTTCCTGTGCTGGGTTCAATCCCCAAAACCCACCAGCTCCTGTACTGGGTTCTCTCTCCAAACCCCACCAGCTTTTGCATTGGGTTCAATCCCCAAACCCCACCAGCTCTTGCATTGGGTTCAATCCCCAAACCCCACCACCTACCTGATACATCCTTGACCGAGGGGCCTAAACCTCTACAGAGTGTCCCTGTTAGACGCTTTGGATAAAGCACCTGCTGAATACACTTAGTAGAATAAGTAATAACCCGTCAGATAATATATTTGCATTTGTCCTTCCCTTTACAGGAAGTGCATACAGAGAGTGCATGGATAACGGCACCTGGGCTGAGAGGAGCAACTACTCCAGCTGTGAGCCGATCCTGGAGGAGAAGGTAGGAGATCCTACCTTCCGCACCTACTGAGAACCAACCGCGGCCAAACACCTGCTACCTCCACCTACTGAGAACCAACCGCGCCCAAACACCCGCTACATCCTCCCCCTGAGAACAAACCAACACCGGCCAGCTCCACCTACTGAGAACCAGCCACGCCCAAACACTTGCCAGCTCCACCTACTGAGAACCAGCCACGCCCAAACACTTGCCAGCTCCACCTACTGAGAACCAACCACGCCCAAACACTTGCCAGCTCCACCTACTGAGAACCCAACCACACCCAAACACCGGCCAGCTCCACTTACTGAGAACCCGACCACGCCCAAACACATGCTACCTCCACCTCCTGAGAACCGACCACACCCCCGCACCTCCACCTACTGAGAACCAACCACACCTGTCACCTCCACCCCCTGAGAAATACTGCCTCTCAACACATGATATCTGACAGTATAAGAAGCCTTTACACAGCATATGTGGAGCTCATAACTGTATAGATCCATATTACGGCTTGCATGTATTCCTTTCATGTATAGGTCCCCTTATATAATGCACCATGATCATTTCAAACAGTTGGATCTAGACTTTCTGGGGGGGAACTTTGACTTGATCGTGTCATGTTCAACCCTGTAATAACGACCCATGCAAAACTTGTTTGCAGAGAAAATACCCGGTTCACTATAAGATCGCTCTGATCATCAACTACCTCGGCCACTGCATCTCCGTGGGAGCCCTGGTCGTGGCCTTCGTTCTCTTCCTCTGCTTAAGGCAAGTTCACAAATAGTCCTTCCCAAAAACATCCTACACGCATATGACGGCTCACAAACAGTCACAGACATTCAGTTAACGGCCAATGACAGCCGTCCTCGTCATTATCTCGTTCACGTCAAATGAGCAGATCCGGCCGTTTAGCGCAGTAACATGCATTAGCCCTGTGAAACGCATGCTGTGTGTTCAAAAGACACACACAAACACACTCACACACACACACAAGCACACATATACGCATGAACAAACAGACATACACATACAGACAAACACACACACACGCATACACACACATGTACAGATATGTTTACAACTAAGGCATAATGTCTATTCAAAACACACACACACACACACACACACACACACACACACACACACACACAAACACCCCCACACACACATACACATTTGTACAGATATGTTTACAACTAAGGCATACCATGTCTCCAAAATGCACACACACACACACACACACACACACACACACACACAAACACCCCCACACACACATACACATTTGTACAGATATGTTTACAACTAAGGCATACCATGTCTCCAAAATGCACACACACACACACACACACACACACACACACACACACACACACACACAGACATGACCTTGTATTTCTTACTCTATTTACTTATAATTGATCCCCAATCTGCTCTGACAGAAGCAGAGACAAATCAGAATTAACTATCTCTTACATCATGCCGAAAGAGAAAATGTCTTTCAGCTGCATGAACTCATTATAGTACAATAAATATTAACAAGAACAATACTCCTTTGATGTCTATTTGTCTGATCTCTTCCATAGGAGCATAAGATGTCTTCGAAACATCATCCACTGGAATTTAATCACCACCTTCATATTACGAAACGTCATGTGGTTTCTGCTACAGTTGATTGATCACAATATTCACGAGAGCAATGAGGTAAAAACTAAAACCTTTTATCCTAAAACATGCATTGGGATATATTATTAATATTTTCTGTAAGTGTAGGATTTCAGTCTAAAGATTGCTGTGTGACTGATAGATCTTGATAGAGACTTGATATATTCATGAAACATGAAATTACAGAATCATTGATTGTCTTTGATTGACATTGAACTACCATCCTCTCTTGCAGCCTTGGTGTCGGCTTATTACGACCATTTACAACTACTTTGTTGTGACTAACTTTTTCTGGATGTTTGTTGAAGGATGCTACCTTCACACAGCCATTGTAATGACCTATTCCACGGACAAGCTTAGAAAGTGGGTCTTCCTTTTCATTGGATGGTGTAAGTACAACAGACATACAATATGCAGCAGGAAACAAACAAACAACCAGCCCTTTGTGCACGGGAGCAAGGGATGCATGAATTAAAATATGTACAAAATAGCATCCTCACAAAGGATCAAATCTATTTCAGGGGGGTAGATATTCATAGAATTATCTACCCACCACTCATAGAAAAAAGCACAGCTTACGGGGCTCGCTTGAATGAAAGCCTTCTTGTGTTCTTTGGTTCACAATGTCACAGAGCCACACATCATTCAATCGAACGTCTCCTAATTCATTTGAAACTACCGAATCTTGGAGAGAATCGCGTTGACGATGAGTCGCGCTCTGTTTGGCCGTGACTTCCAGAGATAGAAACTGTGTGTTGTGCTCAGTGGGAAGTAGATGTGGGGTACAGTTTAGTAGCACATCAATTATACACAATGGCCCGTCTCCACGTGCACTATTAGGGAGGACACGAAGCGGCAGGCGGGAGACCCTGCCTGAACACTCTGCTCCCAACACTCTCGCTTTGGGCCGCCGGCATGCGAGCGCTCGCCGCTGGTCACTTAGCCGCCGCAGTGCCGTATGGGGTGGTGCGCGTCACGCTCATTGTAAGCTCAGCGCACACACAGAGGAAGAGCTGGGTACTAATGTAAGTGCTTCACTTTAAAAGATGCTTTCATGGAGCCAACGCAAACAGATGCAGCGGGATGCGCGCCACTAACGGTGTACTGTAAAGCAGTACGTTTAGGACGATATACGAATAATGAGAACAATATATACCATATAAATTTATATAGATTTATGTGAGTATATGCCATTTGGTGGATGATTTTAACTTAAGCATCTGATGAGTGTGAGTGCAAAGGTGCTTCGCATATATTGCCCCAGCAGCTACCGAGCACTCTACTAATTGAGCTAGCTAGGTCAACATTGAAGATATGTAGAAAATTGTCGATATGTAGAAAAAAAACATTTAATCTTAATAAGCAGAATATGTGTTCAAGGAATAACTTGTCAGCAGGCTACAATAGGTTTATAGGTCAAACTATTAAGATGTTTTGTTTTCGTAATGAGATATGTAAAACAGAGATATTGACAAATGGAATACACTATTACAATGTTCCAACTGTACAATATGCAGCGTAAGCAGATTGGTAAAGATGTATATTCTGCCGGTGTGGTTTTGGCTGTGTTGAAAAAACAAACCATCCGTCTTCTAATGGTGTATCTATGCTGGCTAATAGAGGAGAGGAATATTTCAAAGAGAGTCCTGAAGCATTCTGCAGATAATGATTTCTTTAACAGAGCAGCCTCACCCACCCATCGAGTATAAGTCTATGTTTTTCGGTTGTCTCAAGACAGCCGCTAATTAGCCTCCTTCGGCCGATCACAGGAAGAGGGAACAGTTTAAATCCGTCTTGACACCAGGGAACTCCTGAGAAGGAAGGAGCAAAGACAGGGTACAGTTGTAGACGTTGTCAAACAATGCCACAAATGAGTCCCCCTCTACAGAAGTACACCCAGGAGCATTTCAACTGCTTCCTACCTTGATGACCTTTTACCCCTCATATCGTGGATTTCTAACCGTTAATACCCATCATGCAATGTCCCAACGACAATTTGCATTCAATTACAGAGTGAGACTGAACAATGAAGGCGATAGTGTCCGTGAGAGGCTTGAATTAAATAATTGCCCTGTTAGCAAGGTAAATTGGCGGATGTGTGTTGTCCTTGTTCAAAGTAGAAGTGGTGTCGTCCACTACTTTTGATCGAGCACAACGCCACCTCCTAATGTTTCAAAATGTAATTTACCTTTTCCACTGGAAACATCTTCAGATGACCTTTTATGTTCTCATTCATTACTGCATAATTGTGCTTTGCAAACACACTCTAAAATGAGTGTTTCATTTTCATGTGATTAGGTATTCCATGTCCTATAATTGTTGCCTGGGCCATTGGAAAACTCTATTATGAAAATGAACAGTAAGTGTCCACTCTGCATCTCTGCACATGACATATGACTACAGTGGTTACACCTTGGTTTTAACAAATCATTCATTCATGTGTTAAGGTGCTGGTTTGGCAAGGAGCCTGGTAAATATGTGGACTATATTTACCAAGGGCCGGTGATACTGGTACTGTTGGTGAGTAATTCTGAACCTGTTTCATAATGTCACACGTTAATTTTATTTAGTCACATATCATGTCCCAAACATTGTATTTTTAATGTGAATTTAAGTAACACTAACATTTTCAGACCTGTGAAATATGTGATCAAGCATTAAGTGAACTGATTGCCTGGAGAGGAAAATCAATGAATGAAACCCACCATCTTCTGAACGTGCAACGTGTTGACTCAAAGGGTGTCTGTTTGTGCCATTTGGCTGCCAAAAATAAGTGTTCAAATGTCATCATGTTTGTGGTTTATTGCTCAACTGAGCCTACCTTGCTATGAAATAGTTCACCAAGTTTATTTATAATGAGGTGTTTCCAATTTCTCACCCTTATATTTGTTCACTTTTAGTGTGGCTAATTAACACTTGTGTTGGCATTAATTCATGTCTTTGTATTCCTGGCAGATAAACTTTGTTTTCCTCTTCAACATAGTGAGAATTCTCATGACCAAACTGAGAGCTTCGACTACCTCTGAAACCATACAGTACAGGTATGTATACTATAGCTGGATCAATATAGCGGTTCTAACCCATTTTCTACACCGTTACCTGCTCAAACGGCCAGTTAATGCTGAGTTTCAGGAGTGGTTAATTACTGATATATTAAACCTTAAAAGGGTGTGTGCTCAATTCAAACCGGAGCAAATACATTGCCGATTACTTTTTCAAGGGGGAATTAAATACATTGTCTCTGGGTCTCTCCTAGGTAAACGTAAACTTTTCCAATTAAAATCCCCAATTTAGAAAATGGCGCACAATGTTCATGCGTCATTATTTGCAATCATTATGAAGAAATATAAATCTCCACCATAGTACTGCTCGTGATTTCAGGTTCACTGATCTCTAATGAGTGAACTTCTCTGGTGAACCCATTATAAACCCATTAGAATAATTTCTGTGTTGCTCTGGCGTGTGCCCACTGACCTGTGCACGAGTCGGTTCCGTTCATATGCCTTTGGGTTGTTTTTTTTCCCATTTTAAAGCCATTCTCTCTCTTTCCCTTTTATACAGAAAGGCTGTGAAGGCAACGCTGGTCTTACTGCCTCTGCTGGGCATCACCTACATACTCTTCTTCGTGAACCCTGGAGAAGATGACATCTCTCAGATAGTCTTCATCTACTTCAACTCCTTTCTGCAGTCGTTTCAGGTACGGAGGGGAAGGGTAATGGCCGGGGAGGGCTGGGGTGACGGGGAAACCGCTCAGTTAATCGAATCAGAATCCTTTCATCATGAGCCACCGTCCTGCTACTTTTGTTTCATTATTTCTTTGGCCGAGAGCTTTCAGCTCAGAAGCGAGGGCACAGGATGATGAGGATGATGATGATGGTGATGCTTGTGTACTGTTTCAACACAAACACACACACACACACACACTAACTCCCAGCATCAGGCCTCCCTGTAGCTCATGCTTAGTGCTCAGCTGTCAGCATGAGATCTGAGGAGTGGGTGCTATTCTCTGCGTGGGTATTTGTCTTCCACTCGTCAGGAATGAGTCAGACAAGGGAAAAAAATACAAGAAACCAGTTGAAGTCAGTCGAGGCCACTGCAGTCCCGTCACACATACACACACACACACACACACACTTACACACTTCACTTCGCAAACTGGCACAAGCACACATCGGTCGTCTTGAAAACATTTCAGAGCGTGTTGTCTTCTGGGAATATTACATTGCGTTCATCAGTGGAGACGGCGTGCAGAGCGTTACGGCGTCTGGAGAGCCACTCTCTTCTGGAGGTTGTGTCTGTATACACAGCGGGTGTTATGAGGGCATACTCAAACCCAGCTGCCTTTGTTTTCATGCTTTTGTCTGTTCCAGGGTTTTTTTGTGTCTGTGTTTTACTGCTTCCTAAACGGAGAGGTGAGTGGACAGCCTTTCACCGAAAGCCCTCCATGGTTCGCTCATGTATTTCATTTGAAATGTCAAGTTGAAATGTTAATTGTTTCCTCTATGAAGGTTCAACTGGGTTTCATTAACCCCTGTACATTGCACTCGAGGCTATACTTACCTTTCAACTCGTTTGATTCAATTATTATTTAATGTTGGCCAACTCATAAAAACAAACCATATCCAACTATATATTATTAATATTATTAAAAGATTGATTGAAATTTACCCTTTTGCTTTTCCTAGCAAACCGTTAAGTCCCAATGGCCAAGCAGTAAACATGTGTTTTAAGTATTGTTGCATGTGCGCATCATAAAATGCATCTGGATCAGGCACAAATAATTATTACTATGATTTTGTTTTGCTTTTGCTTCTCTGTACTTTGTCCAGCTGTGTTTTAGAAACCTGGACGTAGCACTTCCAATTTAAAATTCTCTGGCGGTTCTTTGAGCCAAGTCGATAGGCCCCTTTGGATAAAAGCGTCTGTGTGGGAGTGTGCGTGGATGACGGCTGGCTTAGGCAGCCTCGGGCCGGGCGAGGCTGCCTAAGCCAGCCGTCATCCACGCGCACTCCCACACAGACGTAGGCGCGCGTCGGGTCTCTTTCAATTGACACGGTTTTGGGCAGGTGCGCTCCGCCGTGAGGAAGAGGTGGCACCGTTGGCAAGACAACCACGCGCTGCGGGTGCGGGTGGCCCGGGCCATGTCCATCCCCACCTCCCCCAGCCGCATCAGCTTCCACAGCATCAAGCAGACCACGGCCATGTGACCCCAGGGGCCGCGGGGCCACGGGGCCGCCTCCGCCGCTGCCACAGGTGGAGCAGGTGGAGGGGGAGGAGGGGGCAACTGAGGTGGAAGCAACCCCGCCACGGAGACACTCACTTTGTGTTTGTCGTTGTTGTCGAGTACGGACCATCGATGGGGCGGAAATGAGACTGAAATCCATAAGTCTGACCTGGGTTCACCCAGGGTGTGATGGCAGACGTATCGGGGCCGTTTCCTTCTAATTCATTTGTGAGAGAAGAGGGGCCATGAAGAGTGGCTGGGATGTGGACCCCATGCATTATGCTCGTCGTGTTTCTGTGTATTTATATATCTGGTGTCCGTTTTGAAAAGTACATTGTTTATGTGTTTGTGGCTTACTTAAAACTGGAACCCATTTCCAAGCATTGCAGAACAAAAAGAATGGTGTCGTGTCTGGCAACCGGGGCATTGAGTCTGTTCCACTTTCATGAGGACGATTGTTCGGATACAATTAGTGAATGATCATTTTCTGAGGAAAGGCAAGGTGTCTTACAACAGCAGGGGAATCAGCCTGATGAAGATTAGGGCTTTGATTCTCCCAAATCCACATTGTTGTTATCAAAGAGCCCCTTGAGCACTCTCGTCATTGGGTTGCCTCAATTACAAACAAAGCAGTATGCGTTAGAGTCTGGAGTTATTCATCCTGTTTCAAAGAATTTCTCTTGCCTTTTTCCAATCTTTCCAAAAAGTTATTGCAACAGGAGTGCCAAGAGTCCCACGATTGTATTGTTCTGTCATTGCTTTTCTTCCTCGTGTGAGCATCCTCTCCTAAAGCCCCATCTGTTTGTGGACTGTTTTGACTCTGACTTGAGTTGGCTTTGATTTTGTTTAAGCCCGCTGTTTAGATCATTAGGACCAGTCACGTGTGTTTTGTTCTATTCATATCCCCTGGAGGCTGATGAATGAGCCCTTCACAAACCTTTCAATGCCTCCAATCTCCACTATAATTATACCCATTATGTTATGCTAATAATGCACTTCGGGGTCATTATAATCCCCCCCTTCAACCCAAAGATATGTAAACAGCGTAAACAGAAACGTTGTTGCATGCCCTCTGATACGACGCAAGCCACAGGCTGATGTTATGTCAAATCAGTTGTGACCCTTTTTCTTTGGTTTTGTTTCCTGCGTGGATTCCTCACACTGAAGCGCCAACCGTTGGACCAATGCGTCTGGTCCAAGTGATAAAAACCTTGCTGACAGAGTAGAGCTATGTTTGCCCTTTTCAAAGGCTTGCTCCGGTCAAAACCTCCTGGTACTGCCCTGGAAATGACCCCTATGAAATAGCCGGCCCCCTCCAGGGCGAACCCTAATTTGGGGATTCAGGGAGCCGACATGGAGCTGGGAAGCCGCCATGGCCTCCCCTCTCACTGCCAATAGGAGGATGTTACCTGGATTAGCTCGCCACGGCATGCTATGGCTGCTGATAGGAAGCAGCCCAGATAAGCAGGCTGGTTCATGCATAGCAGAGGTCGGAGCACTGTTGATGAAATGAGACCGAAATGAGACCAATCTTTCCTCAATGATGAATAAGTGGTGCCAAACAATTCAACAATGTGACAGATGGTAGTAATTCCCATTATGATTGAGTTGCATAAAGTTTGAAAAGTCATGTAATTTGGTTTAAAGACATTTTGTCATCATGAGTGTAATTTGGCAGCGACCTCCCCTGCTCCCAATTTAGCCGTAACATTTTCACAATGACACAATCTTTTTTAGAGCCCCAAAATGCGATGTTGTTAAGATGCAGAACATATGCCATTCATTCATCCGTCTTTGAACTACTAGTGGCAGTTCCATTTTTGTATTGTGTATAAACGTGATGCACGGATGTTTGTCGTCGTGCTGTTGGACCAACTCCCTTTTAAAATGTATACTCCAGCTTTGATGATCATTCAATATATATATATATATATAAACAGACCCATGCAAGAAAATTCTGACTTAGGGAAATACAACATCAACATCAACACAGGTACAGGGAAACTGACCTGCTTGCCCAGTTTGGGAAGTTATTTTTGCATATATATATATGTATATATAAATGTATATATATATATATATATGTGTATATATATATATATATATATATATATATATATATATATATATATATATATATATATATATCTGTTTGAAATCACCAAAGAGTCTAACATGTATTTACTTATCTACAAACATACTTGGATAAAAATACATTCTGTTCCGGCTGTGCACTGTACATAGGTCATAAGAGCGGGGGCATGATTTATATACCTTTGTTTAGAACTGTGTTTGTAACACTTAAAAATAAGGGTACATTAATTAACCGTTATTACCTTGAGTTAATGCAGTATTAAGCATTTACTAATAGTTAACTAATGGTCAAGTAACCTTTTACTAATGGTGTTCATATAGTTCTGGCATATAATATATTATAGTATTATAGTAATATAAAAAAAATGTATAAATGAATACCTAAGATACCACCATAAGTAAACGATTACTAGAACATTAATGAAGTCATACTTAATTGTAAGGTACTGCTTATTACTGCATCAAGTAATGTTAATTCATGGTTGATTACCCTTATCCTAAAGTGTTACCAATGTTTTATATATTGTGTCCATGACCTGTGATTCACTGTTGTTATTGGTGTACATGTACACATATTATTGAGTTTTATTTTATTTGAATTGAAACGTTTGCGTTTATCCACCCAGGTTGCCTTACAAAGCAAATGTAAATGTACATTTGTAGGTACGAAAAACATGTATCTATATATTATGTACTGGTCTGTGATCAAATGAGATTTGTACATTCACATGCAAAAAGAAAGATATAATTAAAATCTTATACTTGGTGGTTGGATCCTATAACCGGCAATTTTTAAAACAGCCTGGATATGTGTGTTTACTTAATGAACCAAACATATTGGGTCAGATCGAAGTTGGCCTTTGTACTTTCTTGTCATGAATTGCACTAATGGAAAATGCTCGCTTGATGTGCTTCTATGTTTTTGCTCTTTTCCCTGTCTTGTAGCATTACACGGCATGCTTTCATAAAGTGTTTACAAAGTTGATTCGATAAAGATTTCTCTTGATGATGCTGGACGTCTGGGCTGGGCATCTGCAGGCTTACCGACACTGCGGCATGCAGATGTAACCATCATTATATTATTTTATCACTCTGATTAGAATGATTGGCTTATTGTGCGTGGTCTGAGCAGAGTACTGGCCAGCTTATGTAATATGCCTGTAGATTTTGTTCTGTCATGTGACCACGGGGTTGGGCTTGGGTGAAGTGGAGCATGAAATGTATCTGAGGAGGCCCACACCCCCTCAGGACACAGTGAGATAAGCAGTTCCTCACAATCCGAGCAGACCCTGATTCAGTTCCAAAGACAATTAACGGTTATTAATAACGTGCAGAATGGCCTCATTTGGCAGACATCTGCAATCTGCTCTCCCTAGTGTGCCCCAAGCTCTCTCTACAGTAGGTCAAGTCAGCACTTAAGAAAATAAGTCACCCTCCCCCCCTCATCAGGACATTTTTGTTTTGTTTAATAAGTCGTGTCGGAAGCCTATCATATATTCTAGTTAAGACTTTGTGTTTCCAACCCAGCAACACTGGGACAGGGATCCTATACAGCTCTGTTAAAGGAGTCGTGCAGTCCGCTGGCTCAATGTATTGCTGTCGTTGTTTATTTTACTGACAACTTGGGAGTGTCCTGGAAACAATACAATTTGTTTTTCCAGCCCCAGTGGGTCTCTCTGTGAAAAGGCTGTCTCTGCTAGCATTAATGTGTTCTCCCTATTTCATGGAGGAATACCAAGTGGCAAAAGCTATGATTGGGAAAGATAGCTGATGTGCCAAAAGCAGTTATTTGTCAAATGGAAGCCAGGCTAGCCTTGGTGCATTAAACTCCATTTCATTAAACTCCACTTCATTAATTATAGACATGACAATAATTGTTGTTTAAAAGAACAGACAATTAGATATAACGGTGTAAATATTATGGCCTTTTCATATCCCTTCCAATAAAAAAGCACTGTGTATGCTCCCAGGATCCTATGTTCCCAAGGCTCTGTTCTCCCAGGTCCTATGTTACCAGGGTTCAATCTTCCCATGTTCTATGTTACCAGGGTCCTATGTTCCCCTGTTCTATGTTACCAGGGTCCTACGTTTCCAGGTCCTATGTTCCCAGGTCCTATGTTACCAGGGTCCTACGTTTCCAGGTCCTATGTTCCCAGGTCCTATGTTCCAAGGGTCCTAACCAGGGTTCTAAGTTCCCATGGTCCTACGTTTCCAGGGTCCTATGTTCTCAGGTTACTATGTTCTCAGGGTCCTATGTATTCAGGGTCTTATGTATCCTATGTTCCCATGTCCTATGTTCCAGGGTCCTATGTCCCTTGGTCCTATGTTCCCAGGTCCTATGTTCCCAGGTCCTATGTTCCAGGGTCCAATGTCCCTTGGTCCTATGTGCCAGGGTCCTATGTTCCCAGGTCCTATGTTCCCAGGTCCTATATTCCAGGGTCCCATGTTCCCAGGTCCTATGTTCCGAGGGCCAATGTTCCGGGGTCCAATGTTCCCAGGTCCTATGTTCCGAGGGCCAATGTTCCAGGGTCCCATGTTCTCAGGTCCTATGTTCCGAGGGCCAATGTTCCAGGGTCCCATGTTCCCATGTCCTATGTCCCTTGGTCCTATGTTCCAGGGTCCTATGTTCCCAGGTCCTATGTTCCGAGGGCCAATGTTCCCAGGCTCCTATGGTACCAGGTTCTATGCTCCCAGGGTCAAGTCAAAATATTTTATAAAGATAATGCTGTTTTTTTAAAGTGGAATTATGCTTCATAGCAGCTAGATAAACAGAACAAACAAGGTCCTCTGCGGGTCGATTTCAACCTATTTTGATGATTTGATGTGACAGTCCAACATTTTGAGAATGTTGCCGAATGATTAATGAAGGGTTAAACGGAGAGCTAGCATAAGGAAAAATCTATCCTTATTAAAAAAATATTATACATCTAATAATAATATCCTTAAAAACATTCTTTGGCCATTTGCCAAAAGAAGGTTTAAATGTTCCACCTCCTTGTTCGCCATTCAGTACTGTTTCTATACTGCCAGGACCTGGCTTATAGGGCCTAGTGGAAAGTATGGTCCTGACCAATCATCAACCTTAGAGATGCTAAGTTATAAATAACCATTGTTCATCAAACCATTCAAGCTTGATCAGTGTAAATGTCAGTTTCGGACATCAGCTTCCATGGCATTTCCCTCAGGATGGCCAGGGGAATGTGGATGTGGACGTAGAATAGGAATACCCCTGAAAAATAAGCACAAAAGGCAACAGTCCCATCATGATAGCCCTGCTGAAAGCCACACGTCTGAAGGGAAGTAAGGGAAACTCTGTAAAGGCTCTCAGTCACGACACTTCGTCCCTAAATCCTTGGATCTCAGTGGTTCTTTGGTTTAGAAATGAAAGGAAATGATCTTGGGAGACAAGGAAAGGTTTACAGGGCAGAAAGCTGAAGGACAAACATAGCACCACCAGTGTCACATAAACAATAAATGAAAAGCCGTGCAAACATAAGGTGCAAGTGCATGCAAAGTATTACTGTTGAAAGATATGAGGCTGAATATGGTTCAGCACACTTCTTGTCGTATGTTAGCCAATCTGGGTGACAACACCCCATTCTGAGAGCACGGTACCACCGGGCCTTTTGCAATACAAAGAAATTATATTTACATACATTATGGTATTATTCAGTTTGTGTGCGTGTGTGTGTGTGTGTGTCTTCCATAGAAATGCAATTACATGGAAAAGGGCAAAATATTGGAAAATGTGATTGGTAAGTCCTACAATATTTACATTACATGTCTTACATGAGCATTTAGTTAAGCTCTTGAACTAACTGTTGCAATTATGGCATACAGGATTTAATTAAAAAATGTCCAACCCTGGGGCTTCCCGGTGGTGCATCGGGAAGAGTGCGTACCATATAATTCTCAGTCCTGATGGCAGCGACCCGGGTCCAATAACTGCACGTGGTCCTTTGCAGCATGTCTGCCCTCTATCTCTCATACTTTCCTAACTATCTCACTCTATAATAAAGCATAAAATTGCAGAAAAAAATCAAATAAATAAAAATGTCCAACCTAAAGAAGTAGCGCCCTCTACTTGCAGAAGAAAGTAATAAACTAGCCTTTAACTGATTTGGGAGTTGTTGAACGCCACCACTCTTCCAAAACATACCTGTATATATTTGCCGGGATGAGGGACAGAGATCTCAATAGTTTAATAGATTCATTCGTTAAGATGATTTGATTATTTAACCACTTGACAGGCATTCGTGAAATGTTGCCACACTTTGTTCCTCATTAACTTTTGATATAAGCCATAACACTGTTTGTCCGTTTGCTTTGGGATGTGTCTAAACATTCTACGCATAAACATTCATCATGTCGGACTCATTTCGGTGGGCTCCCTTTAATGAGGGCCTACCCATGTCCAGATGCCGACCCGCTCCTCTAGTGATCTGAGAATGTCATATCATAGGGTATAGCACCCTCTGCTGGACGACCTGTGAACTGCTTCAACTTTACTCGTGTACTGTCAAAAAGCAACTTAAAGAATTGTTGGAAAACGTATCCTTTATTTCCGAATTGAATTAAGGTTACAATATGAACAAGGTTTATGTGCAACAAATGTATACTGTTTCTTGCCCCCAAGTCGGGCACTCAATCAAGACAAACAACATTGAAAAGTCCTTTGTAACTCAATTTGCATAAGTGAAGCCTGGGAGATAGAATTGGATGTATACATCGATTCCGGTCTTCTGAAGTCATCATTTTCTGATGGAAGATAAGAGGGTAAGCAGGGGGGCGGTAAGACACTTTGTGTGAACTTAAAGTCACAAATCTTAAAAAATCTCAGAATACGTTTTTTGAGTTAATGTTGAGAAGTTCCCTCACCTTAAGACGCCATGATGTGCTTGACAAAGGCCTCGTAGTTGATGCAGCCGTTGGCGTCCTCCTGGTTCTGCATCAGCTGTTCCACCTCGTCCTCCTTCAGCTTCTCACCTTCGGCCCACAGGGAGAGGAGAACAACGTTCACTTAGAGTGAGACATAGCCCTACTTTATTATTGACAGATAAAAAAAAAAGGATATATGAATCGCAAAATAATATCTTAGAAATGTGTGAATAAAAATAATAATAATAATCAATATATCACTGAGGAATACCAAAAGTATGATTAATTTCATTTTTTAAAGAGTTGAGAAGTGATGGAACGCTTCACAGATATATTGACCAAAAGTGTCGAATGTCTTGATGAATCTCACGAACCGTTATTACCTTGACGAATCTCAACAATGTTCCTCAGTCGCTTGCGACAACAACAGAACAGTCGACGAGCACTGCTGTGTAAACGTGCAGGAGTAAGCCTAAGGGAAATGTCCAGGTAATGTCTAGGTATGGTCAGTGGCGTGTCTGGTCCGATGCACACCGCCCCATTAAACCGTTTTGGTTGTCATCACCACATTTATGTTTCATTTTTCATCATCTGCAATTGATGTGTGGCACCTCTTCAAAGGGAAACCTACTCACCCATTACTGAGAGAACGTGTCTGAGCTCAGCGCCCATGACTGTACCGTTGCCCTCCTTGTCGAACACCCTCAGACCCTCAACAAAGTCCTCATACGTCCCGCTGTCCTTCCCCTTACAGAAGTGCTGGTGGATGGGCAGGAACTCGTCAAAGTTCAGCATCTTGGTTTGCATTTCTGAAGAGAAAGTGTTGTCATAAATATTTGGCCTGTTAAGCCCTTTCAGACTAATGGTGATTAAGGGCTATACAAATACAACTGAATTGAATTGAATACAGATGCACACTGTTGTCATTATCATTTGTTGTTTTGATGTTACTATTGTTATTATTGACTTATTCGAATCCTTTTTTGTATTCAATCTGTTCATTGCATGTGTGCAGAGGACGGACACAACAAAGAATTCAATGAAGGCATATACTGGGCTCCATAATTACCTTCTGGCTTGGGCTTTCCGAGAACGTACATGATCTGCTTGTTGGTTGGGTTTTGACCAAGGGCTCTGGTGAGGTCGCCGCACTGTGCGTAAGTTATCTTCATTTCATTTGCGGGTGTTCTGTCGAACAACTGGAAGGCATCTTTGAAATCTGACAGGAAAAGAAAGCGAGCCAAGAAACGTTGAAGAATGCATGCTATGAACTGCCTCGCATCCCTTTTGAACGTTTGTTTATTTGTTTTTTGTGCTGATGAGACGGTTACATGTGTCAAATTAAAAAGCCAAAAAATATTTTTCAAATCCGCCCCCCCTGGATTTGAAAAACATCCCCCCCCCCCCCCCCCCCCAATAACATTAGATTGCATTGTTGTGTTTCTTTCTTATCTATAATCGATTAATCTTGGACATTTTCGGACAGAAATGGATTGGCGCTGGTCATTGCTGAGAATAACAAGCTCTTCTATCCCTCTATAAATAGCAGGCGGCCAATGCACTGGACCCACTGGGACCACTGGGACAACAACCCCAAACGTACCTTCAATTTGCTCAGGGGTGAACTCCAACTGAGGGGAGGCAAAGCACATGAAACCATTAGTGTTGTTCTGGAGCTCTAAGACAAACACCCAGAAGAAGGAATTCAAGCAGTGACGCATAAATCAAGGAAACCAGAAACAAGGAAAAAGAGAGGGGAAACCCGTTATTAACGACCTGTGGCCCTTATTAAAAACCCAGAGCTTTTTAAACGCCCCCTATTACATAAACGGTCCCGGAGCACACTAAGATTCCAGCGACTCAAGTTTCTCTGCACTCATTCGAGGAATCTGCATTCCTCTCCTCTGCTTTGTTCTGTGGAAACCTTGAGTCCCAGTACAACAGCCTCTCCTCCCCACACCGCTAGACAACAGGCCGGGCGCTGTCTGACTCTCTCTTTTATTATAGCAAAGACGGGGTCATGAAGGGGTGTACTTAGAAAGCTGACCATCGGTTGTTAGCGCTGTGTAGGGCTCTTAAGATCAACTAGGTGTGATATGTCTAAAAAGATGATATATGATATAAGGTAGGCCTTCAACCACTACTACTACTTTGGCTATTATAATATTATTATAATAATGCTATATATAATTATACAAAGAATAAAAGTTCCTTTAAACATTGAACTATGAAGATAAAGCTTTTGCATTCTTATTAAATTGTTATCAAAAGACAAAGTAGGTCCAAATAAACTGTGTAGGAGTGGAATAGATTTATCTTTATATGCAGTATTAGGAATCCTAAAAATAAATCCCCATTTAGACTTGGATAAACACAAGCCAAGTTGATTATCCCTGAATATGTTGATGTTGGATTCCTGACCACATCTAAAACCAGCCCTCTTGTCTCAGCACGGCAACACACCCAAGACCGCTATAAAAACAGTACAAATATTATCACAACACTTATCTACACACGGTTAAAAATGGATCATGTTGGTTTTAATTATCCATCTCTTTTTTCCCTTCTCCTAAGCAGTTCCCCCACAGCAGATGGTGGGTGGTCTCCAATTCTCAGACATAATGAAAATCATATTTTGTGGTGTTAACCTCGCTGCTTCAGAACATGGCTGCTCCCCTAAACCAAGCTGATGTCTAGACAAAGGGCGCCAAGTCAGCAGAAGACCGGTTTTCCATGATGTTCTGTCTTAGCTACTATCCTATAGTAAGTAAGCCATAGCTTTACACTGAACAAGACTGACACAAACCAGAACACATTTAACACATGACAAATTAGTTGCAAGAATAGTAACAGGGTTCCATTTACATAAAGTTATTATTGACCTATTCAGCTACGTATGCACCTGTTAAGCAAAACTATGCATACAACGTTTTCATCCAAATCTAATCGAAATAGCTTCCTTTATTTTAGTTGAACGTGTTTGTGATGACGTTACCTCGGGTTTACCAATACTTCTGTCTGCATGCACTGTTGTGCTTTTGTCACATGGTGTCTCTGGTGCTCTGTAAGAGACATGCATCAGAGCGTGTGCACCGCATTCACACGTCTAATCTCTGGATCGAAAGGGACTTCTGATTTTCTTTGGTTATTGCAATAATTGAATTAGAACACCTTTATTTTTGCAATACAACACGATTAGGTCAACAGAAGAAACACACCCAACTTGTCATCACTAGATCCAAGTTTTCTATCGGTTATTTACCGTCACTGATGCAGGGTCAAACACTGGCGTCTTGGGGCGCTCGGGCTCAGGCTTAGGAGCTTCCACCGGCTTGGGCTCTTCCTTCTTCTTAGGAGCCATTGCGAGGGTCTTTCAAGAGCGAGGATAGGACGAATTAACACCGCCGAAGGGTTTCGCACGCAATGGTGGAAAGTAGCCCCTTTGGCTGGCGGGGCCCATTTATCTACTGTGCCACCACAGGTGTCATCTCCCAGCCCGCACACCGGCGCGTGACCTCCAGGGCCCGCCAACAATAGGCCGAGCACTATAAAAGGCGATGCCTTTGTGATTCTATTTAAGACAAAGGAGCGCGAATGTTGGCCTGCGTGATTAGGAGTGGGACATCAGAGACGCAAAACGCGGAGCAAATTCGGTCCCCCCCCCCAGGAGCCTGAAACCTTCTTAGAGTCAATGGAGAGACCTTTAGTGACCACACATATCGCTGAAACCCCAAACCAATACCTCTCTCACACACACACACACACACACACACACACACACACACACAGGTCAGGGGGCGTTGATTATTAAAGGGGAGCGGGGGATGACGTCATGACGACCAGACTGTTGAGATTCAGCTGTTGAGATGAGCCTCGATCACACGACGACAATGAGCAAACATAACGCGCAACGAGGTCTTCTCCTTCAGATGTGCAAAATGATGTTTATTTTGATCTGTATATCAATGAAAATTTCTTTTCGATGTTAATACTTATATGATAATAATATAGCTACAGTTGCTTGTCAACATGATGCTGTAAAAAAATAAATATATATATACATACAAAATCTATCATATGTAGTAGTTTATTTTTGTAACTTTGTATAAATTGTATAAACTGCATTATTTAGGCCTATGTGAAACATTCAACAATTAGAAAAGGTAATTGAATGATCCTTTGAAAAGGGTGTGTAGATGAACCAGATAAACAATATACAATTAAAACCACTTTCAATTACATAACCTTATCAAGATAAGAAAAATGGGCTGGTTTAACAAATCTTTATCTTGAAATAAATTCAAATACATAGCATATTCACATGCATTGTTAACCAACATGCAAGGTGTGTGACAATCCACTAATGACATTATATCCGGCAGCTGATTTGAATCTGGACCTAGCAGCTTTTAAAACCCTGTATCAGCTCACTTGCTATACCCCTCAGCCACTCCTTAACACAATCATTTAGGTTGAGTCTTGAGTCTTTTAACACATTAAACTGTGCAAATGAACGTGTATGCAGGCAGGTTGCTGTCTTCAAACTGCCTGCTATGATTAGAACAGTAATGATGCTTTTACTAGCGGTACAGTGAGTAATATTGGCTGGGAAACCATTTTACAAGTTGACAGTTGACCATTAAGGCTTTGGACTAGGAGTTGGATTGAGTCCTTTTATTTGGAAAGGCATGATGGTGGTAGTATGCGAGGGTGTCTGACCTCCAGTGAAAAGGGGCTATGTTCAATCCCCCGTGACCATCCTACAGCCTACTCGTGGGCATCCTTGAGCAAGATGCCTGGCCCCTGGAGGAGGCCATGCAAGGCCTGACCTCTGACCTCACCTTTCTTTTGCCTTCAGATTTGTGGAGTAAACAACCCTTGTCTGTGAGGCATTATCCTATGAATGACGACTTTTAAACCTTGTTGTGAAGGCTAGACCCAGAGATTTGGCTTAGATATGGTTTCCATCTATAGGACAATAGGACAATGATGCACATCAAGGTCACCACTGACACCATGGGAAATAACATCTACACACATCTACATATTACCTATTACACAAGGATGTTTTCTTGGCTGTCATGTATAGATTCAACTCTTCTCTTTCAGGTTAATGGAACGATGATTACAGATTCAATCAATGGCAACTGGTGAAACTCAGCCCTGCAAAGGTCAGTAAGAGTAAAGACAGTTTGAAAAAGCCATGATTGCTTGTAACCTGAATAGTTGAAAATATACAAGAACAACACAAAAATAACACAACATAGAGAAAATTGCAGCTCATACAAAAGCCCAAAGCTGCTGTGCAGAGTCATGGTCCTGAACCATGGCTACTAATCAGATCACTATATGCCGGGGTCATTAAATTAGAAGTGGCTGCTTTTTGTTCCTTATTATGCCAAACCCACACATGACCGGTTTTGTCAGGGCCCTGGCACACGCCCACCCACTTAGAGCAAATAAATACAATCGGAACAGAGGAAGAAATTCAAAAAGGGTAGAAAGGGGGACCCCTCTAGAGATTTGATCTGGTAATTGCCGTTGCCCGCTCAGAACACCAATCCCCCGTCATGATCCACCGTGGGGGCGTCACGGGAGCCATCCCAAAACTGCACTGCCTTCTATTTCTGTACCGGCCTGTTGTTTCTGCTGGCATGTCTCTTGGAAACACTTCAACTTTCTACAATGCCAATTGTTGCACGGACCCGGCAGGTGACCTTCAGCTGCAGCTGTGCTGTGCAGTGCACTTTTATTTTAGAAGTGCGCCCGGCCCGGTGCTCACCGGTTGCATCTGGTCCAGACCACTGGTTGAGACTGGGTGGTTCAGTGGAACTAGGTCCATGAGGCACTTCTGCCTTCATGAGCTGTGGCAAGAGCTTTTGCCCTCGGGTGAGCTGCTGAACATCTCACTCATTCATTTGATGGTCTTATACGTGTGTGTTGTACATTTGTCACGCGTCTTAACTAGGCCTGAATGAATGGGGACGAAGGTTTGGCGTCAGGGATGTCTGGTGAATCAAGTTTTATGTCTGCCACTATATAAATTGATAAATCAAGCAGTGGTGAGTCAACAACATTCAAATAATTGCAGTTCTGCAATTAAATAATTAGGGTTAGACATGGAGAAATAATATTCATATTTATATCATATAACTATATTAGAATAATTTAAGAATAATCTAACAGCTGTTTGAATTGATTGTGGAAAGTCTTATCAAAGCAAGTGTACCGTTCTGACACATACATTAATATTCATACGTATGAAATGTTTTATTAATCCATCAACTTCTCTTGATTACCTCTCCGTGGCGTTGTGGTGCCACTGCAAACGTTATTTTAGGCGTCTGATGACTAGCTCATTGTCATCATTATGCTACAAACTCGGCCACTAACTCTTTCTTTTGAACTACTCTTTTGATTAGAATTTTTTATCCAAATTTGAATTATTTACTGTAACGCTACTATGTGTATCTGTCTATGTGTGTAGGTGTCTATTTGTGTATGTATGTGTGTGTGTGTAGGTGTCTATTTGTGTATGTATGTGTGTGTGTGTATGTGTGTATGTGTATTTGTGTGTGCGTGCATGATTGTGTTCATGAGCAGCGTTTGCTATATTACTATTTGCTTAAAAGTCGGCCCTAAAACTAATTCAATTTGACCGCATGGGAAACATTGTAATGATTATAAAGGCTTAGCTTGATAAAATATCTGCCAACCCGCCCTTAGTCACACTTCCATGAACATTTCAACAACAAAATAATTTATTCAACATCAAAGACGGGCCATGGATAAGCTTCCTTGGTTGTAATGGTGCCTGGCAGTTATACGTTGATCTACGTGATTTACTATGTTCCTACCTATAGATCGGCATTTTTCTTTTTCCTTTCATGCTTTGTAACGACGTTTCACAATGCATACAACCCAGGTTGGTTAGACCCATATAGAACAAATAATTGGTCTAACCCACAACAAAGGTTCAAGTACATTGTTTGTCTGAAAGACAACCGTATATCAGTGGCTAAGACAATGAATTGGTGAATGCAATGTCTCTGAGCATCACCAGCCAGCAGTCTGCACTACAGTACCCTCCCCCGGTAAACACATAACACATTTGGTCTTAAAATCCTGAAGAGCCTACATGCCTGAATCATTCTACGGTTATCGTCCTGGGCCTTTTTTAAATCTCCGAACCATCCATTCCTCATTCATTTAGTTTCATGCATCGCATTCCTCCAACCTGTTTTTATAATGGTGAGATTTGTGGGCTCAGGGCAGCTGCACCAATTGCGAACTTCCTCTTGAGGAGTTAGGCTTTTGATTGGGGCCACCGTATCTTAATGAATAGCAGCGCCACCCCCTCACTCAACTGCTCAGCGAAAAACTGGTTGAAACAGGACGACAGCGTGTCTAACTAATGATGTGCACACATTTCCTAGATAATCAAGCCCAATTTCTCGGTGAGTACTCAAGTGCACTGTACGACTTAGCTCTCATTTAGCAGATTTTAGCCAAAGTGACCAACATTGTTTTTAGATGCGTAGGGGTTTGGGCATCTTGCTCAGGGATGCCTACGGATACTGGGCATCAAACCCAATACCTTACGGCTTGGAGTCAAAGCTATAGCCACTGCTATCAATATCCTGCCCCCACTATCATACATGTTTTTTTATATATGTCAGTCAGCACACTTTTAAATTGTGTCTATAAGTCAGTGTGACCAAACACGGTAGAAATACAGATGTTGCATTTGCACGATTGTGTGCAATGTGAAGGACATCAGATTAAATTCAATATGATTATATGGTCCTCCAGAGAGGAAATCTATTGGCCCCGGTCTACATCACAGCAGTGTGCCTGTGTCCCTCTCCTCCCTTGTTACTGACCTAGGCTGCCCCTGAGTCTGATTGATCTGACATTGTTTTTATTTGTTTTAAGACCACCTTTCCCTGAACACAAGACCTGAAACAGCTTATAGACTACAGCCATCTAGGGTTTCAAATGCATGTTGGATAAAATGTTTATTGTTTCCTCCAACAAAATGATGGCGGGGCAATTATTTCCATTGATATTAAAAAGCGTCTGGCTTGTTCCTTACGCTAATCAACTCCCTTAAGCCGTCCGGTTCATTGCATTTTTTGACAGGGAAAGGATAATTATAGAAACATGTTTTCCCAATAGATCTGCCATGGATTTCTCTCCCTGTCTGTGTCTGTTCTATCTAATTGATGTGGAAGCAACACATTAGCAATACCTTGATTTGCGAGCCAATCAGATCCTTAATCAGTAACCCCAACCAGCCAATCAAAGGCATTTTAAACATCCTGAAGAAAATAAATGTCATGTCTCTTAAGGCAAGCTATTTAATTCAAGGCTAATGTGTTAAAAAACTGAAATCATTTAGAAACAACAAAAGCCTTTGCAGATCATTAAGAAATGAAAAAATGATATACTGTGTTTAAAAAATTGGCAACAGCTTCCATTGATGACCTGGGTGACTATGGTTACTATGGCTATAGGATGAAGCCACACTTGAGCGTGAGTGCCACCCACAATCTGGCAGCCCGACGAAGTCCCTTCATTTTCCAGTCTCCAGATATGCACCTCTGGGAGGGTTGAGTGGTCGAGCTGTCAAGACAATAAGCGGTGTCTTGGTATGTGATTGATTTGACCTTCATTCCAGCCCGAGTTCCTCTTGGATGTTATAACCGTTGTTCTCCCGTCCTGTGGGAAATTGGGCACCATTTAAAATGTATGATGTTTTTTTGTGTGACGTTAAAATAGAAAAACATAACGGATAGTGGAGCATGTTTGCCACTATCTCTGTGTGACCTGGATAAAAAAAATCATCAAGTACGATGGTTTTGGCCCCTGTTTTCTCAATCTGTTAATAGAGAATGAGCATCCAGGGGATAGCCATCAGTTTCCACATGCTCAGAAATTGCTTTCGTAACCATGGGTGGTCCACTGACTGATTGCCATCACACTATTGACATAACATAGCTGACTAGAAAACACACAAACAAACACAAACACACCCACACACATACACACACAATCACACTCACACACATACACACATACACAATCACAATCAATCAAACACTCACTCACACACCTTAATATTTAAGAAGACTGCATTAAAAGATACAAACTACATAATGCACGTTGAGAACATATGGATTGAGGGTTTTTTATGTCGATGGTGTTGCATTGATGAATAAACTTCTCGCGCCTGAAAAAGTATAACAATAAACAGTATAAATACCGCTACAGGGGCCTAACAGCCACTGTATGCTAACTGAATCCATTTGATTCAAACTGCTACGCGTCCAGTAGTAGCTCTGACTTTCAGCAGGTGCATGCAGTTAGACTTGATGCTAATCATTGCAGAAGGAAGTGAAACATCAGGAGCACAGCGGTTCTGTGACCAATAGGATGGAGGGGCTCCTGACCTGGGTCATAGGACCAAGAACAGGGAAAAGGGGATATCACTACCTCTTATTTCATAGAATTGTGTTGCAATGCTGTGAATTACAATGACTTCATCTTTGGAGGATGGATAGAAAGACAGACGGATGGAAGGAAAGACAAACATGCAGACATACAGACAGACAGAATACTCATACATCTTAAAAAGATTAAACTCCCTGCTAAACAGTGTGCTCCACAGTATTCTGATAGCCTGCTGAGACTCAAGCGATGCGTTGTCCAACACATGCAACACGTTGTCATTGACACTCATCATGCTGTTTGAGTCCCACTGTTTCATACACACGGACACATATGGTTCATTTTCCCTCTCCCCGGGAAACAGGGACGTTGGAGATAAGATAAAAGGACGTGACAGGTTGATAGGTTGTTCTTTCATGATGTCAGTTGTTGAAAGGCAGAAGGTATAGTAAATTGAGAAATCAGACTAAGAAATGTAATTGGTTTATGTTTTTCCATTGATTGCCGTTCAAAGGTCTTTAGGTCTTTTATAAAAGCACTGTATGAATGATTTTCGTCGTGCCCAATATTGCATAACAACCTATAGCTTTCATATGTAAGCTCTTCCATGAATCTCAAAGCTAACTGAGTGAAATCGTACCAGCAGGCTCTCCAGCCCTCATTGTTTTAACTTTTATCCTTAGCCTTTACTTGCCTGGACACAGGTTGGAAAACACAAGGAAGCACAAAGGGGACACGTTACAATGTGATTTGAAATGACATCGTCCACGCTGTTTTGAACGACACAAAGGGAGGATTGGACGTTATCGTGACGTCCTTTCTTCCCTTTTCTTCTAAAAATTGCCAAGCATTTACTCTCCATGTGTCAGAAACATATGGTGGGCGATGGCTCTGGAATTGAAGCATGTATTATAGATATGTTGGCTCCATGTAAATCAGCACTCCGTCACAATGGGCAGCAAAGGGAGTTATACAAAGGAAACGAGCATCTCACTAAGTTAGTAAGAAAGTAAGTGATAAAAGACGCTGTTTAGGAGTCTGTTAAGTTTGGTGTTTTGTGTATTTGTTACTCCTTGTGCAGTTCAATACAATTTGCTTCCCTGATGCAACGAGAAATTGTCCAATTTCTAAGACAACAGCACATACTGTATACTCTAAAGATCCCAGTTGGTCAACTATTTAAGCTACACCAATCAATATTTTCCAGATAGAAAGCCCCTAACCCTACCCTTTTTATAAATCCTGTTATGAACACACTAGGCAACAGTACAGCAAGCAAACTCAGTTATGGCTACATGGACATTGTTAATTTGTCCTGACTTTTTAATCTCCCAACTTCTACCACCAACCACACAACAGAGAAAGTGAATAATATGTCAAACCTAATACAGAACTTATACCCTTCTCTATGTCTAGGAAACACAAAGTCTACTAGAACCAAGTGCTGTTCAAGTCTCAGCAAGGCTCAACAGCTGAATTCTCAGGGTTTACAGATTCAGACGTGCCCAGTTCAACAACATTCAGGAAATTCACCGCCTTCGACCATAGATGAGCAGCATACACTGTCAGACATGGCTCTCTGCGGTAGCAGCTCTCCTCTAAGGTCGGAGTCATCCATAACCTCTTAATTTAGAGAAACAGGAGCTATCTTGCTGTAAATAAAGGGCACACAGCCACGACTCAGGTCAATACTGAGGATCCCAAGCATTTGTGGAGGGAATTGTATCTGTCTGTTGACAGCTGTGGACTATTTATTATTTTTGCTTTGTTGCTATAAGATCTATAAATAATAATGGCCACAATTTATAAATCCCAATGTAAAAGTTAGTATCAGTAAGTATGTTAATATATCCAGTAATGCACAACTCAGCCCTTTTTTATAGTCATTCCAAAAAAGTATTAATTCTTGATATAGTTGAATGGAAACTAAATATAAGTGTGCAGCAGCTTGATGCACTTGTATTTACAATCTATTGTGGTTGTGCTATGCTTGTGGATTGTTTTTAATTCTCTCTCTTATTTTCTACTAATTGGTATTGCTTTGTATTGGTAATTGTGTATCTGCACTTTTGTGTTTCAATATTTTCGAACTTATTAATTCATTAATTATTTAATTAATTATTTAATTTATAAAGGGTTAGTACTAAAACTTATAGAATGAGATCTTTTCAACTAAAACTATAATAAAAACGACAAGGAACCCCTTAAGATAAAAACTGAAACTAAACAGAACTGAGATAAAACCTAGCAATACAATAAAAATAGCAACTTGTTGAAAGAAAAATAATAACTGAAAAAACACATTTGTACATTATTTATAATAATAATAAAAAATTGATTTTATATAGCGCCTTTCCGGATACTCAAGGTCGCTTCACAAGAGTGGGAGGTGAGGGTGTATATGTAGGCAAGTGACTGAGAGAGCAAAGTGCTCAAGGCGCTGGGTGGGGTTGTGAGTTAGAGGCCGAAGGCCTCAGAGAAAAGGTGTGCTGTCGTGTACTTTTTGAAAGTCTCCACGGAAGGGGCACAGCGGATGTTGGTTGATACATACATACAAACATACATAAATACATACATACATACATACATACAAACATACACACACACACACGCATGCACGCACGCATACATACATACATGCATGCATGCATGCATGCATACATACATACATACATACATACATGCATGCATGCATGCATGCATGCATACATACATACATACATACATACATACATACATACATACATACATACATACATACATACATACATACATACATGCATACATGCATACAAAAACCCACACACATATTTGGGTCCGGTTAAAGAATCACCATTATAATTGTACCAATAGGACTGTTAACCCATTGCTCTGCCTCTGAATGATGCAACATTGCTTTTTTCAGCATTTGCTAAAAGGTCATAGAGCCTGAAGGGATCTGTCCTATTGAGTGGATGCTTGTTAGATGTGAATCATCAATCTCAATTCAGCCAGTGAACACATCTTTATATTGTTGTTGTGTTATATCCATTGCATTCCACTCAATGTAGTTGCATATTACAGTTGATACTTTGGATTATCTTCAGACCTACTGCAAAAAATATTTAAACCTTATATTACCAATTGTTATAGCATGCCTATGCCCATTGCCAAGGTGCCAACAGCTGTGTGAGTTACTTTTGTTAATATATTCCTTTGAATAGGTTGTTACATTCAACTTGTTGAATGTAATTATCTTAGTTTTGCTAGTCCAAGGAGAAAACGGATACATCGATAAGTTATCGCCTTAGTCGGTCCTTTACATCGATTTTAAATGTTTCCAGCATTATTTTAAAGCATTCATTCGTAAAAATATGGCGACAACCAAATAGAGGACGGCTGTGTTTGCAGATCGCATTTGTGCCAGCCAGATGCAAATCGACATGTTGTAGAAAAGGTTTGGCAAGCAAAGCCCCTGCGAAATGTTGAATGTAAAGTTTGTTTTTGGGGGGGGATAAAATATGTCATTTCGACTCGTGGTTTAATCCAACGTAAGAGGGTGTAGGCCAATCGGAGCCCTTTACGCTCCACCCTACCTGTCTCCTTCCTCCCCTTTTCCACCCGCGCGGTCAGAAAGGAGCACGAGCCGCTGCCGTCCACATCTGGAGACGCTTTCTCTCCTCAACTAACTTAAGTTAACTTCCAATAAGCTCTGCGCAGGAATAGGAGTCGTTTGTGAAGTAGCTTTTTTTTTGCGTCAAGGTATATTTGTCTACCCTTAATAGTAAGTAGTGATTCTTAAATCTAATCTGGCCGTATTCCGGACTCCCTGCGTTAGCTTCAGCAGTATGAATAAACAGTGAGTGTGACTCGGAGGGTTCATACGTTGTGTAGCGAAGTGTAAACTTTGTTGTTGTCCTGCCAAAAAGCTGTTTAATACGCTAACTTCACGATGCTCTGAGATACCACAAAGCGAGCCGTGGGCAAAGTAAATGTCTTGAGTTGACCAGGACGAACTGAGAGTGCCATAGTCCCAACGTTTCTGATTCATTCAGGTTTCTACTAGAACAACGTGTTATGTGTTCTCCACATTTCCACTTCATATTTGTTACTATCTGCAGCATATGAGACTCTGTTCAACAACTTGCTGCTAAACAGTCCATCCCATCGCTGATGGGGACATGAACCGTATGGACTCCTGTCTCCGATCCGTGATGGAGTGATGGCGTTTTATTTCCAAGCATTGACACAACATTTGGACAAAAAAAGTCATTTCGGAGCTAAAGGCTGGGATATGGCACACAACGAGGCTCCATACTGAAGTGTTTAAGTTAGACCGAGGGGAAATTTAAAAGCCCTAAAAATACAGCGCTGTTTTTTCCCCCTACAAAGAATCATTTGAACTTCCCACCGCAGACCGAGAGCGACATAAATAGTTCTGACATGTGGATGTAATTTCAGAAGAAGAAAAAAAGAGACAGATGCAGAGAAATAGAGTGAGCACAATCTGAGGGTATAGATTAGAGGGGGAAATTTGAGGGCCAAGAGTAGAGATTATAGAGTTATGATTTCACAAGCCACTATCGGCATGAAGAGGCCAGATGCAGGGGACATGCCTCGTGCCAGTCTGAAGATAGTTAAGTAGATTCAGTCGTTTTGATCCCCGCCACCATCGCCGTTTGTTTTGAGCCCTGAATCGACTGTTGGAGTTCACAGTAGAGCCTCAAGTCAGGCATGGGATCCAATCTCCTGCTCCACAATTTGGACTTTCTGCTCATCTCACTACTTGGCAGTATATGTCTGGTAAGTAATTTCCTTGCATATTGCTAAAAAAATGTTGGTGAAAGGGTGGAAAAGGCAATTATTTGCTTAATGCTGGTCATTAATGTCAATATGTTATTATTTTGTGTTATTGATTGTGTACATGGGGTCACAAGGTTTATTATGTACAATGTTCAAGTCCCGTGTGTATTGCTGCCAACACACGAATACTATGAAGAAGAGCTGTTATATTGACAACTATTGATATCGCAATCAGGCTCCCCACAGCTATAGTCTATGCATGGTCCAAGTTTGCTTACTCTCTGACCCTGCAGTCTTCTAGAGTGATTCACACAGCATCACCAATGAAACTTAAGGTACTACTATACTGTTACTGTCCCTCTCTTGTTCCCTGGAGAGGGTGCATTACTATACATAGCCCAAACAATTAGCCTAATGATGTGTGTAAATGATTTCCCATGAAACACACACACACACACACACACACACTGCAGCCTCATCATTCAAAGTGAACAAAACGTAAAAATGTTGGCCCATCCAAGCCTAACCTCCTTCTCACCTTTATTAATATTTCATCCACACCGTGTGTCACATAAGTAGCATCATCCACAAGGCTGCTCCTGCTCTGCACACACAGAGGTTCGAGCAGCCAGAAAAAGTGAGAGCAGTGCCCCAATGGTTGTGTGTGTTTTGGATCAGGCTCTCTGCGTTCAACAGGCAGTGCGCCCAAGCTCTGAGGTACAGAGCCGTTTCCCCATGATGTGGTCCATCACTGTGCCGCAATGGACCTCTAGGCTCATAGGCTCATTGGTTTGGATGGCAGAGGAAAACAATTATGGCCCTAGCTGTGTATTTATAGCCGATTCAACATTCACATGTTGAAGGCTGTGTTTGTTCATACGCTTGATCTGTTTTTAGTAGTTCAGTGTTTGGTTTGTTTAGTTGAGCAGTCCCTGACACCCTTACACAATGCCGACAAAGGACATCACTGTACATGGCCGACCTGTAAGAGAAACTTTTGCATCGCTCCCCACTTCTAGTATTCAAGTCAAAGTCTCACGCAAGATTGGCGATTGCTATGAATATAAATACATGAGTTTATGTGTTTGTTTTTGTGGTGGGTAATTCTCGGGGTAAGGTTGACTGAGCAGGCATTGTGATATCTATCACTATTGTTTCACAAATAAGCAACTAGCAGAGAAATTCCCTGGAGCTGTGTTTGATATTCTTGACTAAAAAAAGTCCCGCTCTCTATTATTATGGCATTTATTTAATGGAATATGGCTGCTCAGGAAAGTTGGTTAGCATATCCTATAATTTGTACATTCTTGGACTTGTGATTCGTGCACCATGTTTACCGTGTGCCACTGTGTGTGCGTGTGTGTGTGTGCGTGTGTGTGTTTGCACTCTCACTAGGTAAGGTCGATAACTAGTAGTAGATCTAGATCAAGAGCGTGAGGAGCTAGGGTTGTACGGTCTGGGATGCTTTATTCATTCTTGATTCTTCATACGTTGTTGCTGCTACTCCCACTTTTTTCTTCTTCATCTTGCTCTAAAACTTTGTCTTCTCTCATCAGCATCATCATCATAATCATCATCATCATCATCATCATCCTCTTCTTAATCATCACCCTCCTCTTAACAATAAGAGTGGTGTTAGTATTTGTAGTATGTGTTTATTTTGTTATACATTTTTACTCTTTTCATCTTAAACACATGCGAGAACCAACATAGGAATATTCAATGAGTGTTGACAGAATCAGGCAGAATGTTTTATAAAAAAACAACTCTTCTATGGGTTAAGGTTTTATTGACTTGGACCTGGGACAAACCAAGTTAACTGTCTTCCAAAGCTGGAAAATTATAGGGCAAGCCATTTTCTTCAAGTTTATTTTTTAAATGGAAATAACACAAAATTGCAGCGTGTGACCCCACTTCCCCTGGCACTGCTGCACTTCAACATCTCAGTCCGATCTCCACCCATCATTAACATGTGGATATGGTTATGCTTGTGTGACACTATTAATGAATAATATATCCATAACAGATTATTCACATTAACAATTTGAATGACATTGTATTTAAATGTAGGCCGTATGCCCTTAAGCATCAGTGTCCACAAGCATCGTACCCTAGCACTCATGTATGAACACAAGAGGATTATTCAATGGTGATTTGCTCTATATATATATATATATATATATACGTGTCTCGCACGTCTTATATGCCATGATCACTCAACCACATATACATCGACTGCTCTGGAAGGTTAGAATTCTCATAAACAAAACATGATTGCGCTTTGCATAACACTTATTTTTCCCCTCGATTTCCTCATAAATTTAGCAGCCCTTGAGAATGTTAGCTGTGACTTACATGACTTGCTTCTTCCTATATTCCACTGGTTCCTTATCTGCCGCATACCAAACACAGAAGAAACCGTTTCTTATTGCATTCCCATTTGAGTAATGTAAGCCATCCCAGGGGTGATTCTGTGTGGTCTAGGCCAGTGGGTTCTCACCTCTGATTGTAATGAAGACCTTTCGGTACCCCTTTATGCTTGTGTGACACTATTAATGAACCGTAACAGCTTTGTTGAACAAAAAATTGAATGACGTTGTATTTAAATGTAGGCCGTATGCCCTTAACAATCAAGAATAACATCCCGTGTACCACCTGCAGTACCGTAGTGTACTGGTCCAGGCGTTTTGTTACTGGAGCTAGTTTGTTATTTGAAATTGCATTACCTTTTCATAGTGATTCCATAAATACTATGCCATTTATTTTAGTTTTGAGTTACTTAATATCGATATACCATGTATGTTGATAAAGAATGGATGGATGTGCAGTGGGTTGTATTGATTGTGGCTTGCATTAATTGTATGGTCCCTTCGTTTTAAGAGTAATCTATCAAATTAACTTATTGCAAACACTGTGTGTGACCATTACTATTATGTTTCTCTTATGTGTGCCCCTAATTATAAGGTTTCATGTTTTTTCCTTAGTAACATTTTCAAATTCAGCAAGGTTCACACACACGGGATGTTTTGCTTTGACATTGATATTTTGTCAATCATACACAACATGCGGGCAGATCTACTTTTTGTGGGCATGGCGAGTGAGGATGAGAAAGAGGTGTAGAGTGGACTGCTATGGAGAGAGATTACCTACAGTTATAATTCTGAGTGAGGATGGGAAGGAGTGGACTGCCACTCAGCCAGCACCCAAGGCTCAGGAAACTCCCGGTGCTAATCTCCAAAACACAGGATCAAAATGATTCAGTGTCGTTGTCACAAAGCCACCCTTACCTTTGATTAAAACAATCTATCCTTAAGTCCACCCTCTACGCCCTTCCTAAAGCAGCTTTTCAAGTGATGCAGAGAATTACCTGTCAAATCTGCCTCAGGTCTCTTCATAGGTGATGGTATGTTTTAACATGAGAATGGTTTCATGCTTTAAGGCAATAATAGGAGTCTATTGCACCGCACAGGAACATGTTTTTGTCGTTCACCAGACAGACAATACTAGTACGGCAATGCTATTAAAGCTATAGTAAATTGGTTGGGTGAAGTGGATTTCCTACTCAGATAGATGTACAGGTCAGGCCTGAGGACTGAATAGCGAGCACCCAGTGAGGGACTGCTGTGTGAGTGTGGCATTGCCTCAGTACTGCATCCAAAGCACTGTAGTTGTCCAGTCACTCTCCAGTGACATCACCAACCCATGGAGATGTAGGAGAGACATAAATGGTTGTGTGGGCCTGGGGATGTGAAGCTCTCACACTCACCTCCTCATGTGATCATAAGTTAATTAAGTTCACCCCCAGGATATGTTGCGCACATATCTTCGCGTGCGTCGCCGGCTGACAGTATCAGACAGTATCCTGAACAACTCACTGCGTTTCTCCTATTGTGGCTCCGGGTGATTGAAGTTCTCCTTGTTGAGTGAAAGCATTGGCAGGTTCAGCACACTGTCAACCCTGTTTGAGACAGGCAAATCGAAGAGTAACACCAGAGCAGGCCAGGGAATAAGACGAGATAGCCAACGCTCCATAATTCATGCCCGTGTGTGTGATAAGAAAAAGCTATGTTATAAATACTCCAAATGCGCCTTTTTGAGAGTCGCACTGGGCACATTAACATCAGAGCACTGACCTGTGTCAACGCCAGGCCATTTGAGGAGACCAGGATTAACTGTGGTCCGTCCTACATTACATGACATGGGTGATCCTGAATGAAAAAAAATAAACCCATCTCATCCTCTTTTATCCTCTAATGCAATTTGTTTGAAAGGCTGCCAATTAATTAACCGCTGATTGCTAATAAGCATAATTGTTTACCATGGTTACAGGATCAAAACACAACTGAAATGTTGTTCAAAGGAATTCACCTCCCGTTGACCCATGCCGAAGTAATCCCAGCCAAGGGACTAACTTTTGTTAGTTCTGTTTGTTGTTTTTCTCTGTGCTCTGTGCTCGGTACAGCTTTGTGCTGTAAGACTTGAAGCATCATTTGAATCCACTTTAGCTGTATTCATTCGCTCATTCTGTGGTATTGTTCTGTCGCGTTGGAGTATTAAGGGAACACTTCAGGGCTTCTTATGGCTTACTAGTGGTTTTGACAGTTGTCTATAGGAATCAGCATCCATCCTGTCAGCCATTTAAGGACACCAAAATGCATTGTGGAGTATTGAAGAACAAGTCTTGCATGACAAGTGTCAGTTCTTGTCACCCACAGATGAATGGAAACAGAAAGGAGGGTTTGCAGCATGAGAATTCATGAGGGAGTATTCCATCAAGCCTTCATGAATGGACATGGGATCCGCCCAATTTAATATGCCATGCTTTCCATGTGGTTGGCAGAATTACAACAAACCATGACTGTAAATAAATGACCATACCCCATGCTTTGAACTTTAAAAAAGCATGGGGTACGGTCACTTACCTGTATACAGCCCCATACCGGCTGTCATCATTGGTTGCTTGACCTTATTCTGTGATAAACATCCTACATCACTACAATGCCCTTTACTTTTTATTTTATTAAGCACTGGCACACGCTTTGGTAATTTAACATTTATTTGAGTTGAGTGGATTTTTTATTAATTTAGACAAATATTTATGTCTAATTTTGTAAAGAAAATATTTATTTTAATTTTTTTGTCTTTATCTTTTTCTTTCTTTCTGTTATTTTACACAATTTGCTGCGTTTAGTGGCAGTGCTGGGTCCTGAGATGGCTCATGAGCAAGTCCGGTAGCTTGTATATGTTGATAGCAGAGTGTTGGGTTTCATTGCCATGCTAAGGCTAGACCATGGCTGTGTTTGACTCAGGAAAAGGCTTGTTTTCTTGACTTCCCATGACCTCCTCCATTTTTTCTCTTTTCCACTTGAAGAATGCTAGAGTGTGAGTAACTCAATGCCACTTTAACACCTCACTGAAGACATTAGCCCATGGACGCCAAATGTCTGAATGATATCATTGTCTCTGCTGTTGAAAACCCTCCTTAGCTTGCTGTGCATCTTCTACTGAAGAAAAAGCTAATTAACATACAGACAGGGAATAAAGAAAACATACATGTTGGAAGAGAATGGGAACAAATGGAAAAATAATAAAAAGGATATAATTTACCATAATGGCATTACCTTTTTAATTGTGAATATATTGCTCATTTGGACATTACTCACTCAAGAATAATCTACTTTGCCTGCTCATTTGTACCTATTAATAATAATACTTTTTGGCAGCAGGCTTCTTCAGAACATAAACTCAGACAGAATGTGTTCTGTCATAATAATAATGGGCCAAGACTGCAATATTTATTTTACTGGTTTTACTAAGTTAAAGCAGAACTCCGTCCCCGATACAACCACAAATGTTGGGCCGTTGCTGTTCTTGTTGACTCGCATTAGAATTTAAATGAGTGATATTTTAAGTTACGAGGCAAACACTTCAGACCGAGATCCACAAATGAGCTATGTGTATCTTCTATTTGTAATAACGTACCTTTTTCAGATCTGGAATTTAAGAAAGCCTAAATTTGACAGAAGCTCTATAACAATTAAGACAAGGGAAGGACACTATTATTTTGATTGCCCTGACTATGGTGTTGTCCTGCTCAATCCATGCTTTTTTCACCACTTACCAGCTGAATGAACGCGTTGGCACCGCATTCCTTGTGGGCAGAATTCCTGGAATCCCAAATTACCTCAATAGCGTTGACGTGTAAAAATTCTCAGCCATGGAGCTTGCTTTGCCCATTGACAGAAGCCACTCCTGCCCCCCCGCCCCTCCCCACTGTTGCAGAAGGGTTTGAGGTTTATACACAGGACAAACTGAAGGTCTTCATTTCTTTGCCTTATCTGACAATGCAGTAAATTGAATGTATCTTTATCTTTATGTCTTTATGGATAGACAGAATTCCTTTGGGAAGAGAAATTGTAGGCTCTCTGAAGCTGAGATCAGCCTTGCGGCTCCACATATCCGGACAGGCGTTTAGGTGATTTTAGGGATGCAGGTCCATTTTTTCAGTGGAGGACTCACTGGCTCGCTGGGCTTATGGCTGAGACGGGAGTGCACTTTTAAAAAGGTTCCTCTATAAGCTTTGTTGCAAACCTCTGGGGCTTTAGTGGTTTTACGTGTTCAGTTCACAGCTTTCCGATTTTCCAGCAAAGAGTAAGAATTCCTCTCAGTGCAGATCAGGCCGGATCGAAGCCAATGCAAATTGAGATAACAAGGTTGACTTCTTTAGCTGGATGCTATTCATCAGCAGAGCACTGAATCGCTATGGGTGGCTGCAAGGTTGTTGATTTGTTAAAACTTAATTGTGGGGCTCGGCGATTTGTATAGATATTTTGCATATTTGTATATAAATAAATAATAATTGTTTCAAATTATTTAAACCCTGATTCCTTGGACCAAAGTATATGATTCATTGTTTGCAAAATCATAATGAACCCATTTTATTTTACTGTGTAAATCGTGACCATATCTTTTTTGATTTAATATGTCACCACATCTGTGATCGCTTCCACTTCCATACAGCTGAAGTAATCCAACTTTTTTAGGAATGAGTCTGTCGGTTTTGAGGGTTGAGCTTCTCAGTATAATGCCACAGTGTGTGGCGCATTTCATGTGCAACGTCACTCAGTATAACACTCATTCCCAACAACGGTACTAAAAAGTATCACAAAGTTGCCTTGGGTCATAACACCAACCCTTCCCAGAACTTCCCTGGACTCTCCACCCAATACAATTTTTGTATTGGGTGGAGAGTTGTTTCCAGCTGAAACAGCGGGTTGACTTGCTCTTTATGGCAAAATAAATCTGCGAAGTATAGAACTCTTTCTAAATCTCAATTTGGTGGTTCAGCAATTTCAAAGCCATTTCAAATCCCTTCCAAGCCCTACTTCAAGGGATCAATACAAAATAAGGCTTTCGGCAAGGCTCAAAAAGAGATGGTAAGAAAAAAACAGCTTGAAGTTTGTTTAGCACCATGCACCCTATACCAAGTACGCAAGGAAAATTACTTTCATGAATACAATTGAAGGCCTTCAGACTTTGGAAATACTTAAGTCGGGGGCTTTTATAGGATGAAAGCATGGCTTTAGTTTTCAGGTTTTGGGTATTTAATTGTTCAAGTTGCACATTAATAGAACAATGCAAAAAGTGATGAACGTCATATTGATATATTTTCCTCATTAAATGGAAATCTCTGTCATTAAATCAACATCCTTTTCTCATATTGAGATACATATTTCTGTCATTATAATGACTGCTTTCCAGCCACAGTCAGTTACGGTGTACAGACAAGACCTATTTTATACAGTCGATGGCCCAACACATATTTTTGGGGAAGTGGACTTACCACTGTATTCGCAGCGCTTTGTCTTACAAAGAACCCGTTTCCATTGTTTGTTGCAAGGTTAACACATACCACCCTGCGGGCAGCAGACCGTGATTTAGGCTTCAACATGAGCACACTGCAAAGAAAGTGCAGTATATTTATTTAGAAAAAAATATTCAACAACAAGCACACAATCAAGTAATAGCATAACCCGTCACTGATTCTGCAGAGCTATCTGCACTGAAATACCGTGTCTCACGATTTATGAATGAAATGCTGATTAAAGAAGAAAAAACCCTAACATTGAACTGGCATTGGAAAGCCATAAAGAGCCTTCAAAGTAATCATCATATTCAACAAGTCTTTTTTCAAAAACTTACGTAAAAGGTAATAGCTCTCTCGTAATGTAGAGAAGCCAAAATAAGTGTCATTTGCTTTTGTCATTTTTTTCTCCTTTTAGTTACAAGCTTGGCAGCTGAAATAGAACAATCTGGAGAACATTTTTCATTTTGTCTTAACGCCAGGAATAAAAGACTGCAATAATGTTGTAAAGTGATACAAGAATGTATAATAGTTCTAACAGTTAATGCATAAACGTCTGTAAATGTTCTCAGACTACACGGCATCGAAAAAACGACAATAATGACAAAATAAAATAACACATATTGCAGGTACTTGCTGGAATTTATATGTGTGCTTCAGCAAATCCTTCCCAATCTTGTTTTTAAGTTAGGGTAAAGTTTAAACCTGGATATATACAAGAAGAAAAGTCCTTCCAGGAGAGGTTTTCATTGTGGCCAGTCTACCATCTAAAGCAACAGGCTCAGCCATGGACTGCATAAAGATCTGCGTAATGGGATAGATATGCCACTACACCAAGTAAGCAGTACAATAAATGTTTTATTATTTCAGGGGAGCAGCATGACGTGTAAAGATAAAGCATGGTGTTCACAGGGCATTGAGGTGATTATATTTGGCATTACGTTGCACTGAGATCCCTGGAGGCTAATGGTAGATCAAAAATAGCTGTCAGCAAGAGCCCTCAATAAGCTCAAAAGTACTGCACAAGGCCACTTTAGGCAGTTATCGTCCAAGGGGCCAGAGAGGCTGTTGGCCTCATATAAACAGATATTGGCCTCAGCTTACACATTGAATGCCCCTAGAGATATGTTTCACGGTTATATCACACAGTCATAATAATAATAATAGTCATTTTGGCTCATTTGCAAATGTCTTTCACTGGGTTTGTGTGATGTTTGTATTTCCGTTTGAGAAGTCTTGAGAGTATTAAATATTAAGTATGTATAAATATACAACGACAATGTGTTTCTAGTTTATATCAGTGTATTTTATCCTATTACATCCTGTTACACAACAACACAAGCTTTACCAGGGCATTTGCGTTTTGCTTTGATCTTGCCATGCCAGGCTAACCTCTACTGAGTGTATTTAAAGGGTCCTCGCCTTACCAAGCCCTAATTTACAATTGTCCTCTTCCCTCTAATTAATTAACCTCTAACACCTGGCAGGATTCAAGAACAGCTGGCTCATTAATAGCCAAATCAAAAGGGAGGATGTTTGCCGACAACGAGAGACACCTCAGATGATTAAATGATGCCTGATTATTCTCTGATTTAGAGATGTTCTATAGAAAAGCAGTAGCAATTAAGGGACTCAAACAAGGGGTGCCTCTGTCTCTGCAGGCCTCAGTGCCCTTGGTGGACAGTGGGGAAGGGAGCATGTTGGGTACATGCATGTGACCGTGTTTCACCGTACCTTATTAAGCTGCTCAACATACCTGAAGTGCTGAAATACCTCTAGCACTATGCTTGCTGTAGTTTGACCCTGTCTTTCTTACTAATAAACATTGAATAACTTTCTTTGTACTTGTAAAAAGTCAAGGTTATGAATTGATGACTATAGCCTGAATTTTGCTCAGGTTACCACAGGAGAGACATGATGGTCTTTGAGTTGTTTTGCTAGATCTTATAGCCTGGTGTAGCATTTTGTTACCTTCTTGAATGAATATGAGGTGCAAGAAACAGGAGTTGACCTGTTTTTAAGGTTGTAGCGCTGAGTTGCCCTTTAATGCTATTTGGCAATGGACAATGTCAAATGACCTATTTGACCTATCCAAGTGTTGTTTAACATTTATACCTGCTCATAGTGCTGCTGCATTCACACTAAAAGCTGTAACCTTTATGATAATACACCAGCACAGTTAAACTGCTAACAGAGGCAGTATCTTAGGAAGCCCACCCAGACATGATGGAATAAACTCAGGGGTTTGGCTTATGGAAGTTTAATATGGTCAGGTGTGACCGCTGCTGGTGGGTAAGCGCTGGCTACAAGGAGGCTTAAGTAGCCAAGGATAACAAGCTACAGGAGATAACCAGTAAATGTGCAAACAGCATGTTAAAGCTGTGCCTCATGTCTGGAAAACATGTATAAAAAGCTGCCAAACCTTCAGATAGGAACACACAACCATGGTTTGGTTCTGCATGGGCTCAGAAACCAATTAAATAACCACCTGCTGCCCTAAATATTCTAGTTTTTAGGGCAGCAGGTGGTTAGTAGGTCTTAAATGTGGGAGGCATATTTTCCACGGCGATCTGCAGAGATATGATGGAGGTGATGAAATGGTCACAGTATTAATAGTTTAGACAGAAACAAGACAGTCATAACATTACCCATCTCGAGAAGGTCCAATGCATTTGAAAATACAGAGGATCTGCAATTCTTGACTACAAATCACAGGGATGGTCTATGTGTTCAAAAATTCAACATCAACATGTTTAAATCGTGATTGTGTGGAGATCAGACTGAGAAGGCAGGAAGTGGAGAGTTTGTGGTCGTCCACTGCTATTTAGAGGACCACTCTGTGCTTCAATCTTATGTACCATCACTGATATAAAGCCACAAGCTGGTATCTCCTAAAATAGACAGCTCTCACTGTCTGGAACATACATTTTTAATCCATCATCTAGATTATCTTGATGTATCCATTAAAAGACCACTCCCTTTGTCAAGCGTTAGTGGTCTATGCAAAATGCACTTCAATGTAACCCAGTGTCATGCAAAATAGTCTGTTCGGAGTATGAATATAAGCATTTGTGTTAGATCCATTAAGATGTTATGCAATACACATGTGTGTTACTGATACATCGCGGCAAACAATGAATTGGGTGCTATGTTATATAAACGACCACTAGTAGTTTCTAAACGTTGGGTGTAAAATTAATCCGTTGGCCTTGCATTGCTTTGGTAAATCATTTATATAACTTGGTGGTAGGAAAAGTGCTCAATCCTCAATTAGTGAGAGCAACAGTGTCACCGGTTGAGGCCCCTGCAATATACACACACTCGTTCTGATGGATCACACAATGTTTCCATCAAGGACAAAAGTGCTGTTCTTTACCCTTATGAACAGAGGGTATAATTAGGAACTGAATGCTGCTTTAAGTCAGAATGTGGTCTGCGAGTATTTCCAAAGGACAACCAAGTCTTGTGGTTTGTGGTTTTTATCGTCAAATGCAAATTGCACAGTTGAAAAGGAGTGGCACTGACTCATAGAGTTTATAATATCCAGGAACCTCATCCGCTAAAACATTCATGTGGTGCAATATGTCAAAAGTAACATATTCATGTTTTTTTTCCAAATAGTGGACAGGCCATTAAAAACGAGATTCAGCAAAGTTATAATTTTCTAGATCCCCCTACTTTTAAAATAAAAAAACCCTGAGGAAAGTCTGAGAAGCCCATGGGATCCCAATTTTGATAACGTGCCAACGACAAGGAAGTCAATGTTAGTTTATGGTGCAAAGAATGGCAAATGACCAAAACAAGTACATAAAACAAACACACATCTGTACTCCCATAATAGAGGCGCTTACAGAGACCAGAGTCAATATTATCTGTATATTATTTATCATCCATGTGATGAGGTGTGATCTGGAAAGGAAAGTCTCACTTTATGTCGGCGTTTACCCGAGAATCGTAGATATGCACACAGCAGCAATGGATCAACTAACAAGAGGAGCTTTATATCCGATGATGCGTAAGTGATCGAGAAAATGAATGAGATGTATGGCTCCAATGAAAACACTAGCAAGGTCATGATCAGGTGTTTTAATGTGGGTATACACATCGTGTCAAAACACTAACTACGTCATAGAATTTGTGCGTCAAAAACACACACGCACACAGTCTTCCCCCCTTTCCTTCTGGTGGAGGTAGTAATATAGTACTTTGAGACTTGCTTATCCCTTAATGACCCATGTTTTTCTAGTCAACTATTCCCTGAGGCACAAAACATTTAGATACATTTTACATGTATTGTATATTAAGGAATTTCACCTAAATCCTATTGATATGCTAAATAGTTGTGGGGATATCTTAGGCAATTTTCTACTTTCCTCCCCTCTCTTTTACTGCCATTGTGCAACCCTAAACTCAAATTAAGTAACCACAGGCCCATTTTGCAAAATATTGGATTAAAGATTGAATGAGACGTTTGAATCTATTCGTACTCAGCATGGACATTCGTATTCAGCCTGCGAAATACAACAATGGGGTTGAATACTATTTGATTATTCTTTTCAACCAATCGGCTATAGTTTGTTCAAAATTTTGATAGCAAACTGAGCAAACAACTTTGCTATCTCAATTTTGAACATTGCAATATTTAAAGCTGCACTAAGGTACTTTTATATTGCAGCTATTTACTCAGATAAAAAAATGTCTGAAATAGAACGTTTCCAAATAATAAAACTCGCCCATCTTTGAGTCAAGATGACAGCCACTCTCATCTGATAATGATATAACTATAACTGTAGCAACCATGCAAGCCACTAGAGACTGCTAATGGAAAATTGTACATAGTGCAGCTTTACTTTTTAATAACTTTTTTAATTCTATTTTGATTATAACAACATGTTATGTAGCGCTCCTCTGATATCCATGATTTGTCCAATAAGCAACTATTTGGTTGCAGGGATGTGATATGAAACAAACTAGTATCTAACAAGTATCTTACTTGCAGTGCTATGGTTTTGCCTCTTTTCTCCTGAAAAGGACAAGAGGCCATAAAAGAAAGGCCTTTCCTGAATTTGAGATGCATTGGCTTTGAGATGACTCGACCCTGTGGGTCCACTGAATTATAGGTTCTCTTGCCCGGGGCCTCAAGCAATTGTCTGTTCTGCGTATTTGGTCACTTTGACTGCGAGTATAATGTTTTGTGGTTGTCTAGTCTTTCATACATGTCTCCTTTTTCCTCCGGTAATCGCTTAATTATTCATAACTATGGCAATCAAATGTGTAGCAACAAAGGAGTATATCAAATATCAGTGAAAAACATTATTTGTGAGTGGTACATTTGAGAATGCTAAAGTAAAATGATGAGCCCTTGACTTTGTGTCTTCTCCACTTTGATACACAGCATTGTTTCAGAAAGTGATCTGGTACACCACAAAAATCATGCTGTCTATAATTAGGACTGTTTGTAGGAAACGGTCCCAATTATGTCTCCCAACTCAGATTCGCCGTTTTATTTTTAAGTAGGCCACATTGCAGTTTATTTATTTAAGAATTTAAAATAGTGAGTGAATTTCATTTGATGATACGCACAGACATGAATTTGATCACAGTGTTTTTAAATGCACTGAATAGAAAATATTATATCTCTTCTTTAACCGCAGCCTATGCAGGGGTGGAAAGTAGGGGGCATGTAGAAGTGGCAAAAAGTGTGAGATACATAAAGTATAAATATAGAAGTGTGAAATAATAAGGATGTGAAAATGATTGTTACCGTAGCGTTGGCTACCTCGTCATCAGAGAGAGGCGTACACACAGCGTCTGCTACTGTGGGCTCAGGGCTGGGGGAAACACAAGTCATATCTGTTTTATTCCTTAAGTTAAGGTCTAACTTTATATTCCAAGGGGTTTATCGTTACCTTGACACAGCAGCCTAGATACAGTAAGCTCCATATTGGTCTTCATATATCCTTGAAGAGAGTTTCAGTTTAAGTCATTAACGGATAGACAAACAGAAACCTGTGCTTTTTTCGACTGCAGTTTGTATTCCACGGCCCAGTGATGAAAACACACATATTTATATGGTGTGTATTTTTCTAATTTACACACTGGCACACGCTCAAAAGTATTAAACAAAAGGAATACTGTATTGAAAATGAAATGCTGTAAATAAGAATGTCTATGTTTCGCCCTGTGAGAGTTGTGTTTGCTCTGGTGGTTTGGCCACAAGCCAGGGCAGGAGGAATAGATTTCTGGAATAATCACTAGACACAGTTATTTACCATGATTTTCCTTATTAAAAATGGCAAATTATAATTTTTGTATCTTTTTAAAATTCCCTGTTTGTTTCTGTTAGATGAGATGAAAAAATAAACCTGTGTTTATTTTACTAATTATAAGAGTGCTTATGATTGGTGGACTTGGTACATGTGACTTTTCATCTCTTATTAGATCAGCATTTAAGTGTTAGTGGACATGTTACTGTCTACTAGAAGGGAATGCAGTCCTCACTAGTGGACTAGCAGAACAGAGTTATGAACACATTTGTTTAGAGTTAAGTTTTTAGCTGAATAAATCTGCCTACTAGAAATGGCAGTACTCTGTTCTTCTAGGGAGGACTATATTCTCTACTAATAGACATTTAAGTGTTTATTTCATATTCCTAAAGGGACCAAAATATTCAACCTATTTGTGCAATATATTTATGCAATATTCTACTTGGTTTGCACAAGACTGACGCACACAAACAGTACATTCACAGTGAAATGTACTCTTTATACGTCTCTCTTTAACAACAGCCTGTCATCTGACACATGAATACTTGTCTAAAACGTGTGCTTCAGGTATAAAAAGCTTCCTGGGGAGGTCTCAGATGAATATCCTGTATTGGCATGGTTAGCACAGTAAACAGGTTGTATCTATCCCTGTTCCACTGTGGTCCGAGGTTGTTCCCTCTGTGGTTGTTTACAGTGTGAAGCCCAAAATGTCTCATTCTGTAACTCCATTCAGCTCTCAAAATGGACATCCTTATTTCAAGCCTGAACGTGAAAAAAAAATATTGATGGATTGAGATATTGTGGTTTTAAGCACACAAACCTCTACGAGGGCTTGGTATTTACAGTTTAAATTTGAAGTAAGAAAATATATCCTTGTGTTATCAACAATGTAAACTGTAAAATTTGAACATTCAGATACTTAGGTATGGTCTTATTCCAAATCATATAGGAACATACAGAGGCCTATATCGTATATACTAGACTGCATATAAAATCCAGGCGGAATCTGTCTGGAAATTACTGTTAATAACCGGTTCATCTGGGCCGGATGGCAGTGGCTAAAAAAAGTTGAATGTAAATCCAATAACAAGTTGAGCTTAGCGCCTTTTCCTCATCGCCTACATGTGCAATTTGATGATTCGAGTGTCTTATTAGCTAAATTAAGAATCCTTAAATTAGGAAGACCCATAAGACGCTAATCAGTTTCTTCTAAGCATTCATTTCCACCAAGAGTTATGTTCCTGCTAATTAATTGCCACTGGTACCCGATTGTTAAGGGGCAACTGTTTGTTTGTGATCATTGTTTTGTACCAAACAGTTTATGCATGTACTGTTGGTGAGCCTTACGTCGCAAGGCCCAAGCAAACACATACTGCCTTCTGATTTCCTTTATTTCCTATTTAATATTTCATGGGAAAATTCTGGACATAAAACACTCTATGCTGACCAAATGTAATTTTTGAAAATCCCCACTTTTCCACCTTTTCCATTTATACCAGGATTTTGTATTTGATTATTTTCAAAGGCTGTCCGTTTGCATTTTAGGTAGATGGCAACTTACCGCGGAGATATGGCTAATAACTTGAGCGTGATATGCACAATTGTCCCACCAATTTCAATGGCCTCACTTCAACTACATTTTGAGTTCTACCTTGAACAAATTCTACGTTTAATCAAAATGTTTCTTTAGTATTCAAAGTGTCACTGGTTTATCATGGATATATCTATATTCAGGAAAGAGAGGGTTTTCTCTTTCATGCAGTCGTTTTCTGTGTATGAGCAAGTGCTCTAATGATATACAAATGCTAAATGTATAGAGTTTCCCGGTACTGGGAGCTATAAATAAAATATAATACTGATTTACTTCAGTAAAACATACATAATAAAAAACATGAGCCCCATACTACATCCAAATGATTTGCGAGCTGCCTGAGCTTTATTTTGCTTTTCACTTCCACACTTTGCTCACTATATTTATGTGCTCCAATACCCAGGATGACTGTTGTCATTTCCAATACACTCATACGTTTCCCAACTGAAGGTGACCTCAGAGAAAACAGTAAGTTGGCCAAAGTCATCTATTAGATGGCAAAATGTTTCCTTCAATGGAAAACCACACCTGTGCTATTATTGCGCTCTCCAAAACGCAGAAGGAAAACACAAGGTGTCAGAGGAAAGTGTATGTATAATGTATTTTCTTGTGTTCAGACGTCACGTCAGATTAGTGGCTAAATCATACTGACTGCAGCAGATAGAATCACAGGAATACCAGCTGTGTCTACCAACACCAGGTGGAATGGATACTGTTGACCCAAGGACAGGAATATGGCACAACTCCTACTGGGCTAAATTAGCATCTGGAACGGAGAGGTTTTTTTTTTACAAACAGGTTATTTTGCAGTTCTTGTTTTACACCCACCTATCACTTTTGTGGCCTGTCTACACCATCCAGCGGGGTAGATTGACCCCTGCTCTCGAGCGGAGGCTGATAAAGAGTATTCTCTCCACCTCCGCTGCTATTCATGTTGTCAAGTGGCCACCATCTAGCCGCCTGCATATTCACCTACTCTGCCCTTTTACAAAACAACACTTTTTTTTCTCTTTTATTTGTGTTGGAGATATGAAGAGCCCAGGAAGAAATGAGGGAGGGGGGGTCGGGAACCAGCTGTGCTTCAGACAATCACATGTGGAGAACAACGGCGGTCAACTAATGTGCATATGCTCATTTGGGTCGGGGAGAGTGATGTCGTAACCTTTAGGCTGGATCCCAGATGGGTTCGCATGTAGTGCAGCGCAATATTCACACCGCATTAACGTATTGCTCATTGTTAATAGGTAGGAACAAAGGGCAATATGTTTGTTAAGTGAACAAGGGTTCTCGATGACATGATAGTATACGATTTCATGAGAGTTCCTCAAAGGTGTCACACAAATGAGGTCACACAGATGTGACCTTAATGGTAACTGTGGGGCTCCTCTACCGGTACACTTGACTGTTCACCTGTACACGTATCTCCATGTCCTTCTTCTATGCAGGTGTATGCAGACGACGTGCTCACCAAAGATGAACAGATAGGCCTCTTGTTCAAAGCCAAGCGTATGTGTGAGGGAAACATCATTTCAAAGCAAATCTTTCCAGGTGAGTAAGAAAAAACGACAACACTATGATTGATAATACTTTTTGTTTTTGCTTGCATGTTTGATTCAAAACATTGTTACACTGGAAAGAAGTCAGCCAATGGTTGAATAAATGGTTGTTGGAGCATTGTCTGCATCGTAAGACAGGCAGTGTTGTTTGTTGTGTGTAGTAAATGGCACCGCTGAGAGTAAATTACTGTTTAGTTAACAGAACATAAGATGGACAGGCGAATTGACCCAAATAAGGGGCAAGCTGTTATGTATTAGGCTGGACATCCGTGAGGTTCAACAAGTGATCATGATCAAAACAACACAGGGGTCCATTTCATTTGCCTTCATTTTGGGGTTTTAACAGAGTAAGAAAGGGGATATGTGTTCTGGCTGTATCTGTTCACTTAGGGGACTCTAAATGCATAATTTTGTGTAGACTCAAAGAAAACTTGGATGCAGTCATTTTACCATTCAGTTGCTCAGAAACTGATGTTTCAGATCCCATATGCATACCAATCATTTCTCTACAGAAACTTGTGGTCCTGTAAAATTGAAGTCAGAGACTCAAACTACCCACCCCCCCCCCCCTCCCCCTCCCTCTCTGCAAACAAACCATAATAATCAAATAAATCACATAGAGTGTTATTCATTGCCACCAGTAGTTATGCTGTCTCGGGCTGTATCTCAGACAGTATTTCCATGTGTCACGATGTTTAATGTTAAACATTTAACCAAACTAATACCATTGTGCCTTTTAAAAGATGGCTTGTCTGCATGTGACAGGAAAAAAAAGAAGCATGTTGTTTCTCACGCCACATTGATCCCAACAGCCAAGGACACTTACACAACACAGGGCTACGGCTACACATCAGGCCTTTATAAAACGAGAGGCTAGTTTCCCTCTCTGACAATCGTCATGTCTAATGCAGCCTGACACGTCACACAGCTACCCGGTACCTGCGAGCTCATTCCCAGTTCCCGGCTTGGGGTTTAGAGGGTTTTTTATGTGTTGGACGTAAACCACCCGTTCAATTCCCAAGTCACCCAGGCCAGTGTCCCTATTTATCCAGAATCCACGCTGTAGTTGGTTTTATTATTGCTAAACATTGGATTAGCATCTGTGCAGCATTGCTTGTATTTCCCAGCATTTCAGATGGGGTTTACACAGGTTTCTTTTTTCCTCAGTTGGCAAACATTTTCACACTTAATCCAACGACGCACTGAGTAGGAACTGTAATGCGCCCATAGGGGAATCATGTTAAGGGGAAAATTGCTCAAGCTTGTTGCGTAAAGAGCGTGTTTCAAGGGGTTGTGTGCTGCAGCGCTGGCCCCAGTGGCTGACCCACATACCTGATGATGCCGGCGGAGCTGATGTGACCTAGCCTTTATCTGGTGGCGCTTTGATGACCCCATTTGGAAGATTGCACACGTCTTTCCAATCGCAGCCCCGTTAAAGAAGTGAACATGTGTAAATAAGCCATGCTAATCAGGGCATTTTGTCTGGGGAAAACTAACATCAACTAAACCATGGGTTGATTTAAAGGGTTCCTTTGGAGCCGTTTTCATTTTTGTAGCCAATGATTGTTGTTGTTTTTTGTGCCCTCAAAGCCACATTTCAAAAAAGATTTTCTCCCTCTTTCAGGATGAGAAGGTCATCGTGTGCATTGCCTGCGCTGTATATTTCAATCATGTTCAAATCCTTACCAGCCTTAATGTTAGCATGCAAAAACACACGTAGAACCGTGGCACAGCCCTGAAGGCTACTAGTAGTCTCAGTCGGTAAACACCAAGCAATCACACAATCAATCAGCCCATCAACCAACTCATTGATATTGACTTATATAATGTCTTATAGGTATTTTCAACTAGTCACTAGTCAATCAAAAAGGAACAACTAATTATTCATATTCGTTATAGCGTTCCCCTATTTAGACAGACAAGCACTGCCAAGGAAAGGAAAGACGCAAACTGCCTTAACCCCCTTTGAATATTGGCTGAGTGCTGCAGTTAGCGCTCAACTCTTTAAAGTCTTAGGCTTTATTATTCTTTCTTTCTTTCTTTCTTTCTTTCTTTCTTTCTTTCTTTCTTTCTTTCTTTCTTTCTTTCTTATTATCTACAAACTTGTGGTCCTTACTACTTCCACAGTTTTTAAATATCCAACTTTTAAATGTTATTCTTTGCTTGTTTCAAGCAATTCAGACTTTGCAACTCAAGTCAATTTGTAATCATTAAACCTGGTTCAAACATTTAACAAATCATCACATTATTGATAATTATCCAAACTATTATCCAACTGTTTTAGTATTGTCATTTGGTCTCATTGACTTCCATTGAGCCCTTCTTAGAGAGTGATGACGTCATCCAGCTCTAGACCAAGCTGGCTATAACCACAGCTAAACATTTTGGACGTCTTTGAACCTTGAATATTTAAACCGGAAACACAATGTTAAGCTTAAACTGTGACGGTAGTTCTTGTTTCACTGACATTCTATGATTAATCGCTTGGACATTCACTTGTTGAGCATGTGGCGTTTATGTGTGGCGAGGCGACTCATGTTTATTTCACAATGGGTCCAATTGGAGCCTCTCGCCCATTGGATTCTCATCCTTTATAATATATTTAAACGTTTTTCTGCTTCTAATGAGCATGACCATGTCCAACTTATAGAATCTGAATTATAGCTTTTGAGAACAAGTCTATAGTTTGGGACTCGGTTCTTCAGAAATGGCTTGTTGTCTGCTTTTTGTAAGTACCAGAATGTATATTTTTTCCAATCATCTATACAAACGAAAAAGCACAGGTTTCTGTCTGAAAGCATAATTAAGTAAAAGCCTTATCATTCTGTTACCTAAACACGACGAACTAGATGTGAAAGAATTACGTCAATAACACTCTACACTTTTCTAAGTGTTCTAGCAACCACAAATTATGTCTTACCTGCGTTGTTATCAAGTCGTATCTTTACAAATATTTCCACCATTAACAAATATTCCAGTGTCGGTGGGTAATTTAGAGCCTACTTTTATGACTCAACCATAATTAAATAAAGTGATGTCAAATACACACACACACACACACACACACAAAAACAAACACACACACACACACACACACACACAAACACAAACACACACACACACACACACACACACGCGCACGCGCACACGCACACACACACACAGACACACGCTTTCCCAACTATTTGACTTTTCTAAAATAGTTTGCATGTTTAGATTATCATGCTTCCTCCGTTCAGACTATAAACTTTTAAACTTCAAATATCCACTTGGGTTCAGGTATTCGACCTTTCTGTGCGTCTTAAACTGTGTTGCTTTATTAGACATATTTTTAACCTCACTTTACACTACAACACTGATTGCATTTTTCAAAGGAAATGCATTTTCTAGTTTCAATTGTAACTGTTAAACGTTACAGTTAAATAATGATTAATTGATTATTACTTTACATAAAAATAGTTGAATGTAAAATATTTGTGGCCTATATTTGGTATGTATCGGTGTGGTTTGTGCTATGGAATGGAATGGGATAGAATATTAAACTTGGTAAAATGCGATAATAAGTTGGTATGTTTTGATGATAGACTCTTGCAGTGCATGGGCAGATAGGGAGCTAGGTAGCCAGGGTGGTAGACAGACAGGAAGGTCATCCAATTATTTCATTTGGGGCATGTAATTAAATGATTACATGACTGTGACGGCCACAAAACCGGATATTTTTCCTTATTCAAGGCAAGTCAGGAAGAGAATCACAACAAATATGACAAGAAGTACTTCTACGATGTATTGCCTACCTACCCTAGTTTTAAGTTTTGATGTCAAGAGACTGTACTAAGACAGGATTTTCTTCAAAAGGACATGGATAGTTTTTATATTTTTACTTTTGTTGGTTTTGGCCTAAAATGGCTTGGTTTTTATTTGAGATTTGTTTAAATTTAGCCTATTGTGGTGAATGCGGGATTCTGTGGTGCTGAGTCAATCTCAGAGAATAGTTAGGGCTATTCATTTTTGAGGACTTTTTCACTCTATATCTGTCCTCCTTTTGTCTTGTCTGTGCCCCATAGTGATTTCACACAACCACGTAGAGCGGTGGCTCACTACATTATTATTAGACATGCCAACTGTTTTGTGCTGTATGGTATAGGATTACCTTTTGAAAATAAATTGGATTGATACTGCTATTGCTATTCCAGATACTCTAAAAGGGGTCAGTCCGCTCACCACATTCAACGCTCAGAACGTTTAATTATGCTGAATGCCGCTCCGCAGTGAAGCCCGCTCTTATTTGCTTTATTCCTCATTTGTGCTTTAAATACACGCAGGGCTACGTTACAGGGCCTGGACAAGGTCTTCATTCAGGGAAACACTGAGGTTTTCCCCTGGAGAGGACAGTGGAGGGATGTGGGTTCGAGGCCCCAGACCTTGCAGTGTGAAAATAGCCCGGCATTCAGGCTTGCGGTCATGCCGTAGAACAACACCGGCCATCATTATGAGTCTGTGCACTGTGGATTAGGACTCTGTTTGTATACATCTTGACATCTGCAGGACAGAATTAGTCAAGCGGAGGGGAAAAATAAAACCCTATGCAAAAGGTTTTCACGTCACAAAAATCAGTGATGCCAAAGTCCCCCAACAATTACGAGAGATATTTCCATCTTAGCTGTGCAATGTTCTGTAGATCCTATGCATTGTTAAATTTAGGCCTGCTGGTAGGTGGTCCCGCGGTCATGAAAAACTATGGCAGAAGATTGCAGGGCTTTTCCTTTTTTTGACTCCCAGGACCTGTGGTCAGTGTGATTTCAGAAGTAGACACTGTTATTCTCCCGCCAGAGTGCTCTACGAATTACTCAGCCCCATACCACTACTCTTTAATTATGTGCTCAGAGTGACAGGCCATCTTGAAGGCATATAAAAAAGGCCTTTCGTCATCGCTCCAGAAGGTCCTTTGTAACTTTGATTACAGGAAAAGGGAAAATAATGGATCTACAGCATAGAGGGCATAGGTTTAGCTGCTTATTAGTGGTCAGAAGAGGGGTACATGTTTTCAATAGAAGAGAGAATCAATGCCAAACCAAAGAATGGCTTCTTCCAGAAGTGCGTGGGCCTGTCCTATCAGAAGGCTTGAGGTTTATAGCCCTCTGGAGATCAATGGGTGACGTAGGGTACCAGCTCTTTACTTGTATCCTTGAATGCCCTGTGGTGTACAACTTTAACCATAATTATTAGTGTGTGCTGGCTCTGACAATTTTGTCACATTTTATTTTGAAAAGTGACAAATGTATCACCAGAGTTTTGGAGAGGAAAATCTGAAAAGAAAATAAAGTCTAAAATGAAGCCTTAATGTAATAGTGCTTTGTACGTCAGAAGAAAATCATGATTGTGAATGTTGACTGCGTTTCTTTTTCATCTCATCATTCAAGCTTTCCATAAATAAGGGAATCAGTTGGGGAAACAAGGATGCAGAGTCTATTTGAGCAAGTAGCGCCTTTGTTTTCGGTCTTTCGTGACAGCAGTTCCTGTTCAAAGTGGCTCCCCAAACCTCAACAGGGAATCCCTCAAATGAAGTCCATATTGAAACCAATTGACCACTACCACCAATGTACTACTAGTACAATGTCCAAAAACATGTCAGCTGGTATGAGCCCTCCGCAGCCATAGTGAACAAAAATGTTAACGACCACTTAGAGCTTAATGGGCAAATTGTTTTGACACCCGGGAGTGCTGATGCTAGGGAATCCATTGTATTTTATCCCACACTAATTATATGGTGTGAAAGTGTAGGCTGTAGGCTCTTCGACCCAGTGAGTGCTGTCGGTCCGGGTCGCAGACCTTTCCATTTCATCCCCATGATTTTGCGTCTGTCAGCTACGTTGCAAATAACAAGGCTGCCTTTGCAGAGCTAATTTTCTCCCTTTTTTTTTTCCAGGGATGAAAGGACCCTTTTTTTTTTTTCAAGTGAACCCCCCCCCCCAGGAGGTCATGTAATGCTTGAATTGAGACGTTGCTCTACACTCCTCCAGTACATGCTCCCAAGTACATGGTTTTAAATGTCAGCCGTGCTCTTGTGTCGGCAGATGGCTTCTGCTCACCGGAGTGGGATGGTATTGTCTGCTGGCCAGAGGGGGCCCCCGGAGAGCTCGTTTCCACGGCATGTCCAGAGTACATCCACGACTTCAACCACCAAGGTAGGGCTGACCTGTCGTGGCTCCGCTGGGAGCCGTTGCAAGAGAAACCACTCTTATTGAGCAGCCTGTGTGTGATTACAAGGAATATGTTGGTTGCAAAGGTTGCTTGTCATCGTAGACACAATCGGCACCTTTTTGTGTACCATGTCTATTGTGTATGTAATGATGCTGTGATAATTGACACAGTTCTGTTCGATTGCCAGGACTAGCATACCGTCGCTGTGACAACAATGGGACATGGGAGCTGGCTGCCACCAATAACAAGACCTGGGCCAATTATAGTGAATGTGCAAAATTCTTCCCTCACTACAACCACAACCATGAGAAGGTTTGCATTTGTTTTGTTCATGTTCTGTATGGCAGCATTTCTGCTCCAATAAACCCTGCACAGTTTGACAGTTGGTATCTTCCACGCAATCAGGGACAACACAGAAATCGCTGTGGCAGATTCATCAAAAATCTCATGAATTATTTAATGCAATTATAGTTTTATTTGAGTGTCGTAGGTTCAACAATGGCCTCCTTTCTTCAGATGCAAAGTTAGCTGCAAATTTATTCATATACATTATAATTCATTAGACGAGTGTCCTCAAACAAGGAAATTACCTGAGACAACAATATTATATATTTATATATGATATTCATCCAAACTCACACAAAAATCTATCATCAGACATCCGATCGGTGCTCTCGATAAGTACGGGAAAGGCAAAGAGCCATCAGACACCCGACTCAACTCTGCGGTGGCTGAAAGTGGCGAACACAGGTCTGTGGTGAAGGCATCAGCACTCACCAGAGCTCCCGGAGTGCGGGCAGGGTGTCATGGGGTTGGCAGCAGGGTATTGTGGCCTATCGCACGTTTTCACAGGTCAGGTGTAGCAGAAGCCCCAGCCAGGTGACAATACGTGGTTGTTGACACAGCGTCATCTTTGCCAGTTGAATGGACCACCGTAGTGGCACAGCCCAGGGTGGGTAGTTACGTGACACGTGTCACGTCGGGGGCTTGACATTAACCCCTGAATGTACCCATGGCAAAATGGGATAACTTTTCTGCCATTATGCCCTCATTCATGCACAGTGGTAACAGCAAACTGTGCCTTACTTTTAATGAGTCTTTGGTTCAAACTTAAAATGATCAATTTCGGGCGTTCTAGGAACGAAAGGGGGGGGCGGTGTTGTCCCCATGATTACGACCCACGACCACTCTGCAATGCTTTTTCAGTACGGTCGTTGTGAATGAGTCATATAATGATTGATGTTGTATATGAAATGCGCCACACACGGTGGTGTTATACTACAAGGGTCATAGCAGCTTAACCCTGACTCGGAAGCGGACATTGATAATAAAGTGCTGCTCAGACAGAGCTTCACCATCCCCACACACCGTGGCGTTACACTATGTGCTCGAGAAGCCTAACTCTCTCTCGGACCCTGCAGTCAACTGCTGCCCAGAGAACTCTACACATCCACACTGACCTCGCCGCCGTTGTCCCTCGTAGGATTTCCCATATAACCACGTTTAAAACCAACAACAAAAACACAGTGCTTTAAAGACAGTCGGTTGCTATTGGTTACGAGGGTCTTTTGAAAGAACACAGCAATCAGCCTCTCTGTGAAATGTCACCGGAACAACATGAATGCATTCATTGCAGATTTCATGGAATGAAGGTTGAGTGCGGAGGAGGATTTGATTTCATTGAGGCGCCGCTGCAGATCTGTGACAACAAAGAATGGCTGCACGGAAATATTTTATTCCTTTCCATTTTCAACACATTGCTTTCAACGTGTTAAAATTCGATTTTCACTTACATTCTTTGTGCTGCAAAGCCATAAGCGAAATAGTGTTTTAGTATAGCTGGCAATGTATGGCTTTTCGCACATGTATGGCTCTTTCTCCCTCTCCCTCCAAAAACAGTTCTTAAGAGGATGTGGTCACAACCTCATCATGGGGCCCTCCATTCTCTGCCGTACCCTGAATGTGAACGTTATTGCACGCTCAAGAATTGTTTTCAGAAGTCCACGATAAATGCATATGTGCAAAAATGAAATCCCCCAGTCACGGTGCAATTACTCTACCACACACCGCACGGCCGCCACCACAACCTAAAGAACCCTACGGTTGGCAACGGTGGTCCTGATACTAAATGATAACAGCAGTGCAGGGTCTGGTTACCACGCCCAGGGGTGAGCCCCAGCGCCTGGCTCTGGGAGAGGGGCGCTGAGGGGCCTGACGCTAACCACCGCTGGCCTCTGGACGCCTCTGCTGCGTCCACCTCCACCACCACCACCACCACCTCCTCCTCCACCACCTCCACCACCACCTCCTCCTCCTCTACCACCTCCTCCTCCTCCACCACCTCCACCTCCTCCACCTCCTCCACCACCTCCACCACCTCCTCCACCACCACCACCTCCACCACCACCTCCACCTCCTCCACCTCCACCTCCACCTCCTCCTCCTCCTCCACCTCCACCTCCACCTCCTCCTCCTCCACCACCTCCACCTCCTCCACCTCCACCTCCTCCACCTCCACCTCCTCCTCCTCCACCTCCACCTCCACCACCTCCTCCACCACCTCCACCACCTCCACCTCCTCCTCCTCCACCTCCACCTCCTCCACATCCACCACCTCCTCCACCACCTCCTCCTCCTCCTCCACCTCCGACTCCTCCACCTCCACCACTTCCTCCTCCTCCTCCTCCACCTCCACCACCACCTCCTCCTCCTCCACCACCTCCTACTCCACCTCCTCCACCTCAACCACCTCCACCTCCACCTCCTCCACCTCCACCTCCACCTCCTCCACCTCCACCTCCTCCTTCTCCTCCTCTGCTGGGGTCCTTTCCGAACACTGGAAGCCCCAATTAGCCCCCTGCGGTTCTTACGGGCCCCATCGCCCACCCAAGCAAATTGCTGTTTCATTTCCGGGGGGCACACTCTGTGTGCTGGAGCCCAATCCAATACACAGCGATTGGGGAGAGCGATCGTGGCGTTATGGTCAGCTGTCACCGCTGTGCGGTGCCACTGCTATTCACTGGCAACCGATTATTTACCGTTTATTTACTTGAGAAAGTTACTTAAAAGTTCAAAGTAGTTATAAAACATAGAACAAAACAAGTTTTATAACTAAACGGCTACCTCAACTAGATAAAACAGTCTGTCGCTACATGACTCTTATGTATGACTCGTATGTCGAGTTCTGAAATCTGTCAAGTGTTCAGTGGAAACATTATTTGTTCAAGTGGGACCAGTTGAATGCAATAACCTTGACACATGGGGGAGTATACAAAAAGTATGTACAGAGTGGGCTTATTGTTGACACCCACGCAGCGCAATGAATTAAACATGTTTTAAAGGTAATATTTACTGCCTGCCCTTATCGAAATAACGGATATTGAAAAGATACATGATGGTATTAGTACTTTAAATTCTAATATACATGTAATGTGGTGTTCCCCAGGAGGTCTTCCATCGCTTGTACATCATCTACACAGTGGGCTATTCTATCTCTCTGGGCTCCCTCATGGTGGCTGTGGGAATACTGGGATATTTCCGGTAAGTGGACTACCTTTTTAATAAGTAAAGCGCCAGTGGTGCGTTCTGCAACACAATTTTCAATGCCGGATTATATATAATACATGCAGCTTCTTTGAAATGAAGCCAATATCTGATACTTATCGTCGATGCTACAGTGATTCTAAAACATACTCTCCTATGACATGCATTTGTCACTACTGAATTCATGTTTCGTTACGTGTGGCTGAGTTGCATCTACAGAAATTGAGTTTGGCCGCGGATAACTGAAATACTACACAATTTGCTAAAATAGGATCTGGGTTGGTTTATACAACACCTAAAGGCGTATATTAACCATGTCAAAGTGTTGAGTCTGTAGTATTTAATTAACATGTCAATAAAGATTGGCGCCATGTATCCCAAAAAAATCCTTTTTTTAATGTGAGATTAGCACACAACAAAGCCACCAGATGCTGGCTTTATTTCCAATAAAAACATGATGAAGACTTAAAAGTTATTTAATCTGATACGAATAACAATGGTGTTGCAGAACTGAGCCCTGCTGTGCTGGGAGTTTACCGCTTAATGTGTGGCGTGACAATGAGGATGGAGCCTGCAGATTGGGTATCAAACGTTACTTTAACCCTTGGAGGCCTCCTGACTTTCAACAGCACACTATTATGTCTACCGTAGATTATTTTGGCTGCAGGCTGGCAGGACTGAATGCTCGATTTTCCTGACATTTTGCCGTGCGCCTGCTTTATTGTCTTCTAAACTGTCGGTTTTACTTAGAAAATGATATGATTCTTAGGAAAAAACGTTGAATTTGGCAATTGCCTAGGGAAGAAGATTACAGACCACGGTTGCGGACACATGTAAATTTTCAAAATGGGGAATAACACAACATGTCCTTCCCTTTCCTTTCCTATTCACCTAAATTACCATCTTCCTAAGAAGTTTTTATGGTTTTTCTACATCTGAAAAAGCGCTATACAAATAGATATAATAATTATTATTGTTGTTTACTTCCTCTTAACAGAACTAATAGAAGACTTAGCTGTAATGACAGAAGCCAGACACAAGATTGCAGCTCTTGCATATTAAAAAGAAAGATATTTTTCGGTCCCTGCTTATTAAAGCTAGGGTAGGCAATTTGGAGATACCAGCATGAGTAAGTTACATTTAAAAAATGTATCCAACAGGAGAAGTCCCATCCCTCCCTTCAGACCCCCCTCCTAAAAAACTGCTCAAAATAGATGACTAGCTCGCTAGCTTGCTAGGCAGACAGATGGGCCATCCAATCATTCTGTTCTGGCCGAACGACGAAAGACTTACTTATTATAAGCCTTTGACAGTCACAGATATCCAATTTTTGATTGCTGGATATAAATAGAATTTCAACAAATACGACAAAAGATGCTTTGAATAAAAAGTGACCTACCCCAGCTTTAATTCCCAGTCCCCAGTAAAATCATCGGCTGTTTTTTCGTTTTCTTTTCTGGAACGTTTTGGAGGATCAGGGGCGGCTGGCTGGGACGTGTAACGTCACACTCGGCCGGTGTTTTCACGGGCGTGAGTGTCCTGGGCCTCCAGCGCTTCTCGCATGGACCCTGGCTCTGCAACGGCACCGGGAGATCCATGTGCCAAATGAGTTTAATGTGTTATCCCGGGGGGCCTGCTGACATTCGGGGGGCACTCCGGCCCCGCCTGGCCTCCTCCGAACGTCACACTGCCGGGGAGCCGGGCTCAGAAGGGTTTCCAGGGGGATACGTCACATTAGTGGTAGCTTGTAGAGTTTTTTGTCGGTTCCTCATGGGGAATCGCTTTTCCTGCCTCCATTTGCCACCATTGTCCAGATCGATAGTTTGTCGGAAGACGGCTTATATATATATATACATATATATATATATATATATATATATATATATACATATATATATATATATATATATATATATATATATATATATATATATATATATATATATATATATATATGATTTTTTTTAGGTTTATGAGCTAGTTTGAAACTCTGAATGAAAATAACACGTATACAGCGTTATTCTGTTTCATAAATATGAATGTGAAAAAAATGTACAGTGTATCCTGGTTACACTTTACATTATGTTTACATTACGCTACAGTGTCCCGTGAGGGTCATAACTTGTAGCAGCGTGTTCTTAACATGTAAAAGCACCATGTAGTGACAGGCCATTCCATGTCGCAACTGCATTTTAAGCACTGGCTGTTTCAGTGCATATTACTTTATAATTACACTGTCACAAGGGCACTGATTTACTGTGTTCCCTTACCTGCCAATCGGTGGACAGATAAGTTTTAAGAGCATGATGCCTGGCGCTTTGAAAGTAATTGGGCCTAGATGGAGAGATATTCTGGGAGAGTTTGGACTGACTGTTACAGCACATGCTAGTCATTTCGCTTTTGCTGCTCACTTTGAGCCCAGCGATTCAATATTTGTGCCTTTCAAGCCTTTAAATCTCAAGAATGTGTTTCAGCTTTGTTCATGTGTGTGTGAAATCGCACGCATGCATGTGAGCGTGCACACAAACACATTCAAACACACCGGCATTAGAATGCCTACCGCTGACCTCGGATGCTGCTAACCAATGTAAACCGTTACATATAACTTGTATTTGCTTGACATTACTCATGTGGAGATGTTTTTCAGGAGCATGCATCATTGATGATTTGTGTGTACTTCTCCCCCACTTGGATTTCATGATTTTGTAATGATGGAAGAACCTTCACCTCCATGTCCGCCCTGCAGGCGCCTGCACTGCACCCGCAACTACATCCACATGCACCTGTTTGTGTCCTTCATGCTGAGGGCCATCAGCATCTTTGTGAAGGACGTGGTGCTGTACTCGGGCTCTGCCATGGAAGACATGGAGAGGGTCACCGTGGAGGACCTCAAGTCCATCACCGAGGCCCCGCCCGCAGATAAAACACAGTTTGTAAGTTTGACGCAGAAGAGGCGCTAATAATTAAACACCGCAACTTTGATCTCCATTTGCATTAAAGCAACAGAAACTAAAACCGTGCACAAATAAGTGCATATAAGCGTTTAAGAGAGGGATAGAGGCATGTCCTGGAATGTCAACTCATGCTGGACAGAGGGAGGGACACGGGGTAAGGTTCGCCACTGAGCGCACTCTAGGCGTCGTTAGCCGTCTGCGTTAGCGTCACAGCGTGGTCAACCTTTTCAGAGCTCGCCCTTTAATTAAATGTGACTTCCGTGTGACCTTTGTGTCAGTCCAAGTGCAGATGTTAACATTACAGTTGTTGCTCAACTATGAGGCAATTAGTATGGAATGTTGAGGCTCAATTAGGGTTACATTCTAAGCCTCTTAGCAATACAGTGGGTTGTGTTTGGATGTGTTCCTGATCCCTTTGTCATTGCAGATTGTTTGGATGAATGAGACGATTAGGGCCCCGTTGGTAGGGCCCCAGGGGAGGAAGTTTTGCCTTGATCCATCATCCGTCCGTTCACATTTATTAGTCTTGTTCTCTGGGTTGGTTCCAGGCAGCTGACTACAGCTGTGAGGAACGCAACTGCAATTTGACGCCAGCCTGTGGAGGATTCCCTTAATGCTCAATGATTTAGAACCAAATGCAAGCAAAATGGCTGAGGAGAGGGTAGATGGCCTATAGCAACACAAATCCTACTGTATTTGCAAATACACTCACAGTAGTGCACTACAAACTGCTACAAATTAGTCTAGAATGCCTAAAAAAGCTGATATTCTAATTTCCTGCCCGATGTTATCTCAGAGAGAAGAGATAGCGGGCTGACAAGTTAATGCTTATTATATTGGACATGGGGATAAAGGGCATCAAGAGGAATATAACAAAATTGCATCTTCATATTAACTGGCTTCGGAAGGCGTGAGTCAATACCGCGATTGATTAAAAACATAGATCCCTCTTCGCTTTCTGTTTCCCCCTGGTTGAGACTGAGCCTCGATAGATTTTCCCAGATATCATTGTCTGTCTGTCTGTCTGTGTGTATGTTTGTTTATCTCTTGCTCTGTGCTACAGATTGGATGCAAGGTGGTGGTGACGGTGTTTCTCTACTTCCTGGCCACTAATTACTACTGGATCCTCGTGGAGGGCCTGTACCTCCACAGCCTTATCTTCATGACCTTCTTCTCAGACAGGAAGTATCTGTGGGGATTCACTCTTATTGGCTGGGGTGAGTTGTTGGGTCAAATTGCTCAATCACCACGGTGATCCGCGGTGCATTGCATGGAGGACTTGATTACTTTGGATTGCGTCAATCTCTCTTTTCTTATGCACTTGGCATTACAGCTTATGCAGTGTGAAAACTGTACGTCTTCGTATGGTTTTTGTACGCAGAACCTACAACAAAAATAACAAGAAACACATCAGGATAAACCCAATTCCCAGAAATGCTGTGGCACATTGCTTTGAATAAACAATGAGCAATGAAGTGATGGGCCTTACAGCCCCTGCATTGTACACACTGTGCATATTTGTCAACAGAGCACAGCGCATACAATGTGGATGCTGTGATACCAAATTTCCTTCTCTTGTTTCCTGATCTAAGATCACTCTTTCCTTTTCCCCAGGTCTCTTGTCGTGTCTTGTCGTATGCGTTGCAACACACTCTTAGGGTTTGAATGGCCGACCGGCTCTTGATTTTCCTTTCGATTGCTGTGTTTCTCTTAGGGGTGCCTGCCATGTTTGTGACGGTGTGGGCGAGTGTAAGAGCCACCCTTGCCGACACAGAGTAAGTCATCCTGGTCCTTACTTTGACCTCAGCATGCACCGCAGGTAGTGTCACGATCAGATGGACAAAGTACCCAATGGGCTCAATAGTGAACGATAGGGTTGACCCGACGCACAAGGTGCAGCAGACGCATGGAATGAGCCCAGGATTTGTAGTGATCCCACACCAGGTGAGGTGGTTTCTGAAGAGAAGAGAAAAGGATTGATTTGTCAAACATTGACTCTTTTTTTTTAATCATATGGACAACTGGGAATGATTACCATTTTCCGCATGGGAACCTTAAAGGGAATAAAGTGTCATCCCTGGTGTCTCTCTCTGGCTTTAAAAAGTGAAGACCGAACGGCTTTGGTCTTCACATATTGGACTTAACATATTGATGTTAAGCCAACGGCTTAACATCTATATATATATATTTTCTCTATTAAGGTAGAAGCGAATCCGTTATGGTGCATAACTCAAAACCATTTTCTTTATTTATTATATTTATTATGGCCAGATTTTAGATCTTATTTCGAGAAACACTCATGCATTCCAAATGACACAGAATGATGATTTCTTTATTCTATTTCCGCAGCCAATCACACACACACACAAACAAACACACACACACACACACACATACATAACCAGTGATGTTCGTTCTTGCAGGTGCTGGGATCTAAGTGCAGGCAACCTGACAGGGATCTTTCAGATTCCTATCCTAACTGCCATTGTGGTAAGCATGCACTTCATGTTGTAGTCTCTCTCTCACTCTCGCTCTCTTGCTGAGTTAGCTGTAGCCCCCAGCTGCACATGTGACTAATTTGCTCTAAGCCTGTGATACATGATGCTGTGTGTAATCTACGGGTGATAATGTGTCGTAATGTATGTAATTATGTGGATACTTTCTCCCTTCCAGGTCAATTTTGTTTTATTTCTGAACATAATCAGAGTCTTGGCGACTAAACTGCGAGAGACGAATGCAGGGAGATGTGACACGCGCCAGCAGTACAGGTAGACCCCTTCCGCTATGTTAATAGCAACCCAGTCTTCCTGTGTGTTGGGACACAATTCTGACCCACGCTGTTGAATTATTCATTTCATTTCATGTGACAAACCTAGAGCCCAGGAAGCATTATAAAATATGAATATATTTGACCTTTTTGGTGTCATGCAATAAATTACAGATTTACAGACAGGACACCGTCAATACTAAGCTGTCATCATGGACACAACTCAAGAAGTTGTGGTTATTATTTTAGCAATTATATCGGAATGTAACTTTATGGATTATGGCATGGATTGTTTCTGGGGACGATGGTGCTATTTTTAACCACATTGGCAGGGTAATGTATTACTGGGTGGGAAGTGGGAAGTTAGTGAAATTAAAGTGTTTGCTTCTTTGTTTTTTTCTTTGTTTTTTACAGGAAATTGTTAAAGTCCACCTTGGTTCTGATGCCGTTGTTCGGTGTACACTACATTGTGTTCATGGCCATGCCGTACACTGACGTCTCTGGGATTCCTTGGCAGATCCAGATGCACTATGAGCTGCTGTTCAACTCCTTCCAGGCAAGGCAGCTAGCTTGACTCATGGGCTGTGGTGGCTGTTGGTTGTCCCCATCTTGTGGCTGTCGTGTTTGTTCAGTGATTCACAGCCTATTCAGACTGACTTGCAAAAAGCTTGCCCGCAAACCGCAAACCTATTTTGTTTGACTGGTAACCAGGGGTGACCGTGGTTAACCGCGAGCACCCGCACACTTTAGATCATCCCGTGTTTCACCAGGGATACCACTGGTACCAAAGACAATGTATCTTTATAAAATGTGTATTCCGTCCATCAGCACACAATAGCGACTAACTTTCAGTTAAAAGACGGGACAGCCCCGGTGTGGATCCTGCTGTATAGCAATAGCAACTCACGCTAAACTTACAGTCATATTATAAAACGGAAGGGCCCGTATTTGACGTGTTGTCGTGCAAAGGTCTAAAGTTGAGTCACCTTTTTTTTTCCTTTTTCAGGGATTCTTTGTTGCAATCATCTATTGCTTTTGCAACGGGGAGGTAAGGAATTCCTCTTTTTTCATGAATTTCTAAAGTCTCTGTTCACCTGATTCGTCTCAGCCCCTTTCATCAAAGGCACTTTGTCCTGACTCAGAGTGTCTCCTTGTAGGTGCAGGCCGAGATCAAGAAGGCTTGGAACCGCCGCACCCTGGCGCTGGACTTCAAGAGGAAGGCGCGCAGCGGCAGCAACACGTACAGCTACGGGCCCATGGTGTCGCACACCAGTGTCACCAACGTCACGGCCCGGGGGCCCCTGGCTCTGCACCTCACCACCAGGCTGGGCCCCGTGCCCGTCAATGGCCACCGGACCCTGCCGGGCTACGTGAAGAACGGCTCGGTGTCGGAGAACTCCCTGCCCTCCTCGGCCCAGGAGCTCCACATCCCGGAGGAGGAGGCTGGCAGCGAGGCGCGGCCCAGTGAGGAGGAGAAGAAGCCCGCTCCCCTGGTGGAGGAGGAGAGGGAGACGGTCATGTGACCACCTCCTCCTGCTGCTCCTCCTCCTCCTCCTCCTCCTCCTCCTCCTTCTCCTCCTCCGGTCGAGTTTCCAGTCACCGGTTGGTGAGAAAAAGACCTTCACAAAAAAAGCGATCCAACCTGAACAAACATTGGCTGGTCTTGTGTTCTCGGGGGTTTGGGGAGAGGAGGACTGCCACCTGGCCACTGACAGCTCCATTTGCTTTCCATATTTGTCGTTATTTGTCATGGCGTCCTGTGAAAGAGAGCCAGGACATTATGGATGACTAACCAAGCCTCAGACAAACGTGGGTATCACTGTATTCTGGGGACAGCAACAGCCCTCTGTCTGTATTGGCATGGAAACCTTCCTCGCACCTGCCACGGCGAATGTGTGAAGACTCTGCAAAAGAGACGCCGATCGCTTATTACCTTTTCCAATGCATCACCGTTCAGACTTCACAGTTTGTTTTTGTTTTTTTCATCCTTTTTTGTTGACACAAGGATTTAATTCCCCTCACTTTGGCCGACCAAGTAGACGTGAGTCAACAATTACTTGGCAGAAAGGCTTTTAAATCCCATTTGTACATTAAAGTTGATCTGGAGTCTGCCGACCGATGGCGAAGGCGTTTTGTCCATTTTGTTATCATGAGGGAGAGGAACTACATTAACCGACGTCTATACTCAGTTTAAGCTCCTTGGAATGGAATGTCATGCAATGACCTAAACCCAGGATGTGCTTCTATGTAAACACGAAGGTACTCAGGTTGTTAGAATCCCTTTTGTGTTAGTTTTTTTTTGCACAGAAGTCTTAAAGTTGTGTTAGTCAGCATTTCTTTGCTAATTATTGTCTTATTTAAGGCCTTGAGCATTTCCACAAAAAACAAGTCTGCAAATTATGTTTTTATATGGGGTTTCATAGTATTTAAGTAATTAGTCATTGTATATTTTCAAGGTGTAAGTATATCAGTATTTAACACCAACCTAGGAATATATCGGTCAGTGCCAGGGCAATGGAACGGTTGTATGTACGTACGTCTTAGAGCCAATTTCTCTCAATACTTTCATAGGGAACCAAATAACTAGAGGAAATTGTTTTTTTTTTCTCCTTCTCCTCAATGGAATGTTAATCAAATGTGGATTCCTAAGAACTCCAAATACCTTTTGGAATTCCAAGACCTATATCTTCTGTGGCTAGGAAGGAAAGCAAGAAATGAACTAGCATGCCTGAGGTATCATATATATAGTACAGTGTTATGCTGCTTGTATTTTGTAAATATAATGTATACATTTAAATAGAAGTCACAATGTTTACAAAGATCTAAAAGCCGTTGTGTTTGTGAGCTAAAAGTGGTGTGTTTTATCAATCTGTTATCAAGCTAAATAAGTGTACATAAGTTGAAGAAAAGTTTTTGGTGTTGCCGAATGTTCCAAACTGTACATAATCCACAATACAAAAATGTGTGAATATTTTTAGAGGAGAGGGTTATTAAAACATTTAGCTGAATATCTGCAAAATAATAGTTCTTTCCTCTCTTACTTATCTGAATTACATTCATGCCAGTACTGTACAGATGGTAATCAATAAAATGCCTTTGTATTCCAAAACTCACTGCTTTCCAAAACATTAGTATAAAGATGTGTAGCCTTTGACACACTTGCATACTTTGAATACTGTATTTTTCCTTCCACCTTCCATGCATATAATGTTGTTTCCCCTAATCTGTGTCTTTGTCTTGCAATTAATTGTTACATGGCCCAGTCTTAAATTGTTATGTGTTGTGTATTTTTTATTTGTAACAATGAGTGTGGGTGTTTTGTAAATGTGTTTACAGTTTAAGGAGCATTATCACTTTTACCAAAGAAAGTTACTACCTTTATTCAGTGTTATTTACAGTGCCCCAATTTTTAATGTCTTAAAAGTTGTTAGGTAACAATATTGTCACTTGAGAAGAAAATGTGTTAATATGAAATAGAACCCCCCCCCCCCAAAAAAAAAGCATTTTATTAATGGGTTTTGATGTCATCCTGATCACTGACAAGTTAGTGTAACTTTGATTTGGTTCTGCTATACGAGGACAACCGTTGCTTGGCACAAACTATAATCTTGGTCTTTCTGCTTCTTGTTTGCATGACACGGGGAAAGAAAGGACGTTTCCTCTCACTTTTATTCACACTTTTGTTTGCCTGAAGCCGAGGGTGTCACTGTTAGAAGAAGCCAGCCGTTCAGCCTTTCATGGTGACAGTTTGTTGTGTCCACTATGACCCTTCTGCTGGCCTCCCCCTGACTCCGCTACTGTTTCTATTTTGGTTCTCACCCATTGGCTATTGGTCCACATGGTAAAGTCGACTAAAGCCCATTGTGCGCTTGGCTCACAATCTGCTGTGATGGGAAATAAGATGTGACTGCCTATCATGGGAGCATCAAATAAACCATGAGTCTTAAGATGGCAAAATCCATTATGAGGAAACTTCCTTATTCAGCTTTTTAGCGTCTTGAAGGTCTCTAACGTGAACTTAGAGGTCTTTGCAAGTGATTAAGATGTATGAGGAGTAAGGAAACCAGATTTGTAGCTATTGCTGCTTGCTAGTGCTCATGTGTAGATACTATTCTCCTGGTCTATGGGGGCTGAGGCTGTGGCAGGTCATATGCGTCTATGGTCAGAGTTGGCAAGGTTACACACCCCAGACGAATCTTAAATCTTATGTAAAAATAAAAACGAGACAAAATGACAGTAAACCGTACATTCAACCCTTGTTATTCTTTAGAAAGGAAAAAACATTTTAAATGAAGCACTTTAATGAACTACAATACAGTATTTTGTTTTCGATTGTACTTTGTAAATTGATTGTGTTTTGGATTCAAGTGTATAACAGGGCAAATTGTCATAGAGCTAAGGTTAAAGCAATTGTTTTCAAATACCTCTCATAGAATAAAAAGTTGATTTTCTTTATTTATATCATACTAAAATATATATATATATATATACATTCATTGTTCATAAATATGATTTTGCTTCTGATATGTGGAGAATGTTTGCAAGAGACCATTGCTTGTTTTGTAGTCGATTGTTATTCAGGCAAGTTAATACATGTACATTTGGAATCAAACAAAATGGTGTTTGCTGTTTGTGTATTGAAAATAGCACAATAAATATATAAATTTTACTGTATTGCTCTCTTGTTTACTTATAAAACATGCCTTGGTGGGAAATATAACAAAGTTGCAGACACAAGACGCAATTCATCAATAGAACAACATCTTAAAAAAAATGGAGATCCTTTTTATTTGTTTTAATTAACAGTATGTACAAAACATAAAAAGCATCCGAAAGTAGGCCTACCCAACATTGGATAATATGAGGTTTGTTTACTCGTGTTTCCTTTCGCAGCATTGCCAGCTTTTGTCCGTAGAAAATTAGAGACTGTCCATAGAAAATAAGAGTCTTTGTTCTCCATTTAAATCCTGTCAGCAGGTCACTTTTTAGCACCTCCTTTCTTGGCTCCGCCCTTGGCCCCGCCCTTACCTCCTTCCTTGTCTCCCTTTTCTCCTTTGGCCCCTCCTTTCTTGGATCCACCCTTCTCAGCCTCCTCTCCGTCCTCCTCGTCCTCTGCCTTCTTCTTCTTCTTCTTCTTCTTCTTCCCTTCTTCCTCTGAATCCTCCTTCTCTTCCTTCTCCTCCTTCCCTTCCTTTCCTTCCTTCCCTTCCTTTCCTTTCTTGTTCTTCTTCCCTTCCTTGCCGTCCACCTTGCCGGCCACCGTCTCCACCTCCTCCTCCGCCACCTTCGCAGCTGCGACCGAAAGAAAAAGAGCAAGGTTGAAGAAGGAGAAAGAAAACGCTTCAATCTCTTCACAAAAACACCAAACACACACCTGGTACCACGGCAGCCCCCCCTTATTCACCCCACCCTATCTGCCACAGCAAGCCAGGCCAGCGGGAAAAAGGGAGAAGGCATCTAGGAGAGGAAGGCTTAAGTAGGTCATGTTCTAACGGAGGCAGAGAGGTCTCTATGGGTCCTAATCAACATGGTCTGTTTGTTCTTCTAATAGGATTGTAATGAGCGCCTAATGACGAGACATGCAACTCGGTATGTCCAGCAGACTCAGAGGCATCCCAGGCGGCTGGTTCACTCTGCGCTATATTGAAATATGGATGTGGAGCCACGTCACGCAGTATCAGCCTGAAGGAAAGCAGTCTGACAAGTTTGGGTGTGTATTATGGCATATCGAAAAGGTATGTCCATATTCCACTTTGGGAAAACTATATAATTTCAATAATTGCACCAAGAATATTGCATAACTTGTGCTAAGATTTGTCTTTAGATTTCTAGAGACACAACCAGGTATTTCCTTCTAACCAGGTAACAGGTTAAAATAAATATGGCATATGTTGTCTGTTTAAAAGCATAAAGCATACATAAAGCATAGTATATGCCATTGCTTTGGATTAAGTAATCAGCATATGACTCATGTTGTAATTTCATAGACTGGAAAGAGCAAGAAAGGTATAGAGAGTTAGGGGGGAGACTAACACTGGTGTCTCTTTACACACCGCCGACATTTGCTCAAGAAAATATGACTCAGTGGTCACGTTTTTCCGACATTCTCAGGGTAAATATCCTACGGTATCGGTCAACAGGAGCCACGGAAATACATGTGAAAAAAATGACAGTGTCTTCTATAAATGCCTTGCTTGTTGTAATGCTATCCATGTCCATGAAAACCTGCATACCAATTAATTCATATATTCCCCATTTTACAGCAAGTTCAGCAGCCCTTACTCTCTGTGTAATTGGTTAGCTTTAAAGCTGTGGATCAATGAGGGAAATATTAAGTTCTGCACCCTCTGCCCACGGAAAATGTGACAGTGTGAGAACAAAAAAGACTATAATTCTGTTTGTATATATATATATATATATATATATATATATATATATATACACACATAGATCATCTATCATCGTATTCACACAATTGGTATAGGTCGGAGGGGGAAAGGCCTGAAACACAGCATGAAACCCCTTCCAGCAATTATATTAGCACTGTTGGGTTTGCTGTTGATAACACCTCTTATTCTTGACATTGGCGTGGATACCCATGCTATTCTCTGCCATCATAGTGAGGGAGAGAGGAACGCTAAAGCCCATTTTGAGCTAGTGAGAGTCACTCACAACCTTATTACGTTAGCTGTCACCCACAGATAGGATTCCTTCCCCTTTTTCCTTCCCTTCGTCTCCCTTTATCTCTCTCTGGTGTATTATGATGTGTGTGAGTGTGTGTGCGTGCATGTGTATGTGTGTGTTTCGGGGAGCTAGTGAGGTGCAGGTGTTGAGATGTGATAGAAAGATATAACCTGTCTGCTTTAACAAAGACTTTTCAGCCGTGGTTACTGCAGAGCCACGGTCAAGGCAAAGGAGTGATTGCTGCCTGTTGGATTGGATGTTTTTGAAAAAATCCATACAGGATTTAGCTTGATTTGTTATATGTATCTATTCATTTATTTATTCCTCAACAGGTGCAAATGCTGCACGGCAGATATTTGTGAGTCAAAGCATGAGTGATATTTATGTGGTGATGATTAGAGAACCAGTGACGAATGGTTTAATTATTTAAAATAAACTCCATGACTTTCTCACTATTTTAATTTGAACCTTGGCATGCCACAGATGAGGTTTTAGGTCATCACAGTTTGACACAAATGGTAATTTCCTTTCTGTTAACAAACATTTGGGGGCCTGCTAAATACAAATTGCATGCGCATTTGTATTTATTCCCTAGCAGGCATAGTAATAATAATAATAATAATAATAATAATAATAATAATAGTAATAATAATAATAATAGAGTGCATTGAGTTCCATTCCAGGGAGAAGTGATTGTGTATCCGTTCATCCTGTCACTCTGTAATGGCAGCAGCTCATATTAAAAACATGTTATCCCCTCCACATGGGTGATTACATTTATGGAACGGACAAGGATTTAGCCAAACGCATCAGATTATCCCTCGATAAAGTACGAGGTGAATGACTCCCTCACTGTGCTCTATTAGGCCTCTCTGTTATTATGGGATATTATTATCATAGAAAGCGATTATATGGTTTTATGTATGTACACACATATTTAAATATAACTCAGGGTTCACCGACTTCAACTCACTATTAACTTTTCATTCCTGTGTGAGAAACACATTGGTCATGACTAGGCAAATAAATACTTTCATGAAGAAGGCTTTCTGTGTCTTTGTGCGTCATAATCTGTCAACGACAGACCAAAGCTGTCAGCCCACATCCGTCACAATATTTGACCTTTGAAAACCTCCAAAAAGGATCCAAATGTATAACAAAGAGAAGGAAGATGATTAGACCTAAATATCTTTTCTGTAAAGTTGGTGTCGGCCAGATGAAAATAATAAGTATAAATAATAAGTTATACTACAATTAATCTTTATTCAACGTGAAGAAGCAAAGACCACAAATAGAGAAGAAGACAGAGAAACTGACAGACAATCACACAGAAAACAGAAGTGAAATAAGACAGGCATCATACACAACACGTAACATATCTAAGTCTAAATAATGTACAATCAGGACACGAAGTTCCGCAACGATTAATTTAACGATTAAATTTAATTTTAGACTACTAAGACCACAATGTGCATGATCTCTCACAGCAGCCTCTATGCACACGAACCGGTGCTAAGAGGATTACAATAAAAAAAGGACCATCTTCTAACATAATGGCATGCAATAATAGGCACAGCTGCACTCACATACATATTTCCGGGCAAAAGAGAAAATGATTTTTCGCAAAGTTTCTATATAAAGCACTAAGTGGTGCATAAATATCATGAGCCTGACAACTGTCTGACTAAGGGGCGTGGATGTCTCTCTGTTCCCTTCTCCAGGTGGAGGGAGCACCCCAGCGGTCGCATTAGTAACACAAAAGAGGCACAGAGAAGACACCCAACATACACACTTTGCTTTCAACGCATTCCTCAATCTAAAGGCGGCATGGGGGCCTACAGTCTAAATCAACGCCAGAAGGAAGAGGCTGAGGTAGAGGAGGAGGAGGAGGAGGAGAAGCAAGAAGGGAGAAGAGAAGGGAGGAAGAGGAGGAGGCGGAGAAGGGAGGAGGATGAGGAGGAATAGTAAGGAGGAGGAGGAGAAGGGCGGAAAAGGAGAAGGGAGGAGCAGGAGGAGACGGAGGAGGGAGGAGGATAAGGAGGGGGAGGAACAATAAGGAGGTGGAGGAGAAGGGAGGAAATGGAGAAGGGAGGAGGAGGGAAGAAGAAGATGAGGAGAATTCAGAGGAGGGAGGAGAATGAAGGAGGATGAGAAGGGAGGAGGACCAAGAAGGGCTGATGAGGAGGAGAAGAAAGGAGGTGGAGAGAGGAGAAAGGAGGAGGAGAAGGGAGTAGGAATGAGAAGGAGGAGGAGGGGGATTTAAGAATAGGAAAAGGGAGGAAGAGGAGGAGGAGTATAAGGGAAGAGGAAGGATGAGGGGGTAGGAGGTAGATCAGGCTGTCTCTGGCAAATCGAGTGGAGTGTTGTTCTCCTCCTCCTCTCTGACAACTGGAAGATCGCTGCTTTCAGTGCTCTGAAGCTGGACCTGCTCAGAGACCGTCTGCACGCTGGCCAAAGACTCCGCTAGAGGACGGGGAGAGGGGAGAGGAGGAGGAGGAGGGAATTGAAGAGAGGCCGGGGAGAGGAGAGGAAGGACGAAAAAAGAGAATAGAGATAGGAAGCGGAGAGGAGAGGGAAAGGGAAATGGAGAAGATGAGAGAAAAGGTTGAAAGAAGGAAAGAGAAGCAGAGAGTTTCAAAGAGGAGAGGAAGAGGTGGGAAAGGAAGCAGGAGGAGAAGGAAGAAAAATAGAGAAGGGAAGGACATAACAGGCCATAGGTATGAAAGAGATGAGGGGAGGAAGGAAGAGGAGAAGAAAAGAGTGTTAAACAGAAAAATAAGTAGTAAAGTAGTTAAACAGGAAAACTAAAGCAAGAGAGAAGGGAGTGATGAACACGTTCTGCTATTGGTAGACAGCCGCCTGCGAAGCAACAGGGTCACCGGTTGCAATATTCGAGGCAACATGTGAAGGAGAATCCAGAAGCACTTACACCCTGGGATCTCGGTCAGTTCGCTGAGCGGTGGGACGGTCTCCAGTGTGTCGGCGTAGGACTTAGCAGCAAGTCTCTGGGCGTTGCGCGCCTCGATTTCCTTCTTGGTCCTGGGGATTCGGCATTTGAAGATGCAGCATAACGTGATAACTGAGGTAGAAAGGAGCAGAATATAGACAGCAGGAGAAAGGGGTCAGAATCCATAATTTCTCTGGAATACATGGATTCTCACGTTCCTGCGGTCACGCTGTAGAAACATCAATAGAAAAAAAAGACAATGTCCAATAATTGGATTTTGGAGACAGCAATCAGGTCATTTAAAACAGACTTAAACACGTTATGTCGTCATTGCAAAAAAGGTTTTTATTTTAACCACATAAATAAACATCAATACAAAATCAATTTATAATGCAATCACAAACATAGACTGTGTTTATTCTGCACACGTTTTTCTCACGTGTTGTTTTTGGTTTTTTCTTAAACCCAAAACAATTAAGATGCAGAAGCTATGGCATTCAGTCATTGTTATCTATTTTACCCTGATGTTATGGATGCACTTATGATACAGTAGTGATTCATATCTGAATCACTGGCTCCCTAAATTATAGTGTTGCCCTTGTGAAACTATAACATATATTTATATTACAATGTTAAGACTTGACTTGCTGGTCATTGTTGGATCACTATATATATATATATATATATATATATACATATAAAGTTAGAACTGCACTGCTTTGTACCCTAATGTGCTTGTCTTTGGAGAGAACCCGGGCCCCCAGAGCAAGACCCTGGTCTATATACTCGGTAGAAGAACCCGCCTAATGCACTCAGGCCCGGGTGGATTTGAACCCATAACCTCCTTGCGGTGAGTGAACTGACCAAACTACTGACCTACTTAGTCATTCAGCGGATACCATCGATGCAACTAATGAGGAGTGAGGCATTTTGGGAATGGACGCATGTGAACGTTAGACTGCAGACGTTGGGGTTTGAACCCTGAACCTTTCAACCCGGGGTGGAACGTCCCAACCTCGACCTGCCTCCCCCTGACTAATACATGGGTTGGCAAAATACGTAAGTCACACCAGTTCATTGCGAAACTGTAATGCATCAATGTAATTTTCAAGCTAATTTTCAATGTAAATTTCAGGAAACAGTGCTTCTACTTACCAACCGTTAAACCGAACATAGAGAAGATGCCAATGACCTGCCACAGTCTCAGCCCCCAGAAGACCACCGTCTCCGAGTTGACGGGGTCGGGCTTCTTCGGGGGGTCTGTGGGTAGGAGCTGGGGGATGAAAGGAGCAGGAAGAGGTTCATTTATGCGTGTAGTCTCTTGATAAGGAACATTGCAGACCGGGTCACGCCCCACGTGTCTTTACGAATGGGAGCATTTAAGATATTCCTCGAAGGCAGTTGACTGAATATGCTGAGCACCGGTTCAAAAGGTGGCGGTGCCTTTCATGAGATAGAGTGGGTCTGAGAACCAGTCCATGACTTCAGGCTGTAAAAGAGACCTTCAGAACACTGAATAAAGGCATTTTAATGTAGCTCTCTCAATAAATCACTCATTATTGTCTTTCTCCTGTCGCCCACATCTCTATATCTTAATATCTATCACCATAGGCTTACAACACACACACATACTCAGAGAAACATTCAGGCACACACACACACACACACACACACACACACACACACACACACACACACACACACACACGTATTGACAAAAAATAGAGATTTATTGTACTATAGCTGAAATCTAAAAATACGAAGTAAAAGCAAGAACAACTATGAAAGGATATGAATATAGAATCTTTGATGTATACTACTCTATAGTATGAAAGCATGTATGTACTTGAATGCTACAGCTATTTGGTTTCGATACAATGCATTGGAAAAATCCATCCATCAGTATTGAACTATGTTTCTAAGAGAGCTAGTTTGATTTTCTTAGCTGACAGATTAATAATGATATATTGTTACGTATTTTAAACACATAAGCTACCCACACATAGCCACTAGGAAGTATGATCGAACACATAAGCTACCCACACATAGCCACTAGGAAGCATGATCGAACACATAAGCTACCCACACATAGCCACTAGGAAGTATGATCGAACACATAAGCTACCCACACATAGCCACTAGGAAGTATGATCGAACACATAAGCTGTAATTACGGTACATAGCCACTAGGAAGCAGGATCCGACATATAAGTTGCAATAACTATTCCAGCCACAGAGGGCAGCACCTTTAGACAGGTGAGGAGGGCGAAACCAATACGTCACATAGGCCACGCCTACTCGTTATTAAAGCAGGAACTGAAGCCAACGAGATCAGAAACATCCGGCAGTCCATACTAGGGAGTAAGGTACAGAGGCCTGCTGTTTGTCGCTCACACGCGTGTCCATACAATTCCCCTCCTTTTGCTTCATAGTTACCATACTGAAATACTTTAACAAATAAAGTGAGTTAAAAGCGATCCGGATTAGACTACTTTCTTTAAGAACGCAACATTAGCCTACTAGAATATCACACAGCCCTGTACATAATGATTTTAAGCATACTCAATATAGCTTTTAGGTCTACATTCGGCATTCATAACCCTGCCATGTTGAGAGGGCTCTCGAGACTTGTGGTAGTACTTGTGTAAAATCCTAAAATAACCTCAGCTAATGACTCTTTTTTTGCAACGTCTAGTTGTGGGAGTTTCAAGCACATCAACTCCCTATGATGACCAATCACTTCACGGTGAATAACAAAACAACAACCAAAAAAGCATTACTGCCAATGCTCCTACGCTTCCAAAATGTGTGCGGTGCTTGCGATATGACGTTGTGAAGTACAAGCCGTTTTATGTTTCATACATAGCGCAAAAGGCAGGAACTTTTCATTTGAGCTTGATGGGAGAAAACACCCGCTTCAGTGATCCCCAATATTCACTCACCTACATAAAACACTTGAATGCGTGATGCTCATTTAGTGAGTCATAATCATATAGAAGTCCTGTTTTGAGTGAAACCACTAAACATGTCAGCAAAATCTGTGTGTAAAGGAAGTAGCGCCACTAAACACATCATGCAAACAAGCTCCACATGCTTAGCAGTCAAAACGCACACTTTATTCCTCTAACTGGGAATAAATTATACTTTTTCTCCTCACCATGCTAGGTGTTTAACCACACTAACCAAATTAGTTTCTTCTGTCCTCCTTGTATCAATTCAATCGTTTCATAATGATTGAATTCATTCATTCTTTCGCAAACTTAGCTAGCCTAGTTTATGATATAGCAATTTAAAATACAGATTTACACTGCTTTAGAGGTTTTTGTTGTGGAAGTAGGCATTTGATTTCCCATGGCTGCATTGCAAAATAATTAACGAGAGGCTATGTTTGAAATTAGATCGACGTCTAACTTGATAACGTAAACGACCTCCGTTGTCTTTTCATGCCCTCCAACGAACGGGGGTGGCAGACAGTTTGTGTTCTGAAAACGAAAAAAATGAGCCAACACCAATTGCAAAATAATAAATATAAATATATACCCATATATATATGTATATATATATAATGCTTTAAGCACACCACCCAATGTGCTGTCAGGGTCCGATGCGTAACTAGACAAGAGCTGTGTTGCGGTGACCTCAGGGGGGCGGCCCCCACGCATATGTCGCATTGAATCATAGGAGGTCGCACGGTGGTGGCACGCTCACACGCTTTAGCACTCGCACGCGTGGTGCACATAGTTGGCTACAGGTGTGCAAAGAAAAAGAAGTAAACAAATAAAGTAGCAAATTGTATAATGTTAAGCTAATGCTAATACTATAGGGGGATTATAGGAGGATTGTTAGTTAGATCCCTGCTCCTCCTAGCTAAATGTCAAGATGTCCCTAAGCAAGATGCCTAACCCTGACTGCTCCCTGCTGCCTTCTGTGGTTGACAATGCCATCGGTAAGGAATGTGTGTTTGAATGGGTAAAGCGCTACGAGCGGCCGCTGGGGAGCAAAGCGCTAGTTAAATGCAGTTGGTACACCATTTGAAGAACATATTTATGTGCTATGGAAGTTAAGCTACCCAAATGTATAAAACCATAAGAACATCACAGAAGGACATGTCTTTGTATACATCTGTGTTTCTTTCTGCCTTGTTCAGCTTACAAATTTAGTGATTTAGTGCGTGGGTCCGCTACAGGCTACAGCCAAAGTAGTTTCTTTGGCTGTATGTAAATTCCCATTAATTAAATTTTTGAATCACCATAGCGTCAGTTATGCTATCATTACACAATGCATATGCATTTTGTGACATACAAATGAATCTGATACATCACAATCAAACAACCATTGTTCAGTTGAGGTTTATAACAGCACAATCGTTATATAATGTCCCCTATATTGTCTCAGCCATCTAAAAATGAATCCATCAAAGGCAGACATGGATACAGAGTCTATGGAACGGCTTCGTTCAGCGCAGGTGTTGTCGTGTTTTGTCGGGCCAGATCCCACTAGTTGTCATGTAATATGTTACCTGCCCTTCCCCGTACTTAGCTTGTGTCATCATCCTGATGGTTACCTCACACACACACACACACACACACACACACACACACACACACACACACACACACACACACACACACACACACACACACAGCTCAACCGACTGCTTTGCACGCTCTCAGGTTATCAAACCGACGCAAACAAAACAACAGTTTGATACTGGTCGCCCCCCCCCCCCCCCCCCCCCCCCCCCCTTTATTTATGATCCTTTTCCGCGGACCCATGCAAATGTGTCGGGTTTCATTGCGAGTGCGTTCGGTCTTTGTCGAGCCGTGCCGGGCTCGTTCAGCAATAAACACACAAACATACATTCATCATGCATGAAGCTAGACCTGCTCAAGCCATGCGGGACACCAATGGTGCCCTCCCCCCCCCCCTTTCCGCCTGCCTGTCCCCGGGGGACAGGCAGGCGAGTGACGCCCGTGCTCTTACCTCTGGGTCGGGGATCTGGGACAGCACGGAGGACCAGCAGTGAGCCAGCAGCAGCGCTCCCCAGCCCAGCAGCACCAGCTGGCGGAGACGCCCAGGCCGATGCCCCGCCATCCTTCTCCCTTGTTCCTTTCGTCAACCCCCTTCCCCCCCCCCCCCCCACCCCCACCCTCACACTTATTATCCTGCCACCAGGACCCTGCTCCAACCCCCCCCCCCCGCCTTCTTTCGCTCTCTCTCTGCTGGGCCGATGACGCCGCGTCCTGCCAGACAGCACCACAATGGCCTCCGCGGGTGATTGAGGGTTATTACGGCTGCGCTGACTGCTCCCTATCACTGAGCCCAGTTACGCTCCCCGCCGCTCCGCTGCTCTGGCTCCTGTGCCTCGCTCTGCCCTCCCTCCGATCAGCCAGCGAGGAGGACATGGTGGTGTGTGGGAGCCGCGCAAGCAGCCAAACGGGAACTCTTTCTAGTCGAGGGCAGCTGATAGAAAGGCTTCACTATACCAGAGTCCAGCTCGCTCGCTCGCTCGCAGGGGACATTAATTAGTTAGGAGTCCTGGTGTGGTTTACCGATGAGCCTTCCTGCTAGGAACAGGCGGTGTACATAGGATGGGGGGATGGGCAGTGTGGTCACTTAAGGGTCAGCTTCTCAATAGGTGTGGCTTCAAAGCTTTGAAATGACATCTGTTTGGCATTGATGTGACCTGGTATTCAAATATTATACATAAGTGGAGGAAGAAACACTTTTGGTTACAGCCTTGGCTTGTAATATTGTAAATATTTGATCATAATAATAATAATGACATATAGTCTTGAGAGCAATCTTTATCGACCTAGTGACCCATGAAATTGGCAGTTGGAAAGGTTGCACACGTTGGATTCGATGACTTTTGGGAAATGCTGGCCTTGCTCGACTATGCTGAGGTTTTAGTATTTCAACGAGATACAGGAATAGAGTCTCTACTACTCTCTAGTCTGTAGTAACGAAAAACGGGAGCCAGGGGATTTTTGTACAGGGAAAAATATTGATTAGTTGCTGGCTGCAGAAAAGAATGCAATGCGATTATTCATGTTAATGCATCTTTGGTTAGGAAACAGATGATATGAACTGTCTAGGATCAATATCCATCTGCACAAAAATAATGATGGCTGACAATGGTGTATTTTGCACAATGTTACCATCGTGCTCATAGCATCAGCCCCTTTTTAAGGTTACATGAAAACATGCATTGAAATGTGGCAAATGTCAGGTGAAACGTGTGACCGTAATGTTTTGTCAAAATTGGGACTCTCTCAATAGCAAAGAATATGCGTTTAAAATTCTCTTCCTCTGGGCTTCTTCTGAAGTCAATCGGCTTTGACCGAAGGAAACACACACTCAGGGACAAAGTCAAGTCAAACCCCATCCCTTAATCCCAATTGTAGAAAGGAGCTCAGCAAAGGCCGGTTTCTTCTCCCTTTAGTTCCTTTGAAGCAAGCCTTCTTATCGATATGCATGAAGCACAGACTTCTTAAAAGGACTGACAAGACATCTTTCTAATAGGTTAGCCAGCAGATAATAGACTATTTTATTTTTAGCACTGCCTTTTGATTAAATTTGAAGGCTATCAACCTTTGAGGATGTGGCCTGATTATCATAGGCCCAAACCCAAAATGAGCCCTGAGGACTAAGTACTAAGGACTCACAGGCCCAATCCCAATGTCCGGACTCAAGGACTCACAGACTTTATTGCGCGTTCTCGCGAAATTATTAAGGCTTTAGAGCTGTCCCAATGTCGAATTCCAAAGGGCGTGAGGGTTTGAGTCCACACTTATCGAGCCCTTTCCGTGAGTCTGCATCAGTGCAGACTTCGCCTAAGGAAATTACCCACAGTTCAAAGTGTTGTGACATTTACCGCGTAGACCATAGGGAAATCCGGACATTAGGAAGGTAAACAACAAGACGACCCTACTGTCAATGCACGATCAGATGGGAATTTCAGCCTTATTTTAATGAGCCGATCATTTGGATCAGCTCACCAACAAGAGCCGGCTTTTTTGCTCCCAAACGGCTATTCATATTACTACTTATACCTTTATAATTCAGCCAAATGTAGCCCAATCTGATTTATGCTTAGTACGTGTAGGCCAATAATCACCTAAAGTATTCAATACATCCTTTATACTGAAGTATTCAAAAGTAAAAAATATATTTTCTAATATCAATAAATTGCTGTAGCCGATTGTTTTCATTGCATTTACAAAATAAAAAAAAAAATGAAAAAAATGAGAATTCCCAAACCGGCAAGTGTCAGCAACATCTTTGTCATTAAACGTTGCCAAGGTTACATGTGCTCTTGTGAAGTGCTGTCCCAATCCCATATATACCTATCTGAGGCCATGTGGCCTCACACTCGCTCACTTGGCACCTGAGATCCGTGAGTCCTTAGTCCTCAGGGCTCACTTTGGTATTGGGCCACGGACTTAATTGATCTCAGGTGCTAAGTGAGTGAGTGTGTGAGGCCACATGGGCTCCGATAGGTATATATGGGTTTGGAACAGCACTTCACGAGAGCACATGTTACCTTGACAACGTTTAATGAGAAAGATGTTGCTGACACTTTGTTGCTGCTGGAATTTTTGGGAATTCTCATTTAGACTTTTTTGTTTTTTTTGTAAATGCAATGAAAACAATCGGCTACAGAAATTTATTGATATTAGAAAATATAATTTTTACTTTTGAATACTTCAGTATAAAGGATGTATTGAATAATTTAGGTGATTATTGGCCTACACATACTAATCATAAGTCAGAACGGGCTACATTTGGCTACAAAAGGCACAAGTAGTAATATGTTTGGGAGCCAAAAGAGATGACTCTTGTTGGTGAGCTGATCCAAATGATCCGGCACACTAAAAAAAAGGCAGAAATTCCCATCTGGTCGCGCATTGACAGTAGCGTTGTCTTGTTGTTTACCGTCCTAATTTCTGGATTTCCCTATGGTCTCCGCGGTAAACGTCACAACGCTTTGAACTGTGGGTAATTCCCTTAGGTGAAGTCTGCAGTGCACTGATGCGGACTGATGCGGACTCACGGAAAGGCCTCGCTAAGTGTGGACTCAAACCCTCACGACATTTGGAATTCGACATTGGGACATCCCTAAAGCCTTAATAATTTCGCGAGAACGCGCATCAAAGTCCGTGAGTTCGGACATTGGGATTGGGTCACATAGTGCCCCATTGCTGCTTATGAGTCTGAGTTGGGGTTTGGCCTGAGGGTCAAGGCGACACAAATCAAATCATAACTGTCAATACAAAACGTCAGTCTAGATAAGGATTTGATCTTTTGAAGATCAGATATAAAAGTAATGTTATCGCCAATGTGTGTTACATTATTCACCACCATTGCTTCCAACCCTCCACATAGGCCTTTATAGTACAAAGAAGAACTGCTAACCACAACCAACCTCAGATCAAATGACTCCTTTTTACAGAATAGATTTAACTCCTAATTTGAATGGTTGGTCTCCCTGGTTGGTCAGAATGCATACATGTCCCTCTCCAAGATGCTATTAGTGATAATGTAACACATGCTCTTACTCCAGAAGACACAGAACAACCTTTCACGCCACATAATCCTCAAATAGCCTTTAGAAGTTCTTATCAAGGTCAGAACCAGCACGGGCAGAGCTTCACCGTCATGGCCACCAGACTGTAAACAATCCCCCTTCAGCTCAGCTCATATCATACAGATTCATCTGCAGCCATTTTGGTCTACCTCCTATTTGACTCCCTAAAAGATATGTAGAGCTATCTAACAAAATTATATTAGTATTTGACTTTCACAGTTTATTTACCATTTGAATTTTGAAACACGGCAAGTGCTGTTATATTATTATTCACTATGCTATGAGGGGTACATGGAGTAGAGCACCACAGATCTTACGCTTCAAAAATCAATTATGGTACTTTTGACACTTGCACTTCAAGCAAAAGGACACACTTGGCATCGGAGGAAAGCAACAGATAAGATATACTTTATCAATCCAAGACAGGAAAAGCAATGGGTAGTCATATCTAATCTTTAGTCATCTAGTTTGCAAAACAGAAAATACTTGGGGAAACAAACTCCAGTGATAAGCAGATGGCTGATCTGACGTCACCCCCCACAGCAGCCGAGATGCAAGGAAGAGAAAGAGAGCAGCTCAGTCTCCCAGGTCTAAATATCACAGTGTATCGAGATGGAGACGTCAATTAGCAGACCGGCCCACCAACTGCTCCATTAAACTCCAGGCTAAAGCTGTCTTTGAAATAGAGCATCAAGCTCATTTGTCACCTGGACCGAATTATAACGGATATCTGCCTCACCGGCGGCGATCATGTTATTGACGACAATAAACGAAGCAATGATTCAAACATCCAGCTCAACTTTCCCCTTCCCCGTTTAAAAAAAGTCTTCCGCCTCTGACTTCAGTGGACGATGTGCATTTTTCTATTGTAAATATAAATGCAGACAATCTTCTTTTTCTTTTATCATTTACTGGATTTGATACTGTGTTAGCATGTACTTCAATTGATACCTATTCAAACTGCCGGATGGCCGTTAACAGCCTGAAAAACAGCCGTGCACTCAAAATAAGAACTTATTCATCCGCTAAATAAATAAATACGTAGATAGAATTATGCTGAGCCTAGCATTGGATTTTGCACTATTAATCCAAAATCATATTTTTTTAATTTAAGAAGCACTCAAATGTTCAGTGGAGTGTTGGCTGAGAAGTTGTGCTTCTCCGGACCCTACTGGAAATGGCAATTATTCAGCTGAGACTGGTGGTGAAACCAGTTCCTCACCAGGAGCCCAGGGTGAGAAAAGCTATGTGAGATTGTTGGTGTCTTGCTAGAAGTAACAGGGTGTACATCTGGTGATTGCACTTCCAGCACACTGTGTGTGTGTGTGTGTGTGTGTGGTGAGGAGCCACTGGCAGGCAGTCTTAAACCTCAGGGCAGCAGGGATGTTTATGGTGGTACGCATATATGGGTGCAACATTAAAATTTAAACTTTTAATTCCATACACAGTTGTTTTTGTTTCTTTTAAGTAGGCCCTATACTTGTTTAGATGTTTGGGATCTTAGAAGGTGCAGCAATTAGACAGGCCTATTTGACTACTGATGTAGTGAACTGAAGTTACTCTCTGTTTCAGTAATAATGTCAATAAATATCCCTTTACCAATTGTCATGCACGTAGACTACGTCTCTACAGTAAGCCTAAAGTAACGTGTCAATTTCATAGATAAAAAGGATAATATTCAAACCTGTCTTTTCAAGGCAAAACGCGTGTTGCATAACATTACCGTTCAGCCTCAAGTCAAATTAGCATTTTTTCCTCTCGGTTGTGTTTGACTTAAAGATCAAAATTATGAGCCGGAACGAGCTGCAACGAGCTGCCCATCAGTGGTTGACATGGCTGTCCACAGTGCCATCTAGTGATACTGGCTCAGTGTTGACACAGTCACTGGCTTCCTGTTTTCAGTTACATTGTGGTGCTCTGAGGTTTTCCATGAATGCCAACTTAAATACATCTCACTTTTTACTCAGATGCTAATCAATTTGCTGGGTAAACTAAAGGCAGGTCAAATGGTTGGCTGTGAGCTTTTTATAACAGCCTTATATTTAAAGGTGATGTAGACAAAAGAGAGTAAGTTGGTGATTTCCAGCAGGATTATGAGGTTTGAGTTAATGGGTTAGAACATATCCACGTGAATCCATACCCATAAATCCATACCAACGTCAGGGACTGTGGGAAAGGAAAATATATTTGATTGAATGTGGCTTGTTTGAACATCTGGTCAAGCATATATCCAGCTGTGTCCGTGTAAAGATATCACCGTTTTCATTTGTTTCTTTACTGTAAATGTGCACATTAAGCCTTGACTGTTTATTTTCTTTCCATTACATGTAAATGAGGTGCCACGGCGAGATGAATGTACTCTCAGAGAGACACTAACCGTTTACCGGCCCCGAGAAAAGTTCACTGATTCCTTCTCCCTTACGCCAGTGGCTAACTTTAACCTCTGCGTTCACGGCTCCCACTGTTGACTTTAGTTTCTGGAGGCAGTCAATGGTCTGCAAGAAGAAGCATTGGTCCAGAACGAGGGAATACCTCTGAGGAGGAAGATGGAGAAAGGAGTCATTCAAAGCAGGAATGACAAATAGGGGAGGCTGTTTACGTACGGTGTGTTTACATAAGTTTGTGTTTGGTTTGGTGGGTTATTGGGCATTTTGGAATAAATCTACACCTTTCTGCGCAGCACAGCTCCATAAAACAATATTAAAACTGTTTGGTGAAAGTCATTTAGTTGGAAGTGATGACACTGTTTAATTAACGAAATAAACAAGATCAGGACATATCATCATACATATGACAAAAGTCACAGTTGTCAATAGGAACACTGTTTTGTAACTTACTGATATGGGTAGTACTATGGTGTACTAGTACTGGACACTAGTATACTAGTACTCTGTTAGAATGTATTTCCTTAAAAAACAAAGCAAAAAAACTATTTTGATGCATGACATATTGATCAACTTTATATCTGAATAAAGATATTTCCTGGTGAGCAGTATTTAATCAACAACTACAAAGGATTTAAATCTATTTATTCTCCATGGTGTTGATATAGAACCCTATTGACTCCAACACCAATTGTCATTGGTTGACACGAACAAGACAATTGGCTGACGCCGCTTCTTGCGTACTAATGGCACTAATGGCGGCAGATAGTGAACGGTAAATGAACGCGGGCCTCACCTTCCGTCTGGGAGGTATTTTCAACACAAGAAGTTTTTTGTCTCCCAGCATAAAGGCTTTCTTCATTGCTACCAAAGTCTGATATTTTTGTCTTGTGGCACTTTCTCAGAGTCCAGTGGGGACCTGCCAATCTCCCACAGGCTTCTGGAGGCCATAGTGCGGTATTTGAAGCAGAACACTAACTCAGCCATGCTTTTAAATTAAGCGTGATGTGGAGGGAGGGAGAGGAGGGGTTTGCTGACGAAGGCCGTTTGGCGACATTGGAAACAAAATAACCGGTAGGTGAATCTGAACGCAGAGGACACTCCCTGCCGGGGTGTTGGAGCTACGATAGACCATCATTCTAAAAGTGGGCTCGACTCTTTTTATCCAAACATGACACAGTAGAAATGCTTTTGAAATGTGCCTGGGAGGGAAATTAAAAAAGCCTTTCTCTGTAGTCATGAGATTACAAATCTGTTTGAGGTTGGAAGGAATTAGCAGTATAAATAACACACACACGCACAAACACACACGCACACGGTCTCACACACACACAGATACACACAGTTGTGCTGTTAATTAAAAGTTGGCAGGCAAGAATTATAAACATTTAGTCACTCAAATGCTAGGCTTCCTTTATTGTCCATAATAGTATAACATTATCGCAGTAAGCTAACCATATGCACTATGTCATTAAGAACAATTCAGGCAGTAAGTAAGCGATGCTAAAGGTTGTCGTCATGTTATGTTAATGATTGCGAACGCGGCAAAGCAACGCAAAGACATGTTGGAGCCTATGACTGAGAAATTATTTCTGCAATCAGCTGTAGGAACAACTGCCCTTAGGGGTTAAGAGGATAAGACACTTAGCTCTGAGTGACTTGATTGAGTTAATTTGAAGCACAGGGGAGCAACCGGAGACTGTCAAGGAAACAAGGCAAAACATAAAAAGGACCTAATGAAGATGAAGTGTGTGTCCCATGAAAACAAAAAGACCCCCCCCCCCCCCCCCCCGTCTCTAGCAGACCTGACAGGAAGACGGCGGGCCTCTGCGGCTCCTCTCGCTGGGAACCAGCAGGGTGTTGCTTATGGTCTCCCTGCTTGGCTTGCCTTGCCTTGTTAGTGCGCCTGCAGGAGAGCGCGCTTGACCTGGCTCATCATGTCACTCTCCAGCTCCAGGTCCTCCCTCACCCTTTCCCAGACGACAGCCCCTGGCCGGGGTGGGGGAGGAGGGGTGGTGGTGGGGGAGAGACAGACCAACATCTCTGAGATCATCTGATCCTCGGGTCAAGAGAAGCAGCCGCTTTTCCTCTTTCTGTTTGTACCGCGTCTGCAGCTACAACTGTTTGTGTGGTGCTTGTATCCAGTGGTTAAATCCTACAAATAAGCCACATACCAAGAACATTCAAAATAAATAGGGTTCAACTAAATCGCACCGCACTTTTGGTCAGGCTATTGAAAGCGGAAATTGCAAGATTGCATTCACTTCCTGCTGCTGGCGTCACGAGCGGATGTTTTCGCTGGATCTAGCTTGGCCTTCTCCAGCTGCTGCTCAAGGATCACTGCCTCACGACGAGCCTCCAGGGACCTCTGCTCCGCCTCTGCACACCGTATCTTCACCTCCTTCTCTCTGCAACAGAGGAACCCAGGAATTCACATGGGCTAGAACATGATTAGAAAATAGGAATAGAAAAGAAGGTGGCTGAGGTGTATCCAATAGGGAAATAAGAGTCCAAGCAGAAGCTAAAGAGAAGGGATATTCTAACGGTGAACTGGTATAAATGTGTTGGTCTGAATTGTATAGTTGTGTTCTACGGTGTGTCCTTCCATTAACGTCTGGATGAAGAACTTGTTTTTCTACTTTCTTTTTCTCTTTCTTTTTTTCTACTCATTATCATTATTTCGGTGCAGCTCCAGGTTGGTATTTCCACTTCTGACAGATCGGATGAATTTGGTTTATGATCTAAACAAAGGTGTATGGCTAATGAGACTGACACAAACACTTTGTCTAAGAGATGAAATGACATGAAACAGACCCACGTTGTATTGTTATAGTTCTACAAAGCATTAGGACAAAATTGATATAAATAGTGTTCATATCGCAAAAACAAGAATTGTTACTTTTCCCGAAGGACTTGTACTAGCTCGGAGAGTCTGTCTTTCTCCACACTCGTTGCATGGTAGAGAGCCTTGTATTCATACTGGGTCGTGGTCAAATCAGCTGAACAGTGAGGACACTTCAACATCCCTGAATCTCTGACAAAGGGGAGCAAAATGAAGAAAACCTTCAGTTAGACGGATAGTTTGTTAGCCTTGTGTGAAACACAGTGTACCAGTGCATTGGGGTAAAAAAACAAAAGGCTTCTGATCTTACCCTAACTCCACACTGCTTCCTAGATTTGAAGGCACAAGTTGATGGCCATGTTTAGAAACCGGCCTGGAAACAGAAGATAAATGCATTAGTCAGCGACAATGCCTATAGACCCCTTTTCAGTTAGTAAACAATAACTTTATTTTGTGGGCAGGGTTTAGGGTGGAGGTACAATAATCCCTGACGCTAAACATTTTTTTTTTTTACAACTAACATTTGTAAAGGGGTTATTTTTACATCTTGATGAAGTAAGGACACAGAGCTGAGGTCTTCATCCTCAACACCACCACCATATCTAAGAGGTCTATTTTGACCGATGGTATAAAATACGGTGTCCAAAGTTCAGACACAATCAAATAGTACTGCAGAATTTGACTCATCCTGACTAACCTAATTTAACCGCAAAAACAAACACTTGGCAATAGCAAAATGGCAATTCGATTGCATTATATCCTGGTATAGTAGAAAACGCTTTAAGGAGAACAACCGTAATTTTAAAATCATCAAGTGGCTGACTCTGATCGCAAAAGTGAAACTGTAGGATTATTTGAGACTTTGCTATACAACATGAATAGATCTCAGCAAAATATATTCTATAGAGCTATGTTTATTGTAACTACAGCCCATTATTTGAATGGGCCTCCAGTTGTTGCATTCTTTTGCCTCCAGCCAGCACTGTGTTGTAATGAATTTGTCGCCTGAAATAGGGTCTATAAGGAGTGCAGAGCAACTGTGTCTCTAGTGTACATCTTAAGTACTGATTAAAGACGCATTTCAAACTGAGAAATGATCCGGTAGAACGTTGGAGCTTTTGGAAGTAGGTCGAAAACTGGGCAGTTTTGTGCCTTTTTGTCCCCTTTACATAAAACAAATGACCCTTTTCAATACCAACGTTAAATCGCTAGAGCTGCAGTTATTTATCATACCTGTTTACATGGATTCAAAAGGACAGCAGTTAATACATTCAGTGAAATATTTTAATCAGACACATTCAAACTAATTATTAGTTACCTATGCATAGAGGTCATACAGAGGGAAACTTGTTTTACTCTCTGTAAGGCCAGTTTTACAGTAACTGTGTTGTAAATATTTTTGGTGATTAGGGCTAGGGAGGGTCACATGCATGAACACAACATCAACAGTATTTTACTGCCCAAGCCAAATTCCACTGGAGTTCCAAATACCCAGCTTAAAGTCAAATACAGTGGCAACAAATCTCCTCGGATGCCTTGCTATACCGTGTAGAAGTGATTATCTTGCCGCTGTCTCCCTCTACTGGCAGATTCTGAGTATTGCAGGTCTGGAAGCTGGACTGGCTCCCCGTATCTTCTCTCTGCAACCGTTGAACATAACAATTTCTTAGAGCTCTTGGGCTGATTAAAGAGTTTGAGCGATTGATTTCACTTTCTCTTTGCGTACCTTTAAGGAAAGCTGTTGAATCTCCTTCTCTAGTTCCTTGACCTTTGCTTCTTTCTCAGCTACCAACTGCCCAAGCTTTTGGACGAGGGTATTGCGTGGAGTGGTGTCAGAGTTGCCCAGGGGCACTTGGGTGTTCTGGCTCTGTGCGTCTTGCTGTTGACTGTGCCTGGCCAACACCTCCTGCAGACGGGTCAGCTGTTTCTGACAAAACAGGATGAGACACAGTGGGATGACAACAAACACCCCAAAGGCAGGAGGAAGGAGAGGGCTACAAGTCAGGGCGGGGTTGAGAGTTTCGGTCATATTAAACCTTGAAATCATAGAAAATAATGAATATGTTTATGAATAAAATATTTGATTTATTATCTGTATGGATGTACTTCAGTGTGTATGTGTCTGTGTGTGTGTGTGTTTGTGTGTGTGTGTGTGTTTGTGTGTGTGTGTGTGTGTGTGTGCGTGTGCGTTTTTTATCTAAATACAAAATGTTATAGAAAGCCTTCTGCACCTGCTAACTAAGTTGAACTAATTAATTAGTATTGATGTTATCCTCTATTGATATCGTGTGTGAGTCTGATTTCAACCTTTACCAGTAAAGTGTCCACAAGCTCATCATCGTGTTTCCCCTTGTCCAGGAGGGTGGATATCTGAACCTTCAGCATTTTCATTTCCGCAGTGAGAGATTTATTCCTGGCCCTGGATGCCTCGAGCTTTGTCTTGGTTTCCTTATGGATTTCCAAGAGCCCCTCATACTCTGCTGTGAGCCGCTGTCAGGCCATTGCAAAGAAACAACAAACCACTCAGAAACAAAGCGAAAGTGAGCTGGGTACCATGTCCCAAGCCCCATCATTTCAATGGTTTTCCCCTGGGATGACCTCGGTTATCGTGCCCAACACACCTCAAATGCCTCCCTCTTCTCCTTCTCCATGTTGCGGATGTGCCCCAGGTTCTTGTCCTGAGGGGAGGTCTTCTGAAGGACCCTTGCCCCCAGAAGCTCGTCCTCCATGCTGCCGTGCTTCCGCTGCGTGGATGCAGCCAACTGCTGCTCAAGGTCTCGCATCTGGCCTCGAGGAAAGAAAACCAGCACACATCTGTATCTTCATGAGGATCTGGAACATGTTCACGCCCACAGAAAGGGCTGAATGATTGCAGACATTGTTATGGAGGTCTTTTATTCCTGCTCACCCGTGACTGAAGCGCTAGAATCTGCTGAGAACGTCCTCTGAAGCTCCCCGGACTGCTTATAAGTTGTTGAAGGTTGACCTCCTCTCCTACCTCACTCAGCAATGCCTACCAAAAGAGGACATCCATGTGGTTGGACAAAAGGTTGTTAACACTACAGTTTATCGGGCGGCAGTCACCGAGATAAAATGACCACAGCAGACCATTTAAGAGGAATCCTAGCAAAGAGACGCAATCTATTGGCTAATAGAACACGTCTCTTTGCTTGGATTCCTCTTGTGATGTGACTACCACCTTGTAGTCACAAGAAACCTAAAGCTCAGTCCAGCCTATTCAGATGTATGGTTCCTTGAGGGTTGTCATAAGCTACCTGGCATCATAGGATCTGCAGAATCTCACTGTATTTAAATAAAACATCTGAATGAACCCATTGCATAAACAGAAGTGTGCACTTGTTGTATTTTTAGCTCTCTTTATCACTTATGTGCTTAGCTTTTGTTGATGAAGTTTGAACTTTAGGTTCATGAATGTTGACTGTCTTCATCCTCACTTGTAATTCGCTATGAATTGCAATTACTGTACTCAATGTCTTCATGTAAATGCAAATTACCTTCTGAGCTACTTTCACCTCCTGCTTGGCAGCTTGAATCTGGTTGCGGTACTCTGTCATTTTGAACTGGGCAGCCGCTAATTTATCCTGCAGGGATTTCTCTGCAGGACTGCTCTGTTGGAGAGTAGATGAGGTTATGCATTCAAAGGAGCCACAAGACCCCCTCCTCCTGATTGATTCTCCCTGTGAAATCTATACCTCACAGCCTTCGGAGGACCTCGAAACCTGTGTCAATCTGGTGTCAAACTTTTGGCCAGGAGTGTGAACTGCAGCATCTTCTACCTGTGGAAGGGGTGAAAGAGAAAACACATCAGATATTTGTGCTGATGTAATACGTTGTATAAACCAAAGTATCCCATTGTGATTATTGAGTGATACTTTTATAAATGATGATGACATTAAATTTGCTGTTGAAAGGCTTAATAAAAAAAAATGAGTCTTATTCTAAACTTCAGTTACCTTCATCTCAAGCTCTCTGATATGTTTGTTGCCGTGCTTTATTTTAATTGTCGCTCTCTCAACTTCAGCTGTTAACTCTCTGTTCTTTTTGGAAAGCTCAACAATCTTGGCAGCTGCTGCATCCCCCGCAAGACCAAATGTGCCTGGATATAAAATCATCTATCACGTAATTATGAAAACGTTCATTCATTTGAAAACCTGTATTTTAAAGACGCAGTGTGCCAGCAAGTATTTGGCTGTTGTTGTTATTGTTGTTGTTGTGTGATACCTCCAAGAGCCAGTCGCTCCTCAGATCTCTTCTTATTCAGGTGATTTATCTCAAAATCCTTCTCACTTGCGAGTTTGAGGAGACGGCCATTTTCATCACGGAGTTCTCTCACCTGATCGAGCAACTGCTGAATCTCATTCTGTAACAAACTATGAACAGGCAATAATATATATGATGCATCCCCACTTGATCTGAAATACATAACTTCATCTGAACCCACACCTTTACATCTTTGCCATATCGTACTTGTTATGTGCAATTACTATGCAGTTGAATTTAAACGTATTTTTGTCAAAATTGACTTCACATGCCTTAGTGTTGAAATACGATGTGTGTCACAATATGTTATCTATTCAACTTTTGAGGGGGTTCTACCAATGCATCTGAAACGTACCTCTCCTTTGGGTTTAGATGTGGATGAGGATCAGAGGCTGAGCCTTGTTCCGACAGGTGCAGGTTATCCTGGACTTCTGCAGTCTCGTGTGTGACGTGCGTGTGTGGTCTGGGTTGGTTTTTTTGGAGTCGTTTCTTCTGCTGATTCTGCAGGGCTTGAAACTGCTGTCTTAATGTGTCGTTCAATCCGTCGTCATCCTCCATTATCTGAAGGCCACACAGAAAACGTTTTATGTGTTTTATGGAGGCAGGCAGATCCGGCACTAGTTATGGCTCCAAATGTTTATAACGGCAATACCATTTTATCTACCTGGTAAAAAAAAAAATCATTGTGAATATCCGTAACTTGGTCGCTGTTTCGCAACACCGCAAATCAACACAGATTGAAAAAGTGGCTTTTGGTCAACCATATTGAATTCAGAAACTGCTTTATTCAGTGATAATAATACAACATATCGATAATAATCAAAGGACGGCCCTAATTATAATACATTTGTCACACTAGCTAATTTATTGTTGTTAGAGTCAATAAGTTAACCATATTGAAAAAGTGATTGCTTAATACCCAACCGCCTTGAGGGAGGTTGGGTATTAAGGGTAGTACGTCTTACCTATTATTATTATTTAGTGGCCACCAATGAGGTAAGTCTTGAGCTCCTCCAAGTATAAAATTACTTCCTCGTCCAATCGTGTTCATCCGTAACCACAGCAACGGCACTGACTTCCAGGCCACACGCAATCATGTTGATGGTCTCGCGAGATTGACTTTCAACATCAAGGATGCTGTGACGATGTTCTAGGATGGGAAGTCATAAATATAAATTTTGTTAATGTTCCACCCACTCAGGGTAAAGCCCGGAGAAGGAAACAGATGACAAATAATGTCTTACTTTCAATCCACCACCTGCAAGATATAAGACGAATCAGAAGTTTAAACGCTCAGATATTCAAAAACATTATAGGACCAATATATCAGTTTAATGAGCATCCTTTAGATGTATTTCACTGTATATTATTTAAGCAGCCGTTTATTTTCCATTAATTTAGGCTGTTTGTAGTTTGTGACACATTTAGTAGGATATTAAGCAATTTCAAATGACAACATATGAAATTGCCGCTTCTGTTTATTATAACTACAGAATTCAGATACAGGTCGAGGTGGGAAACAAAATAATGTTCAGTCATGGTTATGTGGTTTGTTTTTGTAGCTCTTTCTCTCCCGTTGAATCTCTGTCCCTAGTGTGCATGTCAGGTTTAATTGGATTAAGGGGAATTAGATATGCAACTGGAGAACATCCTGGTCAGTGAGTTGCCACCTTCATCTCACCAAACAAGATGCATCTTTGTTTTCATAGTTACCTTGTAATGTTAATAAATGTCTGCTTAAATCTTCGGGATAGTGATTGACATCAGTTATTGAGCTGCAGGATTCCTCCCTTTATTATTTTTTATCTCTTATAAATTAAGAGAATATTTTGTTGATAGTACCGTTTCTCTATGAGCCCTAACCTAAGCATTTTGATAACAATTTTGCCCAAGTCAGATTCCTTATATCACTTTTGCACTTTATCTTGTTTTTTTAAACTTGGTCATGCTTCTTTCTCTTCTCTAGAATTTTGGAGTTACTCCACTTTTGAATGTGTGCTTTTCATTGTCTTCACTTTTTATGTCGCTTTGGATACAAATTTGCTAAAAGCATGTTTTCTGTTTGAATAATTTTCATATACCTGTAAAGAAGTATAGACACTGAAAATAACCAAATCTTTTTTATTTGAATGCAATTGTGAAATGGAAATAATTTCGTAAGATGCATGACCAAATCAGAATTGGCAGGCAGACAATCCAACAAACAAATTATATTTCACCATTTGCGAGCCCTGAACTCCCCTTCGACCCCCTGGCCTTAAAGGCGTGTCCATGGTCCTGGTAATAATGAGACGCCTCGTCAGTGATGACACTCATGCTTACGCGTGTTCCCGACAGCAACCGTTCATGTTTTTTTTTATCCAATAAAAAACATTCAGAACTAAACAGAACTCAGTAGGATCAGTTTCAAGTCAAACGCTTTAATTTCCTTGTAGCCTATCACCTACTGTCCTTTTGCTTTTATTTATGAGAAGCACATTGTATTGCCACTGTAAAAAAGGCTATACTTGCCCCTATCTAGAGCTGGTTTACCAGAACACAACGTTTAAAACTGAGCAAAGTCGATACCAACAGACGGTTACAACGTCAATCAATAGTAAAGTATTTGATATGATGGTTGATTCTTTTATATTGACAAAAACTTTCATGTTCCGCCATGCTCATGCGCGTCACTAGTAAACCATGCGTCACCAACTGGTCAGCTCTTACCAAAATCTGGCCCCAGTTGCCGAATGGAAGTAGAATCATAACAGCGTCATGAGGTGTCGTTCACGAGAACTTTCCGACGTTGCGAAAATGTTTTCCCCATAATTCCCAGCGATGTGAACACGCCGTAAGAGTGAATCAAATGCTGTAACACTATGAGATTTGAGATCTTTATTAGTTGAAACATTAGGAGAAATAAAATGTGAACCTTTACAAATCAAAGCAAACACCATTATTTACTATTGAAACTGAAAATTATATCCTGAGGATTCTGCAAGCTTCGGTATTATTTGAGTTCAACTGAATGAAAGAGTGTGAAATTTACACAGACAAATTGGACCCATCTGATGCCACCTTTTTGAAGAAAATGTAAAAAAAAAAGTGTTAGAATAAGGTAACAACTGTTACCTTATTCTATAATAACTGTTTATTATGACTATGAAACTCAGTATTCCAAAAGGAAAAAAAATTGGTCAATGATTTGTTTGGCATTTTGAGTTTCGTACCTTCAGCCAAGGTTTAATTTAGGAGACCCAACTCCGCGATCACAAAAAAATTAAGCACAAATGTTCAACCGTGTTTGGTTTGGCAAAAAAAAATTAAATACTTCAACAATAAAATATATTACTTTGCCAGGATACTGCTCATTGCCGGCTGGTGAGACAACGCAATAATAAATGTGTATCAGACTACGTGCAAAATGCAGTCATGTCATAAAGAACACCTGATCATGTAGTTACATATTCACAGGTAGTGGCATTAAACAACTTTCCAAATTGCTTGTGAATATCAAATAACACATTCTACTTTGGATCTCATCATCAGGCAGCCTTCATGATCGGTTTTCCAAAAGCTGTTTCTGAATACTGAGGGGATATCTTATATTGTATGTTATAATATAGGCTGTGATTGATAGGAGCCACTATAAATTCCATAGATAATGGTATAGCATGAATATTTACAGCAGAGGTGAGCTGCGGAAGGTGCATATACAATGTATGATATCTATAAAAAATAAACATTGTCAAACACCTTAATATGAGGTAATATTAAAGTGATAATAAAAACAATAAATATAAGAAGAGAGTTCACTTGGGTTCCAGGGCTTTTTGTGCTTCTCTGGGCTTCACCACAAAATCTCTGTACATCGAGTAAATGACACCTGAGGCAGAAAAAAAGAAGCATAAACCAAAAACATTGAATAAGATACAGAGGAGATTTTTCATGTGACGTGTGAACAAGGGATTATGGGTGGGTCCAGACCAGTCACGTAAAATGCCACATCTAGGACCTATTAAATGACTAAGACATTGAACAACCCAATGATAACAATGGTTTTACTGTTATATGGTAGGGAGAGGGTAAGACACACCAAGTCTTGGCTCCTTGCTACACCAAAACTTATATTTCTTCCGCCCAGAGTTCGGTCAATTGCCGGCTCACCAAGACTACTTTGCATATACGAATAACACTTCCCAAATTGGTTTAATACACATACATCGAAATGTGCCATACACATCCACTTTGCGCAAGGCACCGAGACACGATATGTGGAAAACCGAAGCCACTCGCAGCCCTGGACATCATTGACTCTTTGAGCTATTACCATCTGGCAGGCATAAACGGATCAAACCAAGCACAGACCACCAGACTCATTAGGCGCTTCTACCCCCAGGCTGGACACTTAGTGTGGACACTCCAGTTAAATTGAATGTTGTTAATTAGTTAACCAGCACCGTATATATATTTTCCATTCCTTCTGTAGTTGCTACTTTGTTTTGATTGGAATGATCATGAATATTTGGTAAAACCTGTTTGTGTTTCGATGAATTGTGGATCCTCTGTAAATTGATACTGTAAACATGCCCACTCCTTCCGTCATGTTTCCTTATTAGACCTGAGGCAGGTTAACTCAGATCATTCTGTCATCTATCGGATGTCATAGCAGCAAACTTCAGATCAAAATTATTAACTATGAACTGCATTTATAATAAATTACATAGCGCACTATATGCGCTATGTATGTATACACTACCCACAATTATGCTACCATACCACGGCTGAAAACTGCTTTTCACACATCAAGCTTGAGAGACGTTATTGACTACTAACAAGCATGATGGCATACATGCATTATCTATGGTCATTTACAAATTGCATTGGGAAAAATAATAACCTTGGAGTAAGCCTATAGAACCAGTCAGATAATTGTTGTGAAAAAGCAAAGTGATGATACATTTCCAGATGTGGTGATAGTGAACAAAAAGATCCATACCGATAGTCATGGCTCCCACCACAAAGCCCTGGGCCATTACACGCATGTGGATCAGGTGCACGGACATCTTGGTATCCCCGCGACTTTTCATTTTATAAAGTCTGTATCCAACTATGGCAAAGAACCCAGCCATTCCTGTAATGACGCAAGGACAATAATGAATTGGAAATCATTTTACAGTAATTGATAAGGTCATGTTGAGGTCTGTCTAGTATCAGTTACCAAGAATGAAATTATGAACATCCTTATTGTACCGACAGCAATATACTTTTGTTTCTCTTTCTTCTGACAAATGTACTTAATGTAAGTGGTTTTGGACAAAAAGTGTCTGCTAAATTCCCTAAATATAAATGTAAAGGCTCACAATATATTCATTTCCAAGTCAATGCCTACAAGTATTATTTTATTAATTAATAAGCTATTCCTCTATGTTTATAGATGAGTGTTGATAGTTTAGGCTACTTACCAACTGGGACAAATGGATTCTCCTTCGCTTTCCGCATGAACTTGGATTCATTATAATTATCAGCGTCTGACATCTTGAATAACTTCCTGGAGGAAACAATAACACACTTTATTACATCATTTTCAATAAGGCTCAAATCATTGAAGATGTTAAATTTGGGATTGTCACACATCAAATATTTAAACATCTGATGTTTAAAAAGCCAGAGGTGGCCAGGGTCAGCTATAGACCTATCTGCGTTGTGTAACAACCGGCATGATCCCCAAGCATAACACATCGAAGAAGACGAAGGTCAAAAATAACATATTTAAACACACCGATATGATACATAATACAGGAATGCTTGGAAGCAGGTAGAACAGAAGCCTTAAATAAAATGACGTTAAAATATAAAAGTCCTTACCTTGTGACAGTTCGTTAGGAGCTACTCTGGCAAAGGACTGCGCCGGTGTGTGATCTTGACTCGCTGAAACAGACTAGAGACCGGAAGTGGTTTCTGTTTCGTCATACGTCGAGGCTTTTGGCACGTAATCGTGACGTCAGCAAAATGTTGGATGACTTTCGTATTTCTGATCCGAGAACTGTACATTGTCGATATAGAAACACAATACCCTATCTTTTTTTTTTTTTTTGGGGGGTGGGGGGGGCGAACAGACTGAGGCATAGTTGCATCTTGGAGTAGTTACTACTCTTGATACGCTTGAAAAGGCGGTGCGTAGGCTGTGAATACCTTAAGTGACTGCTTGCACTCCTTTAGGTATAGGTTAGGTATTCACAGTGTATCTGTGGACATTGTTATAGTCGCAGTTGGATATTATTATCATTAAACAAGTCTCCAAATAGTTTGGTGCCATAATTTCTATAGGGGGCGCTATAACTCGCTTAAACGCATGACTTGGCCGCCCTACATTTCCTTACATTTCCTTCTCTTTTGCAGACGGACATAACAAAAGTGTCAGTTTCGCTGTTCACTTTGCCAAATAGCTTTATGTGCATTGAGATGCACTAGTTTTCACACAGTCGAGTCGAGTTAAGTAAATGTGTTTATAGAACATAAAAATATATGACAATCACAAAATATGGAGGAAGAATTTTGCGACGGAAAGAATTAATGAATGTTTATTAATTGGCCATTAAATGGCGATTTAAAAATAAAAAATAAATCAAATCAGCTTTTTTGCATCGATCTATCATTCAATTAAACATCATCTTAACTTATGAACCAGTTTTGTTTTATTGTCACTATTGTATACTAAAGATTACTTTTGGCCAACTGCTTTAACTAGGCTTATACATTTGATAATTATATTTTACAATTTATAAGCCCCTATTGGCCTTATTTCGAGCTGAAACCTAGAATCTTTAATAATAATGGATTTAATTTATATAGCGCTTTTCTAGACACTCAAAGACGCTTTACAGTGAAGGGGGGACCTCACTAACGACCACCAGTGTGTAGCACCTACTTGGGTGCACCCACTTAGGGAAACTAACATAACATAAAAACGATTTCTAAATGCATTTTTAATGCTACCTGAGTGAGGAAATTGAATGCAGAACTAAAATTATTGCACTGAGTTGTCATTGTTCAAAAGATTCTAGAAGGTTAACCCATCCACCTTGCCCATATGGCCGCTGTGTGAATAAAGCGGATTGAATCCAGCTATAAATGCACTCTTTAAAGTGTTTGTTTAATTTTTTTCCGTCATCTGTTTAATTTAATGCTACATAAAAAAGCACCTATGATAATTGTTGAGGGCGTTATTTATTTCTGTCTTTATATGGGTCAATCATTAGACCCAAATAAGTCATCGGGATCTACTACTTATTTCCAACAGTAGATGGCGCTGTATCAATAGTACAAGGCCCACCAGAATATCTAGGGATGGTCTTACACCAACCACAATCACACTGACAGACATTTGTTAGGTGTGCTCTAAATTGAGAAAAGTTGAAAGTGTAAACAGCATTTAATCCAAAATCCACATTTCATTCTTCACACGGGCAGTTCAACGCAGTATATCTCAAAATCGACCGAGAACTTGGTGATTGTACATGTTGAACTTGGTCGGGCCCACATACAGCTGTGAGGCAGCGTTCAACATGGACAACCAAATATAGCTATCCTGGCAGGACAAGCTAAAGCTCCCTACTCTCACTGAATCAGAGAAAGTGTTGGGAGTGGAACTAAAGGGGTAAAGAAAGAGAGAAATGTGGCTTCTAAGCTGTAGCATTTTTGTTGAGATGGCTGACTGAAGAATTTATGAATTAGGTAAGACTGTTAAGATCTAAAATATAGAGAGCTAAAAAGAAGAAAAAGTAGAACTATAGCAACAGCCTTTTATAAATATATTTTAGATGCACATTTTTCAAAAGCTCTGGCTCGGCTCTGTCATGCATTTTTGTATGCATATTTTACTTGAAATGAGGCAATAACATTTATTTTTCATTAAAAAAGTGCTTATTATTTATAGTCCCTCCTGTTCAATGTGAAAAGCATGACGATAAGTATTGCTGAAATATAAATGAATTGTACTTTCTTTATTTGATTTCTTTCAGCTGTTATATGCACAACACAAACTTCAATATGAAGAATAACGTAATCTAGGCATGAGGATGTCCCAGACCTTTGCGCGACAAAGAATATATCTCTAACTCTTTGAGTTGTTATTGAATAATCATGCCATGAAGCCACATCAACATATATCTTGGCTTGTCTGAACTAGTTTGAAACCTTTGTCTCTTGGTGTATGACCAAATTGTAATCAAGATATTTTGCCTCATATGCAAATGGTAAACAATGGATGAATACACATGCAGTGGCTAAGGATTGGCAGAGTCACAACACAATTATTACTCCAAGAATGCAAGGGCCAGTGGGAAAGTCAGCAAAACTGTTAATGCTCCCCATTTTCACTTTTATTTCTATTATTTATTCTATATCAATATATATTTTTCAACATTTAGACAACATATATCCTCTAAAACTCTGACAACAACTATCTAACTGTCCATTAATCTAAGGGAAATCATTGTTGCTGTGGTAAGGAATTGAGTTCAGTGGCAGCAGTAATTGACGACTCAACATTCCTGGGTGCATTGCGACATTGCGAATAAAACATGTTTTTCTAAAAACTAGAAGTTAACCTCTTTAACTTGTGGCTTCTACAGGAGCATATCCCATCGTTTCACAATATAACGAAACATGGCAATTATACTTAAGATGATTACGACTGTTACGGTTGCGGACCGACGCCCCGCCCTCACGGGTGAAATCCTCCGTTTGTCGATGGTCATGCAGATGACAATGTGTTTTTCCCCACATGTGATTTGTTTACCATTATGTTAATTTTGATGTGCCTTTCCCCGGACGTGATTGGTTGCTGCATCGGAAATCCGAGGATCCGAGGAATACAAAAGACGGGCGAGCTCAACATTCGCGGCAGCTTGTCTCGGATTTGCAGCTTGCAATTTAGGTCTTGAAATGCTTATTTTTTACTTGATTGAGGCTCTTGTTAGCTACCTGGGAACTGGGCCAGGGAAAGTTTGTTAGAAATTAACGAAAACCGACACGCAGTTACACCTTTGTTTAGGAACACTAGGCGCAGGGGTGCTGTTCCACTCGTGTATTTTGGGGAGCTTTTCTTTGGTTATATTCATTTCTTTGATTTGGACAGCACCCAATGGCCCTTTTCCTTTTGTAGCTTTGCCTCCTCTGTTTGTGTTTAATTGATTACCCCCAGATCCGGGTTGAATAAACGACTTTAAGTTAACCAAAGACATCTGGTTTTATGTTGCCACCCCTTTCCCTATATGAACAAGATTTTTACCTCTTGAACCACACTGTTGCGTTGTGTGTGTGTGTGTGTGTGTGTGTGTGTGTGGGGGGGGGGGGGGTCGCAGTTGGATATTATTATCATTAAACAAGTCTCCAAATAGTTTGGTGCCCTAATTTCTATAGGGGGCGCTATAACTTATGTCTCAGTTAAACGCATGACTTGGCCGCCCTGATGAATGAGAAATTCTGACACTTGGTGTACATGCCTTATTTTGCATGCTGAACATTTTTGCCCCAAGGACCCATGATGTCTGATAGTACAGATTTTGCTGTACAGTTACAATTTCGAAAAAACGTCTAAAATCTTCTCTTTCAGAACCATAGCTTTGAATGAAAAAATGTCATGTCCATGATCTATGGACTTGCCTCATTAAAAGGCAAGTAGTAATGTTTTTTTCATTTTTATTTTTTGTTCATTTTTTATTGTGTAAAAAATGGAAGAGTTATGGCAATTTCAATATTTGCGAACATTGATCTTCAACCCCAAGTGAGCTTTAGAAGGAACCAGGAACGTGCCATGCATATAGAGGCCACCCTACACCCTACAGAAAATAAAAAACATAACCGCAAGCGGTGATTAACGGGGTACGAGCAAAATGAAATGTCAAGAACTCACTAATGGAAGATATATAAATATGACATAATTATGAAGGAAAGATGTTGATGTTCCCCTTAATGCCATACTGTGCCTCGGCTTTCAGGTGACTGGGCTGCAGAGCAATGGCCAAATGTCATGTTCAGCTTGTTCATAATTGTCTAATCCGGATTCTAACTCTTAAACTAAGGATCACCAGTACAAGGCATTATCCCATTGAGCCGCAGACAAACCTGAAATGCAGCCTCATTCACATGTTGAAAATGTCTATTGATAAGCACACAACATCCAGAAAACTCAAAGCACACATTTCTCAAGTGAATTAAGGGCTTTCTTCAAAGCATATACCTGAAAAATCTTTGAAATTCTGGGGAAATTAAAAATTTGTATTTTTAGTCAAGAACACTAACGGAAGAAATATAAATATGTAGTAGTTAATTATGAAGGAAAAATGGTTAATGAAGAAGTTTTTCTTAATGCCATACTGTGTCTTAGCAGTCCGATTCTTGGAAACTAATGAGTCGGAATGTTGATTGCCTGATGAATTTCAGGTGCTGTTCAATTTTGTGTTTCTTAAATGAGTGGCAATGACAGAATGTCATGTTCAGCTTGTTCATAGTGCTCTAATCAGGATTCAAAATCTCAACTTAAGGATCACCAGTACACGGCATTATCCTGTTGAGCCATTGACATTCCTGAACTGCATGAAGCCTCATTCACATTGTGAAAATGTCGATTGATAAGAGCACAACATCAAGAAAACTCCAAGCACACATTTCACGAGAATTAAGGGCTTTCTGAAAAGAGTACAGATCTGAAAATTTGCACTGTTAATGGTATCCACCTAATGATAGCCGTATGGTATTTATACAACAACAAAATGGTCGTATAGGCAAAATGGGTTGAGATTGTGGAGGTTTGGCTTTTCTATGAAATTGTGGGAAAAGTAAACATTTTTTGAGCAGAGGACCAGTATGAAAAAGATGCATCTGATTTTAGAGATTAATATGAAGTAAGAATTTTGAGTCCAGGTCAATCTAGTAAGGAGAATTAGGGCTAGTTCATAATTCTTTTAAATAGCACCACCTTTGGGTGCAGTACCACAATTTGGGTTTATGGGTGTTGGGGGTATTGGTATAGTCATATGTTTTTTTATACCATAAAAAAATGGTCATATAAGAAAAATGGGCTAACTTATCCAAATTGATTGGCCAATATTTCTCAAATGGAACTAAATAAAACAAGTTCTGTTCGATGGTTTTTGTGAGGCTTGGTCTAAAGATTTTATGTGGCGATTTTGGTGAATTTTTGATTATTTTTGTAGCCTGTGAATCTTTTTATCATGTTAAGCTTTAATATGACGACCCAGGGTTTTATAAATGCATCTGATTCTAGAGATTAACATTCTGAAAGAATTTTGAGTCCAGGTCAATCTGGTGAGAAATAAGCCTAATTCATGATTTTTTACAATAGCGCCACCTTTGGGTGCAGTACCACAAATTTGGGTTTATGGGTAGTGAGGTTATTGGTAACCATACCTGAAAATTTCAAGAGTTTTCGACTTATGGTATAGGCTGCAGTATGACTTTTACAGAATTTGAGGGGGAAAAAAAACGTTACAGAAACAATAGGGGACCAAGCAGCTTCGATGCTCGGACCCCTAAAAATGAGGTCACAGTGCCAATTAAAAAATTCTAAATAAAATGCCAAGCTAAGCGCTAATTATCCACTTCCATCGCATGTCGACGTAAGAAGGAGGCAGGAACTTGAAACTTGCCAGGAACATAGAGGATCCCTACCTTAACATGTGTACATAACTTGTGTGTCTATCTGTATGTCCAAGTGAGCTTGTCTCTCTGCAAGTCTGAGTTTGTGTTTGTGTATGCGTGCATGCACATGCACACACACATGCCAGAAGCATAGTTGCGTCTAGAAGTAATGAGTAAGCACATCCGTGATTCGCTCTAAAAGGCCACTGGGATAGATGGTGCGACCTCTGGGACTGCTTGTTTATCTTTATTTTACCATGGTTTCAACACCACAACTAGGTAAATTCCTGTGCATCATTGCTAAAGGAAAGGACAAGATAAGAATAATTTGTAAACATTGCATGTTGATATAAGATAGATCAGTGACACTGTGATAAAACGTTCAATGCAGACTTTAAATGCAGGGCTTACGTAACAGTTTAACAATGGAGTAGGGGGTCAATGTAACATGTATGCAAATGTAACAAATTCATGCATTTATATTCTATTAAACATTTTATTTGTTTACACATTCATGGTTAAAATGGTAAAGGGGGAATTGGTCAAATATAATGGGGAATTTGTATACTATTTACTTAGTTTCATCAATGTTTGCACCTTCGACTTGATGTAAACACTAAATTGTCATCAACACTATTCATGAAATGTTTATGTGCACTGAGTTGAATTTTTCTATTTCAAGAACACGATTACTGTAAACAGTTATTATCTATATCTTATATCTTTGCTCTAATCGCAAAGTATGCTTAAAGTCCAGTCAACCTGAAAATCAAAGACCAGAATCCATTCACTCCACTAAATGATGAAATCCCTCCATGGCCCCAAGGCTTTTATCAGTTGTCATGACCTGATGACACCAGTGTATCAACTGAGTGTATTGAGTTCATTGGCAACATATTGGCTTGTTGGAAAGTATTTTTGATAAATATATTATTTAGATTGGCCAAGTGTTACTATGTATGTTTATCTCTGTACTTATATTTATTCATAAATATATACATATATAGTGACAGACTGACAGATAGACAGAGATCTATAAATAGATAGGAAGACGGATAGATAGATAGTTGGATATGTTTCCACTATATACACTTTCTGACGTCAGATCAATCCAAGAAGTGATGTGAAAAGCCTCAATTATATATATCTTTGCAATCGTTTTTTGTGCCGGTGGAATACAATCTGATGAACTTTTTAAGGAGTACTTTGGCTTAAAACCCATTTTCAATATGTATGTATGTAATTTATATATCAAATGAAGGAAGGTGCACTTTTCACTGGAAATTACTTTCAGCTTTATTTCCTAGTGCACAATAAACATTATTCGGCAAGTCAGCATGGTAGCCACTTTTGATGATATTGTATAGACAAAATATATAATATATATATTGTGTAGAAGTAACAATTATAGATCAATCTATTTTGAAGAAGCATGAAAACAATGCACCAATAAAGAGCCTGAAGTCTGTCTCTCTTCAAATGAGAGAGCTGAGTGTACATTATGTACTAATTCCTGGAAAACCCCTCCCCACGCACAGGGCAAGAGGAGGAGCAAGAGGACTCTACCAACGAGGAACTTGAGCTCTGCCTCATTTTTTTTTGCACTTTGAAGGGGACAGAGAGCAATGGGTTTACTGGTGCCAATCCTGCTGGCTCTTCTAGCCTCTCTATTTGGAGGGCTTTACCTTTTAGGAGCAATCAGAAGACAACGACCAGGTGAACCCCCATTGGATCGGGGTCCCATTCCCTGGTTGGGCCACGTGTTGGAGTTTCGCAGGGACACAGCAAAGTTCTTAGAGAGGATGAAGCAAAAACATGGGGACATATTCACAGTACAACTTGGTGGGTATTACTTCACATTCCTCATGGATCCTTCATCTTTTGGTTCGGTTGTCAAGGAGGCCCGCACAAAACTGGACTTCAATGCTTTTGCAAGGAAGTTGGTGACCAGAGTATTTGATTACAAGCCAATGGAAAATGAGAGCAAATTTTCACATGAGTCCAACAACAGGCATCTGATGGGTGATGGACTAGTATCGTTGACAGAAAGTATGATGAAAAATTTGCAGAATCTCATGCTCCACAGTATAGGCAAAGGTGGAGACCAAAAGACCTGGATTGAGGATGGACTTTTCATGTACAGTTATAATATTGTTTTCAGGGCAGGGTACCTATCACTGTATGGCAATGTGTCTTTAAGGGAGGCCGGGAGCACTGAGAAATCCTTTGAGATGGACAGAATACAATCTGATGAATTGTTTAAGGAGTTTCGTAAATATGATCAATACTTCCCAAAACTGGCCTATGGTGTCCTGTCACCCAGAGAGAGGATTGAGGTCAAGAAGCTGCTGAGGCTCTTTTGGCAAACCTTGTCATTACAGGTGTTCAAGAATAAGGACAATCCCAGCGGCTGGGTGCATGAACAGCAGCAGACCAGAGAGAAACTAGGAATGAAGGAGTTCATGCAAGACCGATACATGTTTCTAATACTGTGGGCATCCCAGGGAAACACAGGGCCTGCTGCCTTTTGGCTACTAATGTACCTCATGAAGAATCCAGAGGCCATGGCTGCTGTGAGGAGGGAGGTGGACTGGGTTGTGAAGGAATCTGGGCAGGAAGTGAAGCGTGGTGGCCCTATCATCAGTCTGACCTATGACATGCTCAAGGAAACTCCAATCCTTGACAGTGCTCTTGAGGAGACCCTGCGACTGACTGCTGCCCCCGTTCTCACCAGAGCTGTGATGGAAAACATGGACCTCAAAATGTCTGATGGTCGTGCGTATCAGATTCGACAAGGCGACAGAATTTCTCTCTTCCCTTACACTGCTGTTCAAATTGATTCAGAAATCCACCCTGACCCACTTTCTTTCAAATACGACCGCTTTCTTAACCCAGATGGCAGCAAGAAAACAGATTTTTACAAGAACGGGAAGAAGTTGAGGTACTACACAATGCCCTGGGGAGCTGGTGTCAGTATGTGCCCTGGCCGTTTCTTTGCCATGAATGAGATGAAGCAGTTTGTGTTCTTAATGATGTCATATTTTGACTTTGAGCTTAAGAATCCTAGTGAGGAGATACCTGACCTTGACCTCAAGCGATGGGGTTTTGGGGCCATGCAACCCACAAGAGATGTTGGTTTCAGATACAGACTCAGATTTTAAAATGTTCCATCTATAATGGTTATAGATGGAAACCTCCATGCAACTTGTGTATGTTATGTTTTCAGGGACCCAATCTACACTGTAAAAAAAAAAATCTTAAAAAAACTAATTTTCTGGCAGCTAGGGTGCCAGAAAAATACTGTGAAATAACAGATAATTACTTTCTCATAAAAATACGGTTATTTTCCATAATTAAAATACAGTTTGTAGTTGTAATTTTAACAAGATTTTGCCTTATTTTCATGTTGTTTTTAATGTTTAATTAGAAATATTCACATTTTAAAACAATGAAATTAACTAGAAATATGGTAAATAAATGTTGTATTACGAAAAATACTGCTTAAAAATACTGCTTAAATTTACAGAAATGTGCTATTCTTAGCTGGTTTTTAATGGAAAAAGGTTATATAATAATTTATATTTGATGTAATATAACAGTATATGGACACAAAATAATGTGATTCATCTTTAAAAACATGTAAAAAAATGTTGAAAAACATTATCTTGGCTTTACAATTGCAATAATTTACTGTTATTTTTAGATCACATCAAATGAATATGTAGTTATTTTACATTTGTTTTTAACATTTACTTAAACATTTTGTTTTAAAACATTGAAATTACCCATAAAGATGGTAAATTAACATTGTAATATGAATAATAATGCTTAAATGTACAGAAATGCGGTATTAGTTGGTTTTAATGGCATTATTTTATGTAAAAAGGCTGTATATTACTTTATATTAGATGTAAAGTAACAGTATACAGCAATAATTTGATTAATCTTTCAAAACTTAGGTGTACAATTGCAACAATTTACTGTTTATTGTAAATTGAGTTTTTTGTTCTCTTTTACATTGATTTCCTGAACATTTAAAAGACTTTCAACTTTAAAAAAAAAACTATACTCACCTAAGAACACCAGAATTATTCTATTTTTAAATGGTTTAACAGGTTTTAGGCCAGTGGGAAAAGGGGCTTAAATGAACTGTTGTGCTTGAATGAGACTAAGCTGAACAAGAATAGCTATAATTTCCTATTCTCTGTATTTTTATTTAACTGTAACCATTATTACAGCAATATTCAAAAAATAAAAACAATTAAATTAAAATGACTCTGGTTCTGAAACACAAAAAAAAAAGTTTAAAAAGAAAAAGAAGTTGAGTTACCAATTTACACTAACATTTCTATCCAAGGCATCCATAACTTGGTCAAGTCACCATACATGGATTACAAACTTACATTAAACCTCACTGGAAATGAATCCATACTCTATCCAAGGTTTCCATAACCTGGGTCAAGTAACCATGCATCCAAAACATTGACAAACTTTGTCAAACCTCACTGGAAATTAATCCATACTCTATCTAAGGCATCCATAACTTGGCCAAATAATCGACAACATTGATAACAAAGCTACATAATAGCTTACATGAAACCTCACTGGATATTAATCCATAACAGTCCGTAACTTGGAAAAAGTATCCATAATTTGTGAACACTTCTTATTCCCTCCACACGTAGTCTGCAATTCTGGTGATCAGTGTAAGAACCTTTGGACTGACTGCAAGTTTTCTTTTGGTGGCGTTCCACTCCACTTTTGATCCCTTTGGCTGGATTTATCTTGAAGAGGCACCTGTCAAATGAAAAAAAACTTTAGTCACTGTGGACTGTACTGTAATTTAATGTTTTCATACATTTGCAATAAGGTTACACAACAGTGTAGACAGAGCTTGCTTGTGGAAGAGTGTTTGGACATACAGGGAACTGTGGAATTCAAAGAGGTCAATAATACATTGTCCTACTCCGTGTATGGGTCGATCTTTCCATTTCATAACTCAATCAGAAAAAAAGAGAAAACAAGGTTGTTTTTCCTCTAACAATAAAATCAGAACATTAGAATGAAGTTTTTGATATTATTTTGTTATGTGATATTTGGATAAATTCAGGAAATGCTTGGAGACTTGTGGAAGTGCAGGTGCTTTACTTTCAGCCTACACGCACAGCAGAAAAGCCTGACCGGAGATCTGCCTGCCGACTGCAAGACAAGTCTCCTATACCGGGCAGGAGCCAGAACCATCTTCAGTAATGTCCCTTCAGGTCCATCTCGGCAGCTCTGTGCTGCTTTTCTCCGCGACCCAACTCCATCTCCTAGTGGGGCCTCCTCAGTGGCAGTGCTGGTTCCTGTCTGGTCTGAGTGACTCCTAGCATGAGTGCTCATGTGCAGCAGGCTGTCAGGCTTTCCTGCTGTGAATGTACGTGTAACGGATGCTAACTAGCATGGGCTAGTTAGCGGCAATACGTGGTAAATCCTCACACCCCTAGCCTTAAGAACGCTTCCAACCGCTGAGTTGGAAGCCTGGGCTTTTCGGCTCAGTGGATAGAGCGTTCGACTCCCGGTCCGTGGGTTGTAGTAACTGACGAGGTGGCAAGTTCGAGTCATCAACAGCTGACCCTTCATCTGGCTGGCTTTCAGCAACAGAGGACTGAGACTCACTAGGAACTGAAAGAGGACAGTATGCACCAGCGACATGCAGAGCTGTGGGTTTTTGTGCTTCCTAGATAGGTGGGCTGTGAAAGATGAGGTCACTGAAAATGTTTTATCACAGTTTTTAAATGGGCAATGCACAACCTCTCTTCTTGAAGTGTGAGATTTTAAGTGACAGAGAAGGTCTTTAAGGTCGATCAACTGTTTCTGACAATGTGGAAGTTGACATAGAAAGGGTGCCTGCAAAGTTTGACACTGCGACGCGTTAGATGAGCGTCGACGACGGCGGTAAACATGACATTTAAAAGCATTGTAATTTCTGAACTGAAACTTACAACTTTCGATATAACACGCATACTGATAATGTGGTTCATTTTTATGAAGCCCTTGATGCATCACGTACCCTTTTAGGGTATTCACTGAAGCACCACAACTACGACAGGTGTAATCTTTTGACAGCCTTAACTGCAGTGCAGTACTAACTTTTTCAGTTTACTCCATGAAATCACCTCGCATCACTTATCCGCAGAGAGAAAGAAAACCATTACCAAATCTCAGTATCATTTATAAAAAGGGTATTAAGTCGAGTATGAATTTTTTTACCCAGTGTATTATTGATGCTAGAAAAATTTCAAACCAAATTTTGACAAGTTACATAAAATTAAGCTTCCTATCCTAGCCAAAAGTCATGCCATTTCAAGTCATACAGTGAAAGTTATGGCCAAAAAACTAGTGAAAATGTAGAAGAGGCAAGAGGGTTAATAATCGATTATTGTTCATTGTTTGTTCAACGGGACGCGATTGTGCAAATCGTAGGTGGAATCCGGGAAAAGTGTTTAAAATGATTGATTCTTTAACGTCCTCATCCGTTTTTCCCAGAGAATCAAAGCCAGCAACTGTCAGTCACGGGACCCGCGCTTTTCAAAGCACGTACTACAATGACATGTCGCGTTGTTGTCTTCACGTTGTTCCGGTTCAGGTGCCGTGAGACGTTTTTTTTTTGTTGTTTGTTGGTGTACTGTGTGTGCAGGGAGACGTTGCAGCATGTCTCCTGATTAAACGTGTTTTGTGACATGCTGTGAAATAATTCAAGACCTTGTGATTTACATTGTTTGTATTTATATATAAATAAACAATACCCTACAGTGTGGCCCTGTAATGTTTCATACTTTCTATTACTTTTTATTCCTATAAATTACATCTTCACTGTTTACCTCTGAATTGCTGAAAAGCCATTAGACACAGATGACACATATTAATGCTCTGTCATAAGATCTGTTCTGGCAGAATGTAATGCTTTAAAGTGGTAGGTTAAGGAAACAGATGAAAAGCATAGTAGTTTATCTGGTTTTATGCTGGTATTGGCCTCCTTCCTTTTCCCTATGTCTGTTTAGATGTCCTTTCAAAATAAATGTTAATATAATGTTAATAAATGGTACCATCTAGGAAATTGTAATTTTAGTTATTTTCAATGAAAACATTTGTCAATTAACAAAGAAATTATAGTAAAATTTCTAATTAAATAGTTATTTTACTTTTAATTTCTCAGTAACTTTTTTTAGAGTTTTAAAGTTGAATTTTACAGTTTATTCCCTTAAATAACAGACAAATATTTGTGAAATTACGATATATTTGTGAACGTATTTTAACAATAAATATATGGATTTCTAATAGTTTTTTTTTGTAAAAGAACAGGAATATTGTGTGTTTTCACAGTGACAGTGATTTCATGTTAGTTTACATGTTAGTTAAATTAAATGGTATTTTAAAAATACAGACAAAATCTGTAAAATAAACAGTAAAATTCTGTTATATTACAATTTTTATTTACAGTGTAGTGAATGAACATATATTACCCTAATATCCTGTCTTGGAATGATACAATATGTCTTCAAATTACAAATTCTGATTTGTCCATTAAAGTTAACGTTCTAATCCTTGCCTCTGTACCTCATTTTGAACCAGTAAAAAAAGATAGCCTAGCCATCATAAGTCAGGGTGTGGTGTTGGGGGTTGATAACAGCAAAGTTCAAACAATCTGGCTTCTTACATTACTGTGGCTTAGAGACGTTGAAATATAAGGAGTAGTCATAACTGCTTAAGAGAGCCAATCTCTGACATCCTACACATCCCCCTCTCATTCATATTTTGTTTTTAACTTGCTCTTGATTCCATCGCATCAAAATACTACTGCATACTCCACTACATCCATGGCTGAAGGTGAAATTAAATTGCTTCGACAATCTGCTTAACCTATTTTGTCACTCTGCAGACTTATCTATGAAATGTCCAACATTTCATGTCACTATCCCATTAAAGAAGCTAGGATCTGCCCAATTATTTTGTTATCTCTTAACATTCTAAATCATTGATATTGCAGTGGTAATATATGGCAATATTTGTAGATTTATTTAATGTCCTCGCGATTGATTGCAAATGGGAGGCCACTGTAAATGGTGGTAATTGTGATAATTGCATACAAGTTTACACCGGTTAGACCGTTCTTTCTTCGGAACGGCTTAGTGATCAATATTTGATTAAGCATGTAAAGGTTTTAACAGGTTTTCTAAAAATATAGTTCCAGCCGGTGGCACATGGAAGCACTGTTTGCCTATAATAATGTGCCCTTGGTGATCTATTAACTGAGAAATCCCTGAAATCATCAGTCAAAAAGACACAGGGTGATGAAGAGAGAACAGAAACAGACAGTCAGTGAGGAAGAAATATTCCTCTTTCAACTGTGTGCCCTGTGTTAATTTTTAAATAGGCCATTGTCAGTGAACCCACTGTTCCATCTGAAATAGAACACAATTAGATTTAAAAAAATGCTTACCAATTTGTGCCTTTTCTGCATCAATGTATGGTGGAAAGTCTTTATTTATGTAAAGGAAAACACAAAACTCATGTAACAATAAAAATATAATGGAATATATTGCAGTAAGTATCGTTGGATAATTTGACTTTGCCCTTTGAAGGATTTTAACTAATATCTTGCCTTATATTCTATATGAGTGAAGTAAGCGGTGTAAAAAGCTTAACCGTATCTTGGACATCAGACATCAGAATCAACCCCTGTCCATACAGAGCTCCACATCAAGCTTCCGACATATTACGAGATTAATAGTCTGCGCAGTTGTCGTCAGGCTTTAATAACAAGATATGTGAATGGCACGTGCATGACAGTGTTTGATACAAGGGAAGAGAAAGTTCAGACAAGGACATAAGTTAGATAATGATACATGGTACAATGTCCAGAATAACGAGAACGACAGAAGTTTGTTTGGTGTTGAAGCCATGTATGGGAATTGCCTGATAATAACATTGGCTTGAAGCCCATGGGAGGAATCAAAGAAGCAAGGTTATTAAAACTGTGTGCCGAGACTGAAAAATCTGTTGTTCTGCAGACAAGCCTGGCTTATGTATTACTTTGTTGAAGTTCTAAATAAAAGTCTGAAACTTTATTGGCTTGTTTCCTGATATCTTTCATTGTTACAGTTTAACTGTTCTACTTTCAACAACATGAATTGGCATCGTAAACAGGATTGACCAGCTGCTCAGCCTTCTAGAACCCTAAGAACTTCTGAGACCAATCCGTTTATTATCACGTTGAATAGTATCGCATTTTTCCTTGTTACGCCTGCCAGTGAGTTACGCCTGTTGGGAGCGGACGTATAAGAAGTATTACTGCTATGCATCGCTCTTTTCATGGATTCTATGTAATATGGGTCAGAGGTTACAGACTTACACTATTCTCTTGATCATTGCTTTGTGTGTTCTGCAAGAATTTTGTTTTCTTAATTAGCTGTTGTCACACATCCTCGGCCTATTGAGTCTGATGTGCCCTGCGACTTAAGCCTTTGTGACTTTGGTCCAGCAGGTGTACAACCCCCGGGCTCCGAACTATTTACATCAGGCGCGAAGCAAGAGATGGACAGAATATACAGCCTAGTGAAGATGACTTTATGCTCCGACCTTTCGTTTTTTACTTTTTACTTTTCAATCCAAGAATTTTACTTTTCAATCCAAGAGTTAAATACTGTATTTAACGGATGAGGGTGATTATGATAAGTGGTTGAAATGGGACCTGAAACAACATAAAGACCCCCAGTCCATCTCTGTCTGTCTTTTTCTTACAAGGGTCCCGATTTGGATCGCGCAATCCACCTAATCTAAGAAAGCATCGCTCATACAGTACATTCCTTCAATTCTCAATAGCAACATATGACGAACGTAGCCTTAAACCAAACTTGTTTTCAAAAAGGATATCTTTCACATCTAGTTCATCTAGATAAGCTCAAATAATGATTTGGTTTAAATTGTTGTGTCTCAGCTATCATATGACATATTGTTTGGGTAAATAGCATTTCAGGAAAATCGTTTATTATGCTGCATTCCAGGGAAACTTTTCAACCCCTAAATTACGACTTAATGTTACGACTCACGACTTGGTAGCGTTCCAGGCAAGTCACGAAAACAAACCCTTCTGCGGCTCTGTGAGCTAACTACGAACCCCGATTAGCGGGTTAGCCTGGTATGTTGCGCCCAGAGCCAGGGTATGCCGCGACACGAAAGTGGTTCTGTTTTAGCGTCGCTGTATCACCATGGTGTCTAATGCTGCCAACCTCACCTGTGCCGTGTTCCAATATCCATACTATCCGCACTTACTACTTACGAGTACGTAGGGCGTTCCAATTCAGATCGGGCGAAAAAATGTGTAAAGAGTCCACCGTTCAAAGCGGGATGTTTATTGCGGGGGAGGAGCCGCGGCGGTAATCGTGATCGTAATTTACGGTTAGTGCACCACGGAGTAATTCGATTTAGAACAACACTGACATCTGAAAATTAGCGCTCTTAGTGAGTACGGATAGAGTACTACGTTTAAGTGTACTCATGGAAGTATGGCTATTGGAACACGGCACTGGTCAGGAGCAGTTGTGTAAAAGCACCGCCTACTGACCAATCAATTATCTTGAAAAACGAAGTTATAGCACGTGTAAGATGATGTCGTATATGTTACAGGGGGAGCTCCGCCTATCCAAACATTTTGGATCTAGCAGGTTTATTTAAGGACGTATTCACAACTGTCTTGTTTGGTTCGAACCAAACCAAAATAATCGCTGGTGCGGACCTTTTGGGCTGGTGTGAATGCAAACCATCGATCTCTGGTGCCGACCAAACAGCCGGTCCGATACCCATCTGGAGAGGTGGTCTCGGTTCGCTTCCAAACGAACCCTGGCGCGGTTCGCTTGAGATGTGAAAGTGAACGCACCTCAGCCCGATCCAGTTCTAAAAACAGGCACCCACTCAGCCGGTTGCGGCTTGCCTGTGATTTCCAACTCCAGGATCATCTGCCAGGAAGAATCGTTGGCCAGCGCGTTGGTCTACCAACATCGCTACAGGACAACGCCTGGGACCGCACAGCTTCCCGAACTCATGACGATGGGTCGTGAGTAGAAATGTACTAACACTGTGATGTGGGCCAGAGCCTAGAGACCACTGTTTCCTCGGTCTTACCCACGTCTGCTGTTTCATCTCGGCCTGGCACCTTTTGGTATTAGTGTGCATTTCTAAAATCATGACTTTCAGAAATGTTTATGGGCATATGTCCAATGACAGTAAAATAAGTGAGTAGGCCTATTGTATGTAATTATGCAAATGAGTGTCTGAAGCATTTGCATAGTCTTATTTTTCGCAAAAATCTGCATTAAATCAGCCATTTTAAACAGAATCAAAAGGAAAATAATACCATGTGGTTGGGCAGTATGTAGCAGTGGAGTTTGGGATATTTGTGATACAATTATTAACAATAACTTCCAGGGACTGAAAATGAGGCCCTGGTACCAAGTTTCAGAATTTTCATTAAACTTGGGGAGGAGTGTGTCAGTTTAGGTTTGGCCACAAGGTACAGCGCTCCCTATGGTCATAGCAGGACAAAACACTTTGGAGACTTTCTTTTTTCTTCTGTTCTACATATGCCTATTTAATTTGACAACTCCACAGTGTTCAGGTTTGGAGCGGTTGATTTTAAAATAAGACACATAATAACAAACACAAATTAACACAAAACGTATTTGGAAAACATTACAGTGGAAAACATGATGGCACGCACATAGACAGACTGTTTATGAATAATACTTTATAATTGACTGAACAATATTTATAATATATTTACTAAAATGATCTATATTATTGCAAGTGTAATGTGTCTATCTCATGAAAAAAATTCATCATGCCATCTGCAGTCAGTTGAAAAATAAAAAATAAAGTAGGTGAATTACCTTTCTTTAATTAATTTTCATTTTCATTTACTTTCTTTTACCAGACATGGCTTCAACAGCACGAGTAGGTCAATTCCCTGACCTCATTACTACAGATCAAAGTTGTTTTTTTTAAGCTGCTGCACTTAATGATTTCATGGTCCATGAAAAGAAAAGCTAAGAATAATTTACATGTAGTAACATGTATGAAAATTCTTATGACTAATTTGGCCGAATTGACCCTCGTCAGGACAGGCGGCTCATTTATATTTATGAATAAGTGAAAAGTTGAAAACACATTTAAAAAAAACGTGTTTCTAAAGTACATAAAAAAGGTTTGCACGTGTTTTTCGAATGAAAAACAAGTGTATCATCCTAACAATGATCTGTGAGAGGATAATAACCCTATTGCACTAAATATTGATTTGATTGTTAGTAATGGTGTTAGTAATGAGGTAGAAAATGTTAGAAAATTAGTTTTGGGGGATTTTTTGGTTTCTGAATTGAATTGATCCGAATTTGATATTAAAACATGCACTGGGTCAAATATACCCAGGATCATTTTCGTTGTACGGGAAAAACAAACATAACAGGAGGGTTAATGTTTAACTCTCGTTTACTTGCTGGCAACTTCTGTGAACCCGAACCTTTGGCTTCAGGTTTAACAAAAACACTAAATTTTAATCAAGACCATTCACAGAATTGTTATATGCAGTGAGGTGAATTCTACGTACTACCTGCCGTAAAATACAGTTTGAAAAACACTGGTGTAATTTATAGGTTTATTGCATAGGATTTGGATTATTGCTACTAAAGCGTGGCTTTAATGTAATGTCTTCTCTTCATGATGGGGGTACTTGAGTACAGCTGAGGGTACTTGAGTGCAAGCAACATATTGGCTAATCTGAAAATACGTCTTTGTGATTAATAGATTCATTTGATTTCTTTGTTGCGCCCGGGGACAGTGTTGCTATGTTTGTTTATCTATGTTCTGTATGCATACTCGTTTATCTATAAATACATGCATATATATGTATGTATGTATGTATGTATGTATGTATGTATGTATGTATGTATGTATGTATGTATGTATGTTTATATACAGGGTGCGATTTGCCGGTGGGGATGGTGGGGATTATCCCCCCCTCTGGTTTACACGTCCTACCCTCTGCTGAATTATTTTTATCCTCGGTGGGGATAAAAATTATCCCCCCCACCCAAAGTATTTTCACCATTACATCGTAATAATTAACAACCAAAATACACAGGGTCCGTCTTCATTTTGAAACATTTTAAAATGTTTCTCAAAATTATCCCCCCCTCTGGTTTTTTCACAAATCGCACCCTGTTTATATATAAATGCATACAGATCTTTATCTAGATATATTATCATCTGGTGTTAGTATGGTAGCCCCTTTGATAATATTGTATAGATAAATAAGCTATTGTTTACAAGTAACAATTATTGATAAATCTATTTTGAAGTATCATAAAATACAATGCACCAATAAAGAGCTTGTAGTCTGTTTGTCTTCAAATGAGAGAGCTGAGTTGACATCGGATTCTGTGGCCGTGGAACACCCTCCCCACGCACAGGGCAAGAGGAGGAGCAAGAGGACTCTACCAACGAGGAACTTGAGCTCTTCCTCATTTATTTTTTGCACTTTGAAGGATACAGAGGGCAATGGGTTTACTGGTGCCAATCCTGCTGGCTCTTCTAGGCTCTCTATTTGGAGGGCTTTACCTTTTAGGAGCAATCAGAAGACAACGGCCAGGTGAACCCCCATTGGATCGGGGTCCCATTCCCTGGTTGGGCCACGTGTTGGAGTTTCGCAGGGACACAGCAAAGTTCTTAGAGAGGATGAAGCAAAAACATGGGGACATATTCACAGTACAACTTGGTGGGAATTACTTCACATTCCTCATGGATCCTTCATCTTTTGGTTCGGTCTTCAAGGAGGCCCGCACAAAACTGGACTTCAGTGCTTTTGCAAGGAAGCTGGTGCTCAGAGTTTTTCATTTCAATCCAATAGAACATGCCAGAAAGCAATTTCATGATTCCAACAACAGGCATCTGATGGGTGATGGACTTGTATTATTGACAGAAAGTACAATGAAAAATTTCCAGAATCTCATGCTCCACAGTATAGGCAAAGGTGGAGACCAAAAGACCTGGATTGAGGATGGACTTTTCATGTATAGTTACAATATTGTTTTCAGGGCAGGGTACCTATCACTGTTCGGCAATGTGTCTTTAAGGGAGGCCGGGAGCACTGAGAAATCCTTTGAGATGGACAGAATACAATCTGATGCACTGTTTACAGAGTTTCATAAATTTGATCAATACTTCCCCAAACTGGCGTATGGTGTCCAATCACCCAGAGAGAGGATTGAGATCAGGAAGCTGCTGAGGCTGTTTTGGAAAACTTTGTCATTACAGGTGTTCAAGAATAAGGAGAATGCCAGCGACTGGGTGCGTGAACAGCAGCAGACCAGCGAGGGACTAGGAATGAAGGAGTTCATGCAAGACCGATACATGTTTCTAATACTGTGGGCATCCCAGGGAAACACAGGGCCTGCTGCCTTTTGGCTACTAATGTACCTCATGAAGAATCCAGAGGCCATGGCTGCTGTGAGGAGGGAGGTGGACTGGGTTTTGACGGAATCTGGGCAGGAAGTGAGGCGTGGTGGCCCTATCGTCAATCTGACCTATGACATGATACAGAAAAGTGTGATCCTTGACAGTGCTCTGGAGGAGACCCTGAGACTGACTGTTGCACCCGTTCTCACCAGAGCTGTGATGGAAAACATGAACCTCAAAATGTCTGATGGACGTGAATATCAGATTCGACAAGGCGACCGAATTTCCCTCTTCCCTTACACTGCCATTCAAATTGATTCCAAAATCCACCCTGACCCACTTTCTTTCAAATATGACCGCTTTCTTAACCCAGATGGCAGCAAGAAAACAGATTTTTACAAAAACGGGAAGAAGTTGAGGTACTACACAATGCCCTGGGGAGCTGGTGTCAGTATGTGCCCTGGCCGTTTCTTTGCCATGAATGAGTTAAAACAGTTTGTGTTTTTCATGATATTATATTTTGACTTTGAGCTGAAGAATCCTAATGAGGAGGTACCTGACATTGATGTCAAGCGATGGGGTTTTGGGGCCATGCAACCCACAAGAGATGTTGGTTTCAGATACAGACGCCGATTTTAAATCACACATCACACTTTTGAGTTAAGTCTTTGTTTATGGATGGTAACCTCCATCCAACTTGTATGTTATGTTTTCAGGCACCTAATCTAGTACAGTATCTTAAACGTAACATACAACTTAAACGTTGTCTGTTAAATCACACACACACACACACACACACACACACACACACACACACACACACACACACACACACACACACACACACACACACACACACACACACACAGTTGAAATATAAGGAGTAGAGTACTAACTGCTAAAGGGAGCACATCTCTGATCCCTGACATCCTGCACAACCCCCTCCCTACCAAACTTGTCCTGTAGCTAGTTAAATATATTCAAGATGCCATGATCCCCCATTTATGTTTTCTCATGTCATAACGTTAAAATATTAAATTGAATGTGTGGTGTTAATATAGGCAAATGTTAATATTTGTATTATTGGTAATTGCAATCAAGTTTAGGCCAGTCAGACCGCTCTTTCATGAGAAGCGCTTAGTGATCAATATGTAATGGCGCTTGTGAACATATAACAGGACTTCTAGCCAGGGCACAACCTCAGGGGTGGCGCAGAGTGGCAGTTATCCGCCTACAATAATGTGCCCTTAGTGATCTATTAACTGACAAATCCCTGAGGTCATCAGTCAAAGAGACAAGGGGTGAGGAAGGGAGAACAGAAAGTTCAGACCGTCAGTATGAAACAAAGATTTTGTATTTAGTTTAAACTGTGTGCAATGTGTGTTATTTTGTCATAGGCTATTGTCATAGGCTGTTCACTGAGACTATACAACATAGTCTCAGTGAACCCACTGTTTCAGCTGGAATCAAACACTGTTGAATAAAACAAATAGCGTCATGACAGTCTTATTCTTGACATTCTGAGCATCAATTACTTAATTACTTGCATTCTGGGGAATTGTTATGCACCAATTCAGCCTTTTCTGCATCAATCAATGGTAGAAATTCTTAATTTATGTGAAGGAAAAAGAAAACTGTTATCCGGTGTCAATCAAAATATAATGGAATATAATGCAGTTAGTATTGTGGAAGAATATTACTATACCCTTAGAAGGATTAGAATTAATATCTTGCCTATTCTATAAGAATGAAAAAAGCGTGGAGCCTTCTGAAGTGACTCTTGCTTCTTAGAAAGGTCATCCGATGTTCTGTGCCACCAGTATGTACTAATATTCAGGACCGGGGACAGAGATGACGCATGGCAGGAGCACCTGCAGGATTCAGATAGACAAAGCATCTTTACTGTTTGTGCAGGGCCAGAGTACCCCCCTGGCGTGAAGAGTCCGGTGCAGGTGTTATATATATATATAGGTGTCCTAGAAGCTGAACCGTATCTCGGACCTCAGACCAGACCGAGCTTCACGTCAAGCTCTGTCACCATTACTGTTGAAAGCCCTTGCATTCGCATAATTGGGATCTATGGGATCAATTACTTATCATCTAAGATGTCGCCAAAGAGAATGAAATGGATATCTTATTATTATTAAATTATTTTGCACAACAGATTAGCACATTATATTTTATGTGTTGGCTATAGAAAGTTAACTTTACATTATGAACATTGCTTTTATATAATTTTTTTGGTTTGTCAATAGTTATTGAATAACTCTTACTCTTATTCTGATTTTGAAATCGACCAATCAAACAGTCTGCTTCCTTTGGCTGTAGAATTGCATCGGCGTATCGGTGATTAACAGTCAAGATGGATTCCCCGAACCAATCAGAGAAGAGAGGCCCTGATGAAATGAGACCTGGAACGATCTACATTTTCTTAATGAGCTCACCCAGCAGCAGGCGCAGTCAACTTAAAAAAGGGTTTATTCTCTCAACTCATTCAATGCTGACGGGGATGACTGTCATTTACAACAAATTACACTCAAACAATAGCCCTTAAATCTTTCAGCACTTTTGGCGGTCGGGGCTAATAGCTAAATTCCTTGTTGGCCCTATGGATGTATGATTAATGCTTATTCAAGCGTTACACATGTAATATCATAGGAATAAAAAAAGAATGGCCACTTACAACATTTATATATGGTAACACAGCTTTTTATTTAGTATCTTTACAATAGATCCTATACATGCATGTGAATTTGTATTTTTACTTTGAGTAAAGTCTCATTATATTTTACAATAGATCCTATACATCTATGTGAATTTGTATTTTCACTTAATCTCTATGATCTTGTTTAAACGGTAGAGTATTTTTATTTTGACTATAATCGTTTCATCTTTACAATAGATCCTATACATACATGTGAATGAGTACTTTTACTTTAACTATAATCATAATATCTTTACATTAGATCCTATACATATGTGAATAAGTATTTTAACTTTGACTATACTCTTGTTTAAACGGTTGCAGACAACATTTAAACACGATTCAATTTGTACTGATGACCTACTAGCTTAGCCTTGAGGATGTTTAAGTTCGAGCTACAATCTATGACCACAAAACCTTTCAACATTTTCAGCTATGCTGTTGAATCCCTAAAGTAACTAAGTAATCTGTTAAGGTTGCCATGATCACTAATGTCGAGCCCATCTCAGACAGAAGAATCTCCTCTTCTCCATACAGTTCCTTGCATTCCTTGCGTTTAAGGCGGGGCTACAATCTATGACAACAAAACCTTTTAACATTTTCAGCTATATTGTTGAATCACTATACATGTGAATTAGTATTTTTACTTTGGCTATTATCGTATTATCTTTGCAATATATCCTAGACATGTGTGAATAAGTTTTTACTTTGACTATAATCTTGTTTAAACGGTTGGAGACAACATTTAAACACAATGACTCAATTTGTACTGATGACCTACTAGCTTAGCCTTGAGGATGTTTAAGTACGCGCTACAATCTATGACCACAAAACCTTTCAACATTTTCAGCTATTCTGTTGAATCCTTAAAGTAACTAAGAAATCTTAATCTTAGTTACTCAAGCCTCTCTCAGACAGAATGATCTCTTCTCCATACAGTTTCTTGCATGCAGGCCTTTCTCAGATAGAGTCCCACAGTGGGTCCTGTTGGCGGGACACTCGGCGGGCAAGGAAACATTGTCACCAGCATTCCGGTCAATCCACAGCCAGCGGCCTGCCAGCCAGCGCAGGCCAATCCACACCTCCTCCGTTGAGGCGTTCTCTGAATGCCTCAACAGGCTGTGGTGGGCAGGTGGAGAGAGAGAGAAGGAAGAGGAACAGGTAGCGGCTGCATGTGTTCTCCATGACTCCTCAACACATCTGACCTCCTCCTGTAAAGGCTGTCAGATAAGATGAGAGAAGGAGGGGGAGAGAGATCACGTGACCATAGGCCTATAGAAGACGAATGTGACATTTTAATACATTTGTTTATTTTCCAGAGCTTTTCATGACACTTAACAAGGATTTTAAAACACACTACATGCCAAATATGTAAAAATAATACATATATTCATACAAAACATTATATATGTTATATATAATATTTATATTTTATATAAATATTAGGAGCCATATATATTTCGCAGACTGCTTCCGAAAATAAATAAAGACAAATATTTGTGACATCAAATGGTCAGATTTCTATGGCAAATAAAAGATGGTGTCGGGGCATCCCAGCCTTGTGCCCCGATACAGTGGGAGGAAACCGGAGAGGTTACTATTTGTTCCAACAGCTGCCATAGGAGATGAACAGACAACCCTAATTCAAACTATACATTTTGAACCAAATCCAAATAGTTTGAGAGTATTAAAAAGATAGTTCCACTTCACCAGATCAAAGGCCTTTACAGCATTGAGTGATCTAGACATTAATCAAACTATTTTTACTCCCCAGCCCCCTGGAATCACTAGAACCTTTTTAGAACGTGTTTATTATTAAAACAATTTACTATGTGCACTGGGTTTCTGTCGACTGCTGGGATTGTCTTGTCCTGTCTTTTTGTGCTGCGACAAAGGGGGATAATAAATCCATGTATCTATCTATCCTTTGCAACGGCGATCAATATAACTTGGATCTTCTACACTGTTTGAGACTGACCTTGACGATGACCATCTGCTCAGACACTTCTGATACAGGATGTCTCACCGTGAAAGATGCAGAAATGCAGATCTGCTTTGCATACTCCCAGAATCGGAGTCCCACAGTGGGTCCCTTTTGCAGGACACTCGGCGGGCAAGCAGACATTGTCACCGGCAGTCCGGTCAATCCACAGCCAGCATGTCCATGTTTGGATACAACGGCAGACAAAAAAAAGCAGAAAAGTAAACGATGAATGATATCTGATGTGACAGAAATTGACCATGGTACAATTCAAATTGAGGTAATCTATTTGAAAAATGGAAATACCTACTGGCAACCTACAAAATACATACCAGTTCAGACCACCGGGCTCTATCTGCAACTTCACTTGTAGTTGCTGCCAAATTCCACACACTGGACCTTTTAAAGTGGATTGCAATTAAATAACCCTAACTAAAAGTGTTTTCACGATACTGGATTTTCAAACTTGCGTACAATGCATTGAAAAATATAGATATTTGATACCAGAGGGAAAACATTAACCTCTTCTTTTCCTGGCCTATTTTTCTTATTTTTTCCAGAAAATAAAATACCCAAAGTATATATCCACAACTGCAAGAGCTATAATATGTCATCTTGGTACCAAAATAAAGATTGTTGCGCAAGGGAAATATTCAATCTCGATAGTACTTTGTTAGAGTGAATAAAGATAGAACACAGCATAAGTGGAATAAAAGAAAAGAAAGGTAAGACATACATTTTGGTTGTAAAAAGAAAAGTGGAAGTTCGTTCTTGATTATACATGTGCGATTTTTAGTCACAGAGTAGCTTGTGTGGGTACAATTTTGTTAAAAAGATTGCTTTTGCTGTGCATGTGCACAGTTATGAAACGAAAGTTCCAAAATTCAATAATTACATGGGTCTTTTGACCTTCCTTGGTAATTTGCCTCAAAGCCAAAATACTTCTGAACAACACTCCTGCTTTTTTCTTTCTCTACCAAATTATTGCAAGAGACCTTGCTGTGAGTTAGTGAACGGACTTGCTGACAGAAGAAAAAGAAAGCGAGAAAGTGCATCTGATATGCACTTTAATAAGAATTGGAAAACGGAAAAAAAGAACTTTTTCCGATGGCTTCCAACCTAATAGTGTAGCGTAATTCTTGCATCTTATAACCTTTGTCATTATTATCGTATTTATATTGTTAATAAAGGTTGTGTCATATTTTGTGCATGTGTGTGTGTATGTTGTGATCTATTTCGACCTCTCTCTGACCGTCCCAACGGTCTTACTACGAATGATACCATTCAGCTACCTGTCACCAGATCCTTATATCAAAACTATCACGTGACTGAATGGAGGCAGGTCCCGCTGCATAGAGCGGCTGCGAGGACATGGCTCTTCCTCTTTTGCCTTCGTGCAGGTGCCTTGAGCCCCTGAGGATTTGCTTAAAGGTTTCCAGTGGAAGTTTACGTTTCTAACCTGTTTTTGAGTTGTTGTTACCCCAGATGTTTATTTGCATGGTTGATGGTTTAAGTTGATTATTATAACCTGATATAACACAAGGCTTTGTTATAACTAAGGGCTAGGCTGACTCCCCTCTGCGGCAGCAGTCGGGGTTTCGCCCATGAAAAACAAACCCTGCACTTTTGCGTGAACAGTGACAGTGTTTTTGTTAAAATTAAATAAAGTTACATTGTTTAAAATAGCCTAAATGAGCTTGGCTGCCGGATGCAGTCATTAGTTTTCTTTTCTGACCATAGGGTTGTTTGTAAATCAGTACCGGTAGGCCCACCACCTGCATTGCAGGGGTGTTTTGTGTTTTGTTTTCAGTGTCTGACCATTTAGTTGCTTACACCTGGTCATAGGCCATATCTGAGAAGGTTATTTTCCCTATTCGTTCTGGAGTAGAGTTCTCCTGTGTTGTTAAAAAGGCAAAAAATTGCTAACTTATTTTTTAAGACTAGGGTTTGATATCCTTATTTTTTTCTTAACTTGGCTGTAGCCAAAATAAAAATAGTAATACATAAATAAACTGTCGCTGCACATATCTGCATTCCTGTCTTGACTCTCATTTCGTTCCCAGCAGACGTGGTTGGTGTGTTTTTCTCAGTAGCCTTTAAGTAAGGTTAATTACTATCCAATACTGGTTACACCGCACTGGGTTGTCTGTCCATTTGTTGCTGTTCACAGCTGTATTTTAAGCACAAAAGCTGCCCACACATAGCCACTAGGAAACAGGATTGAACACATAAGCCACATATGTCAATATCAAGGCCCGCGGGCCAGACATGGCCCTCCTCGGCTTTTAATCAGGCCCGCCAATAAATTCTGACAATCAATCTAATGTGGCCCGTGTGCTGGTGTTTAAATTTACGTCCATGACAATACAACATTGAAACACAGGAGGCGCTGCAGCGCTCCGCTGCCACGCTCCACTCCCGCGCTCCACTCTCACACTCTCACGCAGAGACAATACAAACAACGTAAATGCTATCTGCCTTTCCAAAGGTAGCTAGCTAGCATAAACAATGGCCCAAAAAAGAAAAGTGGACAATGAATATCGACAATTTCAAGAAAGATGGGAAACAGAATATTTATTTTGTGAATTCAAAAAAAAAGCCAATGTGTCTCGTATGTCAAGAGTCATTGGCAGTTTTCAAAGAGCATAACCTTCGGAGGCATTTCGAAACGAAGCATGCGCATTATGGAAACATCGACATGGAACAGTGGCTGCAAAAAGTCAAAGAATTAAAATGCAACCTTCAACAACAGCAAAACATGTTTACTCGCATCAACAGTCAGTCTGAGGGAGCTGTGAAGGCAAGCTTTATAATAGCGGAGGAAATAGCAAGAGCATGCAAGCCGTTCACAGAGGGAGAGTTTATTAAAAATTGCATTGAAAAGGTATGCGATGTTGTATGCCCCGACAAGAAGCAGGCATTTGCAGATATCAGCCTCTTCCGAAATACCGTGGCTAATCGGGTGGATGAGCTGGCCTCCGACTTACAGATCCAGCTAAAAACTAAAGCTAAGGAATTTGTTTCGTATTCGTTGGCTGCAGATGAGAGTACAGACAGGACGGACACTGCCCAGCTTTCCATATTCATCCGGGGGGTGGATGCTCAGTTTTCCGTCACTGAGGAACTTTTGGATTTAAAATCGATTCACGGGACAACTACTGGACAGGACATTTTCACACAAGTGGAACGGTGCATCAACAAATCAGACTTGCAGTGGAATAAACTTGTTGGGCTGACAACGGATGGTGCACCTGCGATGTGTGGGGAGGTCCATGGTTTGGTTGGTTTGGTTCGAGAGAAGATGGGGCACACGGGAGGAAACTTGACAGTCTACCACTGCATCATCCACCAGGAAGCCCTCTGTGGAAAGGTGTTGGGCATGGGACATGTAATGACAGTTGTAACCAAAACTGTGAACTTTAGTCGTTCACAGGGCTTGAATCACCGGCAATTCAGGGCAATTTTAGAGGAGGAAAACTCTGTGTACGAGGATGTGCCATACCACACGGAGGTGCACTGGTTGATTCGGGGGAAAGTGTTGCGAAGATTTTATGATACCCGCGTTGAGATCGCTCGTTTCATGGAAAGCAAACAAAAGGTCATCCCCAAGCTTGAGGATGAAAAGTGGGTGAGCGACTTGGCGTTTATGTGTGACGTAACGGAGCACCTCAATGCCCTGAATGTAAAACTCCAGGGTCGAAAGCAGCTGATCACTGAAATGCGAGACTCAGTAAAGGCGTTTCAAATGAAACTGCGTCTATGGGAGGGCCAGATGCGCCAAGGCAACTTGGCTCACTTTCCTACTTTCCAGTCAGTCAGTGACACAGTCACCATTCCATTCCCGACCAAAGTGTATGCTGACAAACTGAACACACTCAAAGAGGAATTCAGCAGGAGATTTGCTGATTTTGAATCACAGAAATTCAACCTTGATCTGTTCGTAAATCCATTTGCAATTGATGTTGACACTGCACCTGAGCACTTGCAGTTGGAACTCATTGAATTGCAATGTAACGGTGCTCCGAAGACCCAGTACCAGTCAGTTGGGGCTGCTGAGTTTGCACCTCTACTCCCTGAATCAATGCCACAGCTTCGCCTTCACGCTGCACGCATCATGTCTATGTTTGGAAGCACCTACTCGTGCGAACAGATGTTCTCTGTAATGAAACTGAACAAGACATCCCACAGATCCCGCCTCACAGACCAGCATCTGGTCTCGGTATTGAAAGTGGCCATAGCAAATGACATTAAGCCTACAATAGACGAGATCATTTCTAAGAAAAGGTGCAGAGTGTCTGGTAAGAGATTAACTAAATAGCAAGCACAGTGCCTATTTTGCTTAGGTTTGGCATTGTAGGCCCTATTGTTGTCCTTTCAAGTTTCCAAAGTAAGCCATACAATTTGAGATACGACTTGTTGCATTGACTATTTTGCTTTATTAATCAAGTTTGCTGGTAACAGATCTTTTTTGTTTTGTTAAAGACAAAAGTACTGTGATGCAAATGTTTTTTGTTTAATTGAGAAGTTATTTAATACAAAAAATTGTTCAGCATTTGATAAATACTATTTTGCTTTATTAATCAGTTTTGCTGGTAACAAATATCTTTTTAGTTGTTTTGTTAAAGATAAAGGTATTTGATGCAAATCGGGTTTGTTTAATTGTGCAGTTATCAATACAAAAACATTGTTCAGCACTTGATAAATACTATTTCGCTTTTTTAATCAGTTTTGCTGGTAAGAATTACCCACACACATGGAAAAACTGTCTGGCCCCTGATTTTATTCACAGCCCTCCACATGGCCCTCAGTAAGTTTGAATTTGACACCCCTGACATAAGCCGTAATTACTATACATAGCCACAAGGGGAGGAGGACCCGACTGAAAGCTGCAATAACTACTCCAGCCACAGATGGCAGCACCTTTAGACAGGTGAGGAAGCCGAAGCTAAAACGTCACATAGGCCACGCCTACTCGGTATTAAAGCAGGGCCTGGAGCCAACGAGAGCAGAAACATCCGGCAGTCCATACTTGCGAGTTAGATACAAAGGTCTGCTGTTTGTTGCTCACACGCGTGTCCGATACAATTCCCCTCCTTTTGCTTCATAGTTAGCATACCGAAATACTTTAACAAATAAAGTGAGTTAAAAGCGATCCAGATTGGACTACTTTCTTCAAGAATGCGGCACAGCTGACTGGACTTCTCTGCTTACGTCATCTAGCCTATAAACAGTTATGTTATCATGTTCACTTGTGGCAGTTGGCGACATCTACTCGTTCCGATAGCTGCTGTTTGCAGCATACTGGACTACTCTGTTCACTTTATATAGCCTAAAGCTGTCTCATTCTGTGAGCTGCTTTTCGAAGCAGGCCGGAAAAAGAGTGGTTGTTGTGGTATAGCCTGTATAATTGTTGTGTCTTACACTTTACTGTGCGTGGCAGTAGCGTGCGGTGACCCTAAGTTTCAGTGAGGCAGAAACTACTGGCGTATGACCACACCCACAATTTGTGGGTGTGGTCATATATATATATATATGTGTGTGTGTGTGTGTGTGTATATGTATATGTGTATATACAGTGGGGCAAAAAAGTATTTAGTCAGCCACCAATTGTGCAAGTTCTCCCACTTAAAAAGACGAGAGAGGCCTGTAATTTTCATCATAGGTAAACCTCAGCTATGAGAGACAAAATGAAAAAAAAAATCCAGAAAATCACATTGTCTGATTTTTTTAAGAATTTATTTGCAAATTATGGTGGAAAATAAGTATTTGGTCACCTACAAACCAGCAAGATTTCTGGCTGTCACAGACCTGTAACTTCTTCTTTAAGAGGCTCCTCTGTCCTCCACTTGTTACCTGTATTAATGGCACCTGTTTGAACTCCTTATCAGTATAAAAGACACCTGCCCACAACCTCAAACAGTCACACTCCAAACTCCACTATGACCAAGACCAAAGAGCTGTCAAAGGACACCAGAAACACAATTGTAGACCTGCACCAGGCTGGGAAGTCTGAATCTGCAATAGGTAAGCAGCTTGGTGTGAAGAAATCAACTGTGGGAGCAATTATTAGGAAATGGAATACATACAAGACCACTGATAATCTCCCTCGATCTGGGGCTCCACGCAAGATCTCACCCTGTGGGGTCAAAATGATCACAAGAGCGGTGAACAAAAATCCCAGAACCACACGGGGGGACCTAGTGAATGACCTCCAGAGAGCTGGGACCAAAGTAACAAAGGCTACCATCACTAACACACTACGCCGCCAGGGACTCAAATCCTGCAGTGCCAGACGTGTCCCCCTGCTAAAGCCAGTGTATGTCCGGGCCCGTTTGAAGTTTGCTAGAGAGCATTTGGATGATCCAGAAGAGGATTGGGAGAATGTCATATGGTCAGATGAAACCAAAATAGAACTTTTTGGTAAAAACCCAACTCGTCGTGTTTGGAGGAGAAAGAATGCTGAGTTGCATCCAAAGAACACCATACCTATAGTGAAGCATGGGGGTGGAAACATCATGCTTTGGGGCTGTTTTTCTGCCAAGGGACCAGGATGTCTGATCCGTATGACGGAAAGAATGAATGGGGCCATGTATCGTGAGATTTTGAGTGAAAACCTCCTTCCATCAGCAAGGGCACTGAAGATGAAACGTGGCTGGGTCTTTCAGCATGACAATGACCCCAAACACACCGCCCGGGCAACGAAGGAGTGGCTTCATAAGAAGCATTTCAAGGTCCTGGAGTGGCCTAGCCAGTCTCCAGATCTCAACCCCATAGAAAATCTTTGGAGGGAGTTGAAAGTCTGTGTGGCCCAAAAACATCACTGCTCTAGAGGAGATCTGCATGGAGGAATGGGCCAAAATACCAGCAGCAGTGTGTGAAAACCTTGTAAAGACTTACAGAAAACGTTTGACCTCTGTCATTGCCAACAAAGGGCATGTAACAAAGTATTGAGATGACCTTTTGTTATTGACCAAATACTTATTTTCCACCATAATTTGCAAATAAATTCTTTAAAAATCAGACAATGTGATTTTCTAGATTTTTTTTTTTCGTTTTGTCTCTCATAGCTGAGGTATACCTATGATGAAAATTACAGGCCTCTCTCATCTTTTTAAGTGGGAGAACTTGCACAATTGGAGGCTGACTAAATACTTTTTTGCCCCACCGTGTATATATATATATATATATATATATATATATATATATATATATATATATATATATATATACTTCACATCACTCACATCCGTGGTCCATATATCCCATTGTCCTGTGCCCACTTGCTTGAAAAAGACATGGGAAACAAAACACATCGTTTCTCTTTGAGCAACCACATAGCCATTGTTTCTTTTCATTATATTGTTAAGTTATGTTGTAAGTTTTCCCCCTATCCTTCGTTTGTTGGATAATTTTTATGTCTGGTCTGTCTGGGCCCAGTTGTTTGATTTCCAACTTCTCTTCCAATTTTAACCTCTCAAATGTTTTTTTTAACAGAAACTCAACACTGTTAACCACTGGTGCAACACCACTCGCCATATCTGAATCTGATATAGGAACGATGGCTTATTGCATTGTCCTGCATACTATGGTGAGGGTTTCAGTGCGCCCTAACAATTAATCCCCTGCCCCCTCCCTTCTCCGTTCCATTTGGGAACATGTTTGGTTTCATTTCGCTTGTTTCGTATATTTTAATAAATTAAGGGCGCCACCAGAGGGTGCCCCCAACGCATTTACCGCCCTAGGCATTCGCCTAGGTCGCCTATGCCAAGCGCCGGCCCTGAGCCTTCCCATAAACACAAGAGGAGGACTTCAGTGGCTTCCTGCTCCTCCACACATCCTCCAAGTTATTTCTTTAGGGATTAGGTAGGGGAGGAGGGCATGCACACCCAGCTTCTGGCGGCCATTCGTGACTTGACCTACAGGGTAACCAACTTAGCGACTCACCCTCAATGGTCCGAGACCGACTGTTCAGCGGGGACCTCACCTGGGCACCTGCCAGCTTTCCAGGAGCAACATTCAAGGCATGCTGACGCCATTTCGCTCTATGCGCAGGGCTCCCTTCTGGGGGGTGAGCAATACCAGGGGAAGCCTGACAACATGCGCAGCGATGCTTCCTCCTGCCCAGGGGTTTCAACTTCTGGAGGTGATGGCACAGAGGATGCCAGTGAGGGGATCTGGTGGGGGAATCTGCGGAAATTTTAGGGCTCACAATCCCGATGGGGGGTGTTGGCCCAGCTGATGGAGTTTGGGCCGGTATGACACAGCCCCATCCAACTGTCTCTCTCCTTGCACGCAGGTTGCAGAAAACTCGCTAGGGCATCATACCAACCAGAGACTGGGTTGGGGGATATGCCGCCTGTAGAAAGGGAGATGGCTGCTCTGACTTCCCTTGGACCGTCAAGGATGACAGCGGACCCGCACTGACCTCGGAGGGAGTGTGATCGCCTTGCTTGTAAGGCCTTTAATGCGTCCACACGTGCTGCTCGGTCCGGAAATGCCTTTGCTTTTCTTTTAGCTGCTGTAAGAAAGACTGCTGGTACAGATGACCAGGACACCAAGAACCTTATGGATGTGGCCTTGTCTGCCCTTGCCCAGATGACTCGTGACGTAGGCTCGGCCATGTCGTCAGCAACTCAAGCTCGTAGGCATATCTGGCTGGCCCAGACTTGATCTCAGCAGGAAAAATCCTGCCCGGCCTGTGCATTATCAAGGGGAACATCTACCCCGGTTAGTGGCAACAAGGGTGGCCCAACGTGGGCGCCCCATCAGGGCTCAAAGGATCCGAGGGGGCTGTAAATAGGACTTGTGGGGCAGCCACAGACGTTCACTCTCAGCTACACCTGGACAGTTAGGAGAGGGAGACTTTAGACCCTTGGGTGTTGGAAATAATACAGACTCCAGTTTTGGCAGCGGCCTCCACCCTTTTTGGGTTGCATCCGACCATGTAGTGGACTCAGTCCAGGCAAACATTTTAGCAGAAGAAGTGGCAACACTGTGATAGAAAGACGCCATATCAAAGGTGAGTGACAGCGAACAGCAAGCTGGCTTTTATTCAATATATTTCCTAGTCCCCAAAAAGGAGGGTGGGCTACGCCCCATTTTATACCTGCGCCGCTTGAACGATCACTTGAAAATCCTGACCTTCATGAAGCTCCAGACAAGGCACATCCTAGAGTCAATAGAGCCGGGTGAGTGGTTCACTACGATCGACTTAAAAGATGCATACTTCCACCTCCCAATTTGTCGGGAACATCAGCCGTTTTGCCTTTCAGGGACAAGCCTATCAATTTCAGGTCCTTTCATTTGGCGTCTCCCGGGACAAGGGTGGTTTAAGGATTATGCCCTACCTTGACTATTATGTATACCATCCCGCCAGCAAGTCGTAAAGGATACGGAGTCGATACTGTCCCACATTCAGTCTCTCGGCTTCCCGGTCAACTTGAAAAAGAGTGACCTGAATCCAAGGCAGGAAAAATCCTTTTTTGGACTCTGCCTACACTCTCTCACAATGACGGCGTCCTTCACCCCTCAGAGAGTAGTCGTGATCCAGGCAGTCCTTAGCGCTTTTCGCCAGGGCAGGCGTATAGAACTATTTTACTTTCAGAGGATGCTGGGGTTAATATCTGCTGCAGTAATGGTTCCACCTGGGCCTTCTCAGGGCCCGACCCTTGCAGTGTTGGCTGAATGCTTTCAACCATCACCCATGGAGGCACAGGCACAGAAATCTCGGGGTGACCCAGTCATGCTTGCAAGCCTTGCTACCCTGGCGGGACGTCAGCTTGTTCACACAGGGAGTTCCCCTGGGCAGGGTATCTTCCAGGTGGATGCTAGTGTCCACAGATGCCTCCCAGACAAGCTGGGGAGCAGTCTGGGAAGGTCGAACTGTGAGAGGCCTTTTGGAACACTTGTGGGACAAAGAACACATCAATGTCCTGGAGCAGAGAGCGAAACAACTTGGCCTGAGAGCACTTCTTCCCTTTATACAGGGCATGCATGTTCTAGTATGGACAGACAACTGTCCGACCGTCTATCACGTCAATCCCAAGGGGGGCACAAGATCTCGGTGTTGTCTCAAGGCCGCCCAGGGACTCCTCTCTTTGGCATTCCCATGCCTGGCCTCACTAAGGGCAGTTTATATTCCTGGTGCGTTGAACTAGGCAGCGGAACTCCTCTCCAGGTCTGGGCCTCCTCTGGGAGAGTGAAGCCTGCATACAGAGGTGGTCGCAAGTTTGTGGGCAAGCTTTGGGGTAGCCGAGGTGGATCCCTTTGTGTCGAGGGAGATGACTCACTGCCAAATGTGGTTCTCCCTGAGTTATCCGTGCGGCCCGCTGGGGCAAGATGCACTGTCTCACAAGTGGCCGGAAGGAATATTATACGCCTTCCTTCCAATACCTCTGTTCTGGACACCATAAGTAATGCTAGGGCACCCTCCACTCAGGCAAACTACCAGCAGAGATAGGGGTTGTTCTCTTCATAGTGTCAAGACTTGGGTTTTGACCAAAAGACTTGCCCAGTGGCGGTGGTACTCCGTTTCCTCCAGTCACTCTTGGACACTAGAAGGGCAGCCAGCACCCTAAGGGTCTATGCAGCCGCTATCTCTGCATTCATGATCTAGTAGGGGGCCTGTCTATGGGAAAACACCCTATGGTGTCACAGTTTTTAAAGGGTGCAAACCGTCTGCGGCCAGGCAGATGTTTCAGGGCCCCATCTTGGGACCTTCCTTCGGTGTTGAGGTTTTTTAACACAGTAGACAGTGTTTTTATTGACCTTGTGCTCTACCAAGAGGGTGAGTGAGCTGCACGCACTCTCTGTGAGTACTGAGTGCATGAGGTTGAAACCTAAAAATACAGCAGTGTCGGTTTGGCAGAAACCGTTCTTCCGCCCCAAAGTGCTAAACCAGTTAATTAACAGTGCTATTGAGCTGGAGGCATTTCACCCTGAGCCAGCCTGTCAAACAGGGGTGGCTCTTCATACACTATGCCGAGTTAGGGCTTTGAGGGCCTATGTTGATAGAACACAGCAGCTGAGATGTGCTCACACTCGGCTCTTTGTATGCTATGGAGCTAAGCAGTTGGGTCACCAGTCTCGAAACAAAGCTTGTCCCATTGGCTAGTGGACACTATTGCCCAGGCTTACTCTGAGCAAGTTTCCCAGTCCCTGAGGGCCTGGTGGCTCACTCCACACGTAGTATGGCCACTTCATGGGCAGCATTGAAAGGGGTTGCTTTTGGTGACATTTGTGCCGCAGCATCCTGGAGTACTCCATGTACTTTCGACAGGTTTTATACAGTCAATGTGACATCCACGACAGTTGGAGCCACTGTTCTCATGAAGGCTGCCAAAACGGCCCAGTGAAGAGGGATCCTCTGTTCCTTGTGACACTTTTGGTACTAGTCATCTGTTGTAAGATCGTGGTGACAGTCAGAGAAAGGTCAAAATAGATCCTAAGTTATCACCGTAACTATGGATCAATGAGAACGAACGATGACCATCACCCTCCTTTGTCGCTCGGAACGAAACCAAAGCGTTCCAGGCAAGGAGGAAGAGCCATGTCCTTGCTTCCGCTTTATGCAGCGGGACCTGCCTCTAATCAGTCACATGTGACATTTATGATATAAGGGTCTCGTAACAGGTAGCTGAATGGCATCCTTCAACTCATTTGGTCACGGTCTTACCGTCTATGATGATGTCGGATCTATGATGTCTCATAGATCCATAGTTATTTTTCATATGGTCACATTTCCTATAGTGTTGTCATCGACATGGTACGTTCCTTAGTTCCTGATGCAATCACCTCTCGCGCGTCCATCAATGCTGGTTTTACCGGTTCCCAAGGAGTGTGGTTGCTAAAACATGGTGGATGATTATATAAGGTAAGGACATTACTCGTTTTTAATACATGTGAATTTAGTTTTGCATTCCAGTCATGTATTCATTCTACATTATGTATTCCTAGCCTTTATACCATCCAAATGACTAAATAGCACTGCTAGTGCTATATCATATAATTATATTTTTGTCATATATTCTATATAAAACTATATATTTCTTTCTTCTAAAAACTAAAGGATTACGTCTTCAACCTGTGGCGTCTTCGTAGGGAGTATATATCATTGTTTTACAATGTAACGGCTCGTTGTAAGTATACTTTGGATGATTACGACATTATGGATAATAACTAGAACCTCTATATGCAGAATATGAATGGGATTTCCACTTCCAGAACCAACCTGTTGCTCTCTACAACCACTGATGAATGCCCTTGCATTTGCATTATTGGGATCTGTGGGAACGTTTACTGCTTCTCAACAAAGGTGTCGTCGAAGAGAATGAAACTGGTATCTTATTATTTTTCATCATAGATAAATGCATTATTTTATTTTAGAAGTGTGGAAAGTTATTGCTTAGGTTAACTTTAAGCAATATATTGCTTTTATATCAATATTTTAGATATTAAATAGTTATTTAATAACATAAATAATCTCTAATTCTGATTTCAAGACTGACCAATCAAAACATACTGACCAATCAAACAGTCTGCTTCCTTTGAGTGTATTATTGCATCGGCGTATCGGTGATTAACAGTCAAGATGGATTCCCTGAACCAATCAGAGAAGAGAGGCCCTGATGAAATGAGACCTGGAACGATCTAAAATCTAAATGAGCTCACCCAGCAGCAGGCGCAGTCAACTTAAAAAAGGGTTTATTGTCTCAACTCATTCAATGCTGACGGATGGCTACGTCATTTATAACATATTACAAATCTTTCCTACAGAACCTTTGGCGGTCGGGGCAAATTCCTAGATTTCTAGTTGGCCCCATGGATGTATGATTGATCTCTCATGAGACCATCAAGATATGCAAGCTTATAAGCTTATATGCAAACGTTACACATTTAATATCATAGGAATAAAAATAAAGAATGGCCGCTTACAACAGTTATAGATGGTAAAACCATTTTTTATTTAGTATCTTTACATAGACCCTATACATGCATGTGAATTAGTATTTTTACTTTGACTAAAATCTCATTATCTTCTATAATAGATCCTACACATATTTGTGAATTTGTATTTTGACTTTGAATAAAACTTTGACTATTATAACAGATCCTATACATATATGTGAATATATCATTGTTTTACAATGTAACGGCTCGTTGTAAGTATACTTTGGATGATTACGACATTATGGATAATAACTAGAACCTCTATATGCAGAATATGAATGGGATTTCCACTTCCAGAACCAACCTGTTGCTCTCTACAACCACTGATGAATGCCCTTGCATTTGCATTATTGGGATCTGTGGGAACGTTTACTGCTTCTCAACAAAGGTGTCGTCGAAGAGAATGAAACTGGTATCTTATTATTTTTCTTATTATATAAAACTTTGACTATTATAACAGATCCTATACATATATGTGAATTTGTATTAAAACTTTGACTATATCTCATTATCTTTCAAAATAGATCTTATACATCTAAGTGAAATTGTTTTTTACTCAATCTCTATTATCTCTTTTAAACGGTTGCAGACAACATTTACAGACAATGACTCAATTTGTTTTGAGTACCTACTAGCTTAGCCTTGAGGATGTTTAAGGCGGGGCTACAATCTATGAGAACAAAACCTTTTACAATTTTCAGCTATATTGTTGAATCACTATACATGTGAAATAGTATTTTTACTTTGACTATTATCGTATTATCTTTGCAATATATCCTAGACATGTGTGAATAAGTATTTCTACTTTGACTATAATCATTATCATTACAATAAATCCAATACATACGTGATAAAGTATTTTTACTTTTACTATAATCTTGTTTAAACGGTTGCACACAACATTTAAACACAATGACTCAATTTGTACTGATGACCTTCTAGCTTAGCCTTGAGGATGTTTAAGTTTGAGCTACAATCTATGACCACAAAACCTTTCAACATTTTCAGCTATTCTGTTGAAGCCTTAAAGGAGCTAAGTAGTCTTAATCTTAGTTACTCGAGCCTCTCTCAGACAGAAGAATATTCTCTTCTCCATACAGTTTCTTGCATGCAGGCCTTTCTCAGACAGAGTCCCACAGTGGGTCCCGTTGGCGGGACACTTGGGCAAGGAAATATTGCCACTGGCAGCCCGGTCCATCCACAGCCAGCGTCTCACAAGCCAGCGCAGGCTAATCCACACCTCCTCCACCTGGGTCCAGGCCAACTCTTCCTGGGTGAAGGATAGTTCTTCTTTGTCGTGGAAACTGAGGAGATCTGCATTATGTGGAGGAGCCCTGCAATGTTGGAGAGCCTCCTCCCACGTCTTCTCCTCCCTCACCAACCAAAGGTTGTTACACTGACAAAGAGCTTTTAACAATTTGTCACACTTGGAGCCGTGCAGCTTGTTGCCCTGTATTGTACCGCAGCCGAGAACATCAGAGTCCCTTTTGCCCCAGGGCAAGACAGGCAGCGTGGTAATCTTATCACTGTCCAACCACTTCCAAACATTCTTCCCTGCCTCTCTGAGTCCGACCCAGCAATGATCATCTCTTTCCTCGTCACTACATATGTCTGAAAGCCATAATAGATCATGCACATTCCTCGCGATGGCTAAGTTTTTGCATTTACTGCCAGGGTCTGATGTGCCGTAAGCAAGCAGCTTTAAAGAAATCTCAGATGAAGAAACGCTGACCGATCTGAGGCGTTCTCTGGAGGCCTTGACAGGCAGTGATGGGCTGGTGGAGAGAGAGAGAAGGAAGAGGAACAGGTAGCGGCTGCATGTGTTCTCCATGACTTCGCAACACATCTGACCTCCTCTGGTAAAGGCTTCCAGATAAGATGAGAGAGGGAGGGGGAAAGAGATCACATGACCATAGGCCTAGAGAGGATATATGTGGCATTATGACACATTTGTTTATTTTCCAGACCTTTTCTTGACTTGCATTTTAAAACCAACTTTTTACCAAATATGTAAAAAGAAAACATATATATTCATACTAAAAATAATATAAATATTATCACAACTGCTTCCTATGAATCCTATCAAAAATAAATAAAGACAAAAATATACGTGCCTTCTGACGGATTCAAATGTCATGATTGATGCGATGTCATGATGAACAAACAATATAAATTTATTTAAAACAAGCAACTCTCAAATGAGATCAAAACATATATGTAGATATATAAAGAATGTCTAATCAGTGGAATGGTGGATAACAATTGCAGGAAGGAACGGCAATGAATGTGGACCTGAATAATAATACATCAATAAGTGCTATATATATATATATATATAAATGAAGTTGTGTCATTACTGGTTCCAATGATTCCTCAAAAGCAAACACATATATGAAAATCTGCTGTGCCTTCTGACAGATTCAAATGATGATTTGGATACAAGAGCACGCCTCTGAAGAAAGATCAAGAAAACCAAATAACACTCAAATTATTTGAGTGTTATTTTAAAGAGTCTAATTAAACAGATTTAAATATTGAAATAAAAAAGGAAACTCATAAGATCCAACCAAATGACGTAATGGTTGCTGACAATTGAACCTTAGTCAACACACAGAAATACTGACTGGAAATCCTATCTCCTAATGATTAGGAAATAGGATTTCCAGTCAGTATCTGGAATGGAAGGTCAGGTGTAATATGAGTGACAGCCGTCTAAAGTCGTTGTGCACCTCCAGTCTGTTGTGCGCTTTTGTTTTGATGGCGACAAGTGCACTGAATTAGTCTGGCTATTGCCAGACCAAGCTCAATCGTACATTGCACGTTGGTCTGGGGAAGCTGCCGTCATTTTCTTCAGCCCAAGAGGCGTGATCAACGGGCCTAGATCAACTGACCCTGTACGTGATTGGCTGCTTGCCGTCGCTTCCCTGTCGTCATTGTGTTATATCAGCCAATAGCGCGCCAAGGGGAAAAGCCAGTTGGTGATTGGCTCCCGCAAAAACGTATCGGAAGCAGAAAGAAATGTATTGCTCTTCTCCAGACCATAGATATAGTATATAAAATGGATGTAGCATCCGGGCAGACCTCAGTTATTCCAACTGCATCCAATTCTCTTGGCTTATGAGCGTCGCCATCTTGTCATAGTTTGGCTCCGCCTCATTTCCTCTAACCAAAAAAAGGGCATTGATGTGACGTCGGGGGGAGGGAGATACGCCCCTCTAGGTGACGTACACCGAATTAGCTTGTAGCTCATTATTTTTTAAACGATCGGTTGGTACAGTTGACCGCAGAGCAAGGCATCTTGCCACCGAAATGAACAATAGGAATGAACGCAGTCGAGGTCAAGATGACGGAGATAGCATGCTAATCCTGAAAACTAGCCTCCGAGACGAGGTGAGAGTCAGCGGCTAGCTGTCACTCCAGAGGTTGCGCCCCTAATTATTCATAAATATTAACCTCCAATAAAATAAAATAAAAACTAGCCTGCTAAAAAAAAAACGACCACCCCCCTCAGTGTTGTCATGGAGATATTAACTAAACACACTAACTAGAATTGTTTTTTGGACCAGGCTGTAATAAGAATAAAAAACGGCCTGTTTAACAAGTGAGTCAACGAAGAATTGCTCACTTTTGGTACCACCTCGTAGTGGCCACCCGGTGCTACTGCAATATTGTCACTTCCGCATTGGATGCTGGCAGAACTCGCTGTGGTTGGGGCTTGCTCCAGACCCTTCTGCAGGGCGAACTCAAATTGCCGGCAGAATGGGCGGGGCCACCCTAGCTAGGTTGCTTACGGAGTCTAGACCTCTTTAGAATAATTTGCATACTCCCGAATGTTTTTATTTTTTCATGAATGAAGACACCCGCATGCAAGAATGAGTTCAAGTCTGATTGTAGGCTACAAACGCAATTAACTATTTACAAGTGCAAAAGCGCCAACCTATTCTTTATTTTGCTGAACACACTGACAAAAGCCTCCTAAGGACAGTTCCTCTGCGTCTCTCTCGTAGATCGCACCATCTTTCAACGTCTTTGTTTAATGCGACTGCATTAAACAAAGACGTTGTTTAATGCAGCAGCTCGCGGTTTCACTTTCTCTCCAGTTAGAACTGCTCGTGATGATATCGCTGCGCTGCGTTGTCTCTGTGGAGACAGCGCAGCAACACCTCTAGCCAAGCCCTCCCCCCGGAACCGCGGAGCCGTCGCATTTACAACAGAATGAAACCCAATAAACCGCCAATGTGTGTAGGTTCCGGGAGGGTAAATTGGGGTGCTAGCTTAAGCAACCTAATCACAAACCTAAGTTAGGCTACTTTTTAGTGTGATGCTGATGCTGTTGTGGCTCTCAGCTGTACCAGAGCGTTCACAGTTGCTAGAGAAACCAGCTGACGTCGCAGCTCGTCTCGTTGCGAGGAGTCGCAAGGAGTTGCGAGTTGAAAGTCGTTGCAAGGCGAATCTTTGGTCTGAACTTGGCTTTACATAACAGCACTGTTTGCGGCAGTATTGTTTGCGGCGGAGGATGGGGTAGATATAAAGACCGGACGAGAAACTGACGTAGCTGTGCTGTCCTCCTTCTTAATTGAAAGAGCAGGCAGAGAAAAGCTCTCCTGCTGGGCTTTCATTAAAATCAAATACATAAAAATATTGCCGCAGGTCTAGATGTGTCAGGAGTGTGTGAGAGACATCCGAACGTACGCTTACCACTTTTGTAAATGCGATATATACAGCACATTCGGATCGCATGATAGGAATAGATCTATTCCAATTAGAAATCTAATCTGAGAAGTGTCATGTAAACGCGGCTATTGTGCGGCATAACAGAATACCAACTGAATTTAAGCTTGTTAGCTTCTGTATGTATTTTTTTAAGTTTTGAGTATCCCTCCATAGCGTGATGTAGTCCCTTTCGATTGATCCTGGAAGAAATTAAATCATTTTTCGCCCAAAACCTCTCCGAAACCGGCTTTGATATACTGTCAGCTGACATTTTTCCATATGTTTTGTTATCGAGTCTAGTTTGTTTGTCCGAGTTCGTCATGGTAACGACAGGGGGCGTGAGTTAGCAACAGGTCTATTTTCAATCGCGGGGCCCGTGAGATCTAAAATAGTTCTTTCAAGCTCGGATGAGCTGTTATAAAGTCAGGCACCTCGGATGTCAATTTGCTTCTAGCCGTCAGAGGCTTCACGCCCCCCCCCCCCCCCCCAGGCTCTCTGGCGCCCCCCCAGGGACTCCATTCAAATTTTAAAATGTTCAGAATAGCTTGGAATCGCGTGCTTCTTTTCAGATTTGTTAATTTTTTTATACTTTTTAAGATATTCTACTTTTAAAATACTAGCTTTTTTAACATTGGAGCCAATGGGAGAATGGCATACCGGCTTCGTTTTCAGCTGTTTTCATTGAAGACGTCTGCCCATTCTGAATCTCCTACTCCTTAAGACATCGTAACTCAATAATTTTTCAACCGTTTACCTTCGTTCAAACCATTTAACAAATCTACACGCTTGTAGATTCAATCATATCCAAAAAAAAAAAACGGAATTTCAATATAATTTATACTTTCTTCAGAATCACAGTTTTAATTTCATACAGGCTTCGTTTTTTAGTTGGTCTCATTGATTTACGCTGGAGCGTGAGGACGTTCAGCAGTGTTGCCAGATTGGGCGGTGTTTCCCGCCGGATTGGGCTACTTTTGAAGGACGTTCAGGAAGTGTTGCCAGATTGGGCGGTTTTCCCACTCTATTGAGCTACTTTTAATCACGCGCTTTTAATCACGCTAGCTATTCTCTTAAAGACACACACACACTAGGGATGGGCAAAACGATTATTTTCCGGGAATCAGTTCTTTCAGTTCCGTTCACTATCACGATTCGTTTGTTTGATTTGTTCGTTTGATTCGTTCGTTTGATTCGTTCGCTAAGTCAGATGGTCTGTTACGCCATTTCCCAGGGAATCGGAAATTATGGAATAAATGTTAATGAACATGCGTGTAGCCAAGTACTTTCTAATGTTCTGGCGAAATTACCCAGGTTAAGTGTAAATATTAAGTATACATATAAAGCAACTTCACTTGTAATTGTGCCTAAATTCTACACACTGCACCTTTTACAGTGGCAATATTGAAGATTTGAATGTGAATAAATGTCCCTACCTATCGCAAATGAGGTAACACAAAGGTGATTGAGCCTATGGCCCACTGATCTGCTGCAACAAAGGGGGGTAATATATCCATGTATCTATCTATCTATTCTTTGCAATGGCAATCAACAAAACTTGGATCTTCTCCACTGTTTGAGACTGACCTTGACGATGATCCTCTGCTCAGACACCTCAGAGACAGGATGTCACACCGTGAAAGATGCAAAAAGAAAAACGCAAATATCTACTTTGCATTGTCCCGGAATTGGATATCCCTGTCTGGATGCAACGGCACACAAAACAACAACCTTCATACTCAAGACAAGCTACACATTCCTTGTCACTTTTTGGGAATTGGTTTACAAATATGAATCACCATCACTAATATACAGGTTGTAAATCTATAGTGCTGTAGAAGCTATTCGAGAGCTAAAGCTTGAGTATAATTGTAAGAAGGGTTACATAGCCATGGTTGTTAAGTTTCAAAATCTTGCTCCATTCTGTTCTTCTTTTCTGCCTTCCTTTAAAACTGCTGAAATATGAACTAGAGCAACTGTAAATGGAGTAGCTGATATCACTATCAGGTGTGTGTGTGTGTGTGTGTGTGTGTGTGTGTGTGTGTGTGTGTGTGTGTGTGTGTGTGTGTGTGTGCACTTGTACGTGGAGCATTAATGATCAATATTCTTATTGTTGCAAATCATCATCGAAGATGAAAGTCCACTGATTGCTTCTTACTAAAGCAGTCCTTCCATTCACAATAAGGGGGAAACGGTCAGATATTCAGCAACCAGCCTCTACAGCAGAATATAAAATAACAGACAGACAGATGAAGACAGAGGAAGACAGAATTGTGGACCAGAGGTCAGTGGACATGGGGGTGCTGTATCCAAACCTCCTTGCTTCTGATTGGTTCTGCAGAACACAATGTGAGCTTGTGAGAGCAGTTCTGTCTCAGGAGGCTAGCACGACTTGTGTTTATGCTAGCTTTCACCACTAGAGGGTGCACAATCACGTGTCATCTGGTGTGCAAGGACCACAGAAACCCTATACTATATTACCGACTGAAGCCCAGCTGCTGTGCTCTGCCGCTAAATTTAACCTGGCTTGTGATGGGTTGGCAGCAAGACCCGGACAGCCATGTTTGGGAATGGGTAGGGGGTTGAGGCTACTGGTCTCGAGACTTTCATTCACTTACACCCGGGTGGACTCGCTGAGGACTTTACTGACAAGGTAACACACACACACACACACACACACACACACACACACACACACACACACACACACACACACACACACACAGACACACACATAGACACACAAACACACGCACGCAAGCACACACATAAAGGCACATAAAAACACACACATGGGTATCTTTGCGTACATGGGACCCACGTCCAATAGTCAGTCCATATAGTTTTTTTTACTACAGGCTCTCATTTCATCAAAAACAATATGCTTGTTTTTCCGACTGGTTGAGTGTCTCCTTTTTCTCTGTATCCCCAACCTCCCATTTCTCGGTCTGAAACTGAAAGGTTAGGAGCCCGTGTGGACAGAGCTCCCTGTTTAAATGTGCCGGCTCTGTCCCTCCGTAAGAGGGGCCGGTCCAGTCAGAGGCCTTCCCCTCTCGGAGGCCTCTTTGTTTTCCTCTGTGGAGCTCCGGGCTGGCCCTCCTGGGGCCATTAGAGACCAACAGAGACCCACCGAGAGGCTGGTCAAGTCGTGTCCCGGGACGGGATGATGTCACTTAGCAGGGGTTAACGGCCGTTTTGGGCATGCATGTCGATGTAGGTCTTGAATGTTGTTAAGTCTAGTTTATTGTTTTTTTTCCTGGGATGAAGAGCGAGTCAGGTGTAAGGCAGGGGGATTGCCCTCATAGAGCACCAGAAATGTTCCGTCTGTCATTTTTCCCTGAACCTTGACCTTTGGTAGTTTAACCCCAAGGAGCAGCACAAAAAGAAGCCCCACCGCCCTTGTAACCGCCTCGCTGCCGGAGGGTTCAGCGCGGCGGTGTGAAGGGCCAGGCGTTTTCAAAAGCGGCTGCTGCTGCCGCCGAAAGTTTCAACACAGGGAAAGCGGAGCGGTAGGGCAAAATCTGTGCGCGTTCACGTGGGCGGCAACCGCTTCCTGGTTTTCAGCCGCTTTTATAACCGCCTCCCCTCTGCCGCCCTTCCCTCATTGAAATGAATGGAGGCGGCGAGTTGCCGCGCGGCGTGGTGAAAGCAGCTTAAACATGAGTCTAAACGTATGTGTCCCCGCCCCCCAGCGCGATGTCTCTCTCGGAGATCACCCCCACGCTGTTCCTGAGCGGCGCCGACGGATCCCTGAACCAGCCGCTGCTCCGCCGCAAGTGCATCACGCTCATCGTCAACGCCACCGTCACGCACCCTTGCGCCGCCTACCCGGGCGTGGAGTGCGTCCGCGTGGCCGTCTGCGACCTGCCCACCGCCCGGCTGGCCGACCACTTTGAGCGGGTGGCCGAGCGTATCCACGGCAACAAAACGGGCGGCACGCTGGTGCACTGTGTGGCGGGCATGAGCCGCTCGCCGGCGCTGGTCATGGCCTACCTGATGCGTTACCGCGGCGCCACGCTGCGGCGGGCGCACGCCTGGGTGCGCGAGAGCCGGCCGTGCGTGCGCCTCAACGCGGGCTTCTGGGAGCAGCTGCTGCGCTACGAGCGCCGGCTGTACGGGGAGAACACGGTGAGGGTGCTGGCCCCGCTGGACGACAGGGCTCCGCCGCCGCCGCCGGCCAACCC